>NC_080019.1:206334955-206637985 GCF_030020395.1 Manis pentadactyla | reverse complement strand
GACCTATCTTCCCAACACCAGGCCTTCTCTTTCAGACTGTCCAAAAGATTGCACCATCAAGAATTCCCTTTGCCCTACAGGTTGCTTTGCTGCCTACACATATGTCCCAAAAAATGTTACTAATTCAGTCACCCCATGTAAATATAGCAATCAGCCCAAATGCAAAAAATTTCTAACCAAACCTTTAACCAGCTTTTATTACAGGATTACCAACCCCTCTCCAAAGATGATGATCCTTATTAAACCTTGAACACGCCATCGCCACTGCAGACCAAGGGCTCATCTGAGGACCGCCCCCATCAATACAAAAATGAACTTCATCGCCCCTAATCAGCAGGAAACAGTTACTGAAGACTGACCTGCACCCCTTCCCAAATCCTCTACCACTTATAAAACAGAAAAGGGAGGAATGTAAGAAAATAGTAATTTATCCTCCATTTGCCCCATGGTCCCAAGCACATAACCGGGTGAGAATTATGCCCGGGTTTGCCTGGGGCTTACCCCGCCTTATCTCTAAACATCCCCACCCTCCCCCAAAGCAACAGGCCCAGTGGATCCGCCACAGTAAAAGGCACCACGCTGCTACCCCCTCTCTGTCTCTGTGTGTCTGTCTGTCTCTGTGCTGCCCTCTCTCTGTGTCTCTCTGCTGCCCTCTCTCTCTGTCTCTGTCTTTCTGTCCCCCTGCTCTCCCCGCTCTCTCTCTCGCTCGCTCGCTCTCTGTGTGTCTGTCTCGGTGCTCTGTCTCTGTCTCTGTCTCTCTGTCCCTCTGCTCTCCCTGCTCGCTCTCTCTCTCTCTCTCTCTCTCTGCTCTTTGCTCTCTCTGCTGCTCCCTCTCTCTCCCCACTCCCTCTGGAGCAGCCACTCTCCTTCAGATAATAAAATCTCTTGCATGGGCCCTTGTCTCCTGAGTCATTCTGGGTAAGGAGGGTCGCGGCGAGATACCCTTTCAGTTAGAAACTTGATGTTTTAGTTTCATAGCCTGTGCATCTAATCTCTGGTAAACATGCACTTTTTTGGTTACTCTTTTTGAAGTACTGGACATAGCTCACAGGTACCACCCCACCCCACCCCTTACCCTCAAAGAGCTGGGAAGCTCAGGTTGGGACCACCTGGTATCTGGCACTTATTTGGTAAATAATCACTGATTGTCTTCTCTCATTTCTTCTACTGTTGTCCCTTAAGAGCACAAAGGAACTGCATCTGGTCCTACTTTGTAAACTGTAGAGTACCTTGCTCAGGGCTTTAGAATTAGCAACTGCCCCCAACAAAAAGAAAGAAAAGAAAAGGAAAGAAAACTACTTACTTCATTTATATGTTTCACTATACCACAATGGTATCCAGGGGAGAGCAACACAATGGAAGAATATTTGCAGTAAAATAGACCAGTATTGTAAATAGGAGAGTTAAACTCAAAAGTTACCCTTTAGGGGAGGAAAATGAGTTAACAAAACAAGTGATTTCCAGGGTTGGTAAAGAGACTAGAAAATAACTGCATGCCTGAGTAAGTTCCCCAGGATATGATTCTACTGGATTGCTCTGCCTGGTGCCTCCTGGAAGGCTGGTATGGAGGAAATGTTTGAAATGAGTATGACTGAATCATATGCAGAAAAACTGAGGATTTGGAATGATGGTAAGATCTTAATGAATCAGAAATACCTTTGCCTTCCTCAAGAATATGTGACTCTTCCTTTTTCCAAAACTCTATTTAAAAACTCTTGAAGCCATCCCTCGTGGTGATTACCACCACCACACCCCTAGCGTGATTCTGCTCACATTTTATTCTGAATTCCCTTAGCGAAATGGACTCACTGCATTTGCACTGAAATTGCTATTCAAGCTTTTTCGTGTGTGTGTGTGTGTGTGTGAAGGTGCTCTTCCTCCAAGAAATAGCTCCCACCCACCTGTGACAAAGACCTAAAACCTGACTATTATAGAGTAATTATTTTATGACCTTGCTTATCCCAAGCATCTTCTTTCAAAATGCCAATCACAGTAAGCTATTATCCATCATTAATCTGTGCTCCTTGCCCTTTTTGCTGATGAATAAGATGCTCAAATATTATTGCTATCACTGCTTTGGATAGTCCACCAAGGAAATCTTTTGACTACTGATGACTGAAAAAAAGAAAGATTTTAGGCTGTTTTACTTGTTCTAAATACTTACTAGATTTAGCTAGTTACATGGCTTATCAAAGTAAGAGATTTTATGGGTGCCCTGTGATGGTCGACCCCATCATTCAGGCCTGATTGAAAAACATAGTTCAAGTCCTCCTCTACTGAAGTTCCTGTTCTGGTCTGTTGCTATAGCAACTTAGGACTAACATCCTAGAAGACAGCAAATATATTAAATATTGCAGCAAATCCATTTTATCCCTGCTTTACTGACCTCAGAGCCAAAACTGTATTTGATAGCATACAAGTTTAGGAGTAGTGTACCTGTTTTTTTTTTTTTGAAGGTAGGAACCAATCATACTTGTATTCTGTAGCACCATGCCATCCATGTAACAGGCACTGGGAAAAAATGCTGGAGGGGAATTAGTTATACATGGTGAATTGATCACACACATCTATTGCCTTTTTCCTGAGACTTCCACTAAAATAACAGTGAAAAGAATTTAAAAGGAATATGTTCTGTTAAGTAACATAAGTTCAACTGAGTAATTTGAAAGATCATAGTGACTTTACAGAACAATTCATGAATCTGGCAACATCCCATCAAGCACATAGAAAGGAGTTCCATTAAGTTGCAAAAAGAAAGGTTTTGAAAGGTAAAAAGACAGCAGAAAAAAGGAAATTATTAAAAAACAATGCATTATTTTAGGCAAGGTTACCCTCTTAATGGGAAGAGATGGGGTCTATCAGTAAATTTCCTAAATTCTATGTTGACTAAAGATTACATTCCTGAGGGTTTGGGGATGGGGGCTGAAACTGCAGTTAGGTTAGATATTAAGTCTTGGTTTGCTCATGTAGTACCTTAACATAAATGACCCCATTTTGTGTGGCTTTCTTTTTAATGGTTCACCTAGATAAAGAAAATAGGAAATGCTACCACAGTAGGAAAGTGATTGTCGTTCTTTTTTTTTCAGCTTTTCTATTGTGGTAAAAGATATATAACAAAATTTACCATTTTAACTATATTTAAGTGTAGAATTTCGTGGCATTAACTACCTCCACACTGTTGTGCAACCATCACCACCATCCATGTCCAGAAATTTTTTAATTTTCCAAACTGAAACTCTGTCCCCATTAAGCACTAACTCTCCATTTCCCCTACCTCAGCCCATGGTAACCACTATTCTACTTTCCATCTCTATGTATTTGACTACTCTTGGTACCTCACGTAAGTGGAACCTGTTTTATCTGGCTTATTGTATTTAACATAATGTCTTGAAGGTTCATCTATGTTGCATCATGTGTCAAAATTTCACTGTTTTTTTCTCTACTAAATCAGATTGTATTTTATTTGCAGCTTTATTGAGATATAATTGACAGAATTTCATTCCTTTTTGAGGCTGAATAATATTCCATTGTATGGATATACCACCCTTTGTTTACCCATTCATCCACTGATGGACATTTTAGTTGTTTCCATCTTTTAGCTATTGTAAATAATGCTGCCTTGAACATTGGTATACAAATATTTATTCCTCCCTGCTTTTAAACTTTTGTATATACCCAAAAGTGGAATTGCTGGGTCGAATGGTAATTCTTTAACTTTTTGAAGTATAGCTGGCCTATTTTCCACAACAGCTGTACCATTTTATATTCCCACCAGCAATGCATGAGGGTTCCAATTTCTCCACAGCCACCCCAAGACTTGCTGTTTTTTGTTCTCTTAGTAAGAGCCATCCTAATGGGTATGAGGTGATCTCTCACTGTGGCTTCGTTGCATTTCCTTAATGATTAGTGATGTGGAGCAGCTTTTCAGGTGCTTTTGGCATTTGTTCTGTTCGTTTTTATAAGATGGAAAGCAGACAGAGGAATGGCAACCATCTTAGCACAGTAAGGGGTGTTAAAATTAGAAGCAAACTGATTTGCCTCACAAAACTTCTGAAAGATTCAGGCCATGGCAGAGGGATGGGCCAGGATGAGGATCAGGGCTGAAAACATCCTCTGCCTCAACAGCCAAGCAATACTCCTCACCGGAGCAGGAGAATGAAGGCTTAATCCCTGGAGAATCTGAACTGGTGGGGGCCTAGCTTCCAGTACAACTGGCAGAGTAGCCAACAGGAGTGAGGTGAGGCCTGCAAAGGAGGAGACTTGATAAGAGTACACCCTGAACAGTGGGACCCCTAGCCCTCTTAATTGACTCTGCTCACAAATGCAGACAGATGTTACTCCTAGGCAGAAGATGGAGGATTCTTGTCAAGAGAAACTGAATTGCCGCAGAAGAAGAAAACCATAATACTGACATTTGGGGTTCCCTAACAAACAGCAAGACGGCCCTGCACCAAAAACCCAACACTGAAGGCCTCCACTTGATGGACTCTTGTCTATGCACAAAGGGCTTCTACTTAGGTTTTGTACATTACTCTAAAACATGAAGTGATAACTAAGGATCAACAAACATTTGAGGAAAGCCTTTATTATGAAAGACAGGGACTAAGACAAACCAAAAAAAAATGAACCAGGAAGAAACAGATGATTCTAGGAACAGAAGAAAGATCCAAACAGAAATTAAAATAAATACTTCAAGAGTGTTAAGAGAAGCTACTACAGCCATTATGTTTTTCAAAAAATAGGACACCATCAAGGGAAACACAAAGAGTACAGAATAAAACACCTAACATATAGAGTGGAGGAGGAAGAAAAAGGGAGAGAAATAAAGAATCATTAGACTGTGTTAATAATAGCGTAATAAGTGAGATAAGTTAGACAGTTAAATAGTAAAGAAGCTAACCTTGAACCTTTGGTAACCATGAATCAGAAGCCTGCAGTGGCAATAAATACATATCTATTGAAAATCACACTAAATGTAAATGGACTGAATGCACCAATCAAAAGACACAGAGTAATAGAATGGATAAAAAAGCAAGAGCCATCTATATGCTGCTTACAAGAGACTCACCTCATACCCAAAGACATACACAGGTTAAAAGTGAAGGAATGGAAAAAGATATTTCATGCAAACAATACGGAGAAACAAGCAGGTGTTGCAGTACTTGTATCAGACAAAATAGACTTCAAAACAAAGAAAGTAACAAGAGATAATAAAGAAGGACATTACAGAATGGTAAAGGCGGCAGTCTAACAACAGGATATAACCATTATAAATATATATGCACCCAACACAGGAGCACCGACATATGTGAAACAAATACTAACATAATTAAAGGGGGAAATAGAATGCAATGCATTCATTTTAGGAGACTTCAAAACACCACTGACTCCAAAGGACAGATCAACCAGACAGAAAATAACTAAGGACACAGAGGTACTGAACAACACATTAGAACAGATGGACCTAACAGACAGACACAGAACTCTACACCCAAAAGCAGCAGAATACACATTCCTCTCAAGTGCACATGGAACATTTTCCAGAATAGACCATATGCTAGGCCACAAAAAGAGCCTCAGTAATTCAAAAAGATTGAAATTCTACCAACCAACTTCTCAGATCACAAAGGTATAAAACTAGAAATAAATTGTACAAAGAAAAAAAAAGGCTCACAAACACATGGAGGCTTAACAACATGCTTCTAAATAATCAACGGATCAATGACCAAATTAAAACAGAGATCAAGCAATATATGGAGACTAATGAAAACAACAGTGCAACGCCCCAACTTCTGTGGGACACAGCAAAGGCCATGCTAAGAGGGAAGTATATACCAATCCAGGCCTATTTAAAGAAGGAAGAACAATCTCAAATGAATAGTCTAAATTCACAATCATTGAAACTGGAAAAAGAAGAACAAATGAGGGCCAAAGTCAGCAGAAGGAGGGACATAATAATGATCAGAGGAAGAAATAAATAAAATTGAGAAGAATAAAACAATAGCAAAAGTTAATGAAACCAAGAGCTGGTTCCTTGAGAACATAAACAAAATAGATAGGCCCCTAGCCAGACTTATTAAGAAAAAAAGAGAATCTACACACGTAAATAGAATCAGGAATGAGAAAGGAAAAATCACAATGGACCCCACAGAAATACAAACAATGATAAGAGAATACTATGAAAAACTATATGCTAACAGACTGGATAACCTCGAAGAAATGGACAACTTTCTAGAAAAATACAACCTTCAAAGACTAACCCAGGAAGAAACAGAAAATCTAAGCAGACCAATTACCAGCAATGAAATTGAATCAGTAATCAAAAAACTACCCAAGAGAAAAAAACCAAGACCAGACACTCACTGATGAATTTTATCAGACATTTAGAGAAGACATAATACCAATTCTCCTAAAGTTTTCCAAAAAATAGAAGAGGAGGGAATACTTCCAAACTCATTCTATGAGGCCAGCATCACTCTAATACCAAAACCAGGCAAAGACCCCACCAAAAAAGAAAATTACAGACCAATATACCTGATGCACATAGATGCAAAAATACTCAACAAAATATTAGCAAACCAAATTCAAAAGTACATCAAGAGGATCTTACACCATGATCAAGTGGGATTCATCCCAGAGATGCAAGGATGCTACAACATTCAAAAACCATCAACATCATCCACCACATCAACAAAAAGGAGAAAAACCACATGATCATCTCCATGGGTGCTGAAAAAGCATTCAACAAAATTCAACATTCATTCATGATGAAAACTCTCAACATAATAAAGGCCATATATGACAAACTGACAGCCAACATTATACTTAACAGCGAGAAGCTGAAAGCCTTTCCTTTAAGATCAGGAACAAGACAAGGATGCACACTCTCCCCACTTCTATTCAACATAGTACTGGAGGTTCTAGGTACAGCAATCAGACAACACAGAGAAATAAAAGGCATCCAGATTGGCAAAGAAAAAGTTAAACTGTCCCCCTGTTTGCAGATGACCATGATAATGTAATAAAAACCCTAAAGACTCCACTCCAAAACTACTAGATCTAATATCTGAATTCAGCAAAGTTGCAGGATACAAAATCAATATGCAGAAATCTGTGGCATTCCTATACACTAACAATGAATTAGCAGAAAGAGATATGAGGAAAACAATTTCATTCACAGTTGCATCAAAAAGAATAAAATACCTAGGAATTAACCTAACCACGGAAGTGAAAGACCTATACACTGAAACCTACTAGGCATGCATGAGAGAAATTAAAGAAGATACCAACAAATGGAAACACATCCCATGCTCATGGATAGGAAGAATTAATATTGTCAAAATGGCCATCCTGCCTAAAGCAATCTACAGATTCAAAGCAATCCCTATCAAAATACTGACAGCATTCTTCAACGAACTGGAACAAATAATTCTAAAATTCATATGGAGCCACAAAAGACCCCAAATAGCCAAAGCAATCCTGAGAAGGAGGACCAAAGCAAGGGGGATCTTGCTTCCCAACTTCAAGCTCTACTACAAAGCCACAGTAATCAAGAGAATTTGATACTGGCACTAGAACAGAACCATAGACCACTGGAACAGAATAGAGTGTCAAGATATTAACCCAAGCATATATGGTTAATTAATATATGACAAAGGAGCCATAGATATACAGAGGGAAAATGACAGCCTCTTCAACAGCTCGTGTTGGCAAAAATGGACAGTTACATTTAAGAGAATAAAACTGGACTACTGCCTAACTCCATACACAAAAGTAAACTCAAAATAGATCAAAGACCTGAATGTAAGTCATGAAACCATAAAACTCAGAAGAAAACACAAGCAAAACTCTCTTGAATATAAACATGAACAACTTGCTCATGAACATATCTCCACAGGCAAGGGCAACAAAAGCAAAAATGAACACATGGGACTTTATCAAACTAAAAACTTCTGTACAACAAAGGACACCATCAGTAGAGCAAAAAAGCATCCTACAGTATGGGAGAATATATTCACAAATGACATATCCGATAAGGGGTTGACATCCAAAATATATAAAGAGCTCATGTATGTCAACAAACAAAAAGCAAATAATCCAATTAAAAAACAGAGGAATTGAACAGACACTTCTCCAGAGAAATACAGACGGCCAACAGGCACATGAAAAGATGCTCCACGTCGCTAATTATCAGAGAAATGCAAATTAAAACCACAATGAGATATCACCTCACACCAGTTAGGATGGCCAACATAGAAAAGAGTAGGAACAACAAATGCTGGAGAAGATGCAGAGAAAGGAGAACCCTCCTACAATGATAGTGGGAATGTAAATTCATTCAACCATTGTGGAAAGCAGTATGGAGGTTCCTCAAAAACTCAAAATAGAAATACCATTTGACCCAGGAATTTCACTCTTAGGAATTTACCCTGAGAATGCAGGAGCCCAGTTTCAAAAAGACATATGCACCCCTATGTTTATTACAGCACTATTTACAATAGCCAAGAAATGGAAGCAATCTAAGTGTCCATCAGTAGATGAATGGATAAAGAAGATGTGGTACATATACACAATGGAATATTATTCAGCCATAAGAAGAAAACAAATCCTACCATTTGCAACAAGAATGGAGCTAGTAGGTATTATGCTCAGTGAAATAAGCCAGGTGGAGAAAGACAAGTACCAAATAATATCACTCATGTGTGGAGTATAAGAACAAAGAAAAAAGGCTCAAAGGGGCGGAAGATGGCGGCGTGAGTAGAGCAGCGGAAATCTCCTCCCAAAACAACATATATTATAAAAATATAACAAAGACAACCCTTCCTAGAATAAAGACCAGAGGACACAGGACAATATCCAGACCACATCCGCACCTGAGAGAACCCAGCGACTCGCGAAGGGGGTAAGATACAAGCCCCAGCCCCGCGAGAGCCGAGTGCCCCTCCCCCCAGCTCCCGGCGGGAGAAGAATAGGTAGAGCGGGAGGGAGACGGAGCCCAGGACTGCCGAACACCCAGCCCCAGCCATCCGGGCCAGAGTGCAAGGCGCTCGATACTAGGAAAACAGGGCAGCAAGAACAGTGAGCGGGCACTGGAGGCTGGGCGACAGAGGACATAAGAAAAGCGCGCGACCATTTTTTTTTTTGCTTTTTTCCTGTTTTGTTTTGGCGAGCGCTTTTTGGAAGTCTTAAAGGGATAGGGAGCCCAATACTAGGGAAACAGGGCAGAAAGACCGACTGGTGAGCAGAGGCCTGAGGCTGGCACCGGAGAATAAAGAAAAACGAACGACCACCTTTTTTTTTAATTAAAAACTTTTTTTTTTTTTAATTAAAAAAATTTTTTTTTCTTTTTTTTTTGGTGGGCGGTGTTTTGTTTTGGCGGGTGCTTTTTTGAAGTCTTAAAGGGGCAGGGCGGGTCACTTAATCCAGAGGTAGGGAATCCGGCATCTCTGGGCACCCTAACCCCTGGGCTGCAGGGAGCAGGGAGGCCCCTTACGGAGATAAATAGCCTCCCAGCAGCTCCTGCTCCAACGCGACTCCACCATTTTGGAGCAGCTGCCCGAGCCAGGCCACGCCCACAGCAACAGCGGAGATTAACTCCATGGCAGCCGGGCAGGAAGCAGAAACCCTGTCTGCGAGCAGCTGCGCAGCACAAGCCACTAGAGGTCGCTGTTCTCCCAGGAGAGGAGGGCCACAAACCAACAAGAAAGGAAGTCCTTCCAGCCGTCACTCGTCCCAGTTCTGCAGACTATTCCTATCACCATGAAAAGGCAAAGCTACAGGCAGACAAAGATCACAGAGACAACACCAGAGAAGGAGACAGACCTAACCAGTCTCCCTGAAAAAGAATTCAAAATAAGAATCATAAACATGCTGACAGAGATGCAGAGAAATACGCAAGAGAAATGGGATGAAGTCCGGAGGGAGATCACAGATGCCAGAAAGGAGATCGCAGAAATGAAACAAACTCTGGAAGGGTTTATAAGCAGAATGGATAGAATGCAAGAGGCCATTGATGGAATTGAAACCAGAGAACAGGAACGCATAGAAGCTGACATAGAGAGAGACAAAAGGATCTCCAGGAATGAAACAATATTAAGAGAACTGTGTGACCAATCCAAAAGGAACAATATCCATATTATAGGGGTCCCAGAAGAAGAAGAGAGAGGAAAAGAGATGGAAAGTATCTTAGAAGAAATAATTGCTGAAAACTTCCCCACACTGGGGGAGGAAGTAATCGAACAGACCACGGAAATACACAGAACCCCCAACAGAAAGGATCCAAGAAGGGCAACAACAAGACACATAATAATTAAAATGGCAAAGATCAAGGACAAGGAAAGAGTGTTAAAGGCAGCTAGAGAGAAAAAGGTCACCTATAAAGGGAAACCCATCAGGCTAACGTCAGATTTCTCAACAGAAACCCTACAGGCCAGAAGAGAATGGCATGATATATTTAATACAATGAAACAGAAGGGCCTTGAACCAAGGATACTGTATCCAGCACGACTATCATTCAAATATGACGGTGGGATTAAACAATTCCCAGACAAACAAAAGCTGAGGGAATTTGCTTTCCACAAACCACCTCTACAGAACATCTTACAGGGACTGCTCTAGATGGGAGCACTCCTAGAAAGAGCACAGCACAAAACACCCAACATATGAAGAATCGAGGAGGAGGAACAAGAAGGGAGAGAAGAAAAGAATCTCCAGACAGTGTATATAACAGCTCAATAAGCGAGCTAAGTTAGGCAGTAAGATACTAAAGAGGCTAACCTTGAACCTTTGGTAACCACGAATTTAAAGCCTGCAATGGCAATAAGTACATATCTTTCAATAGTCACCCTAAATGTTAATGGGTTGAATGCACCAATCAAAAGACACAGAGTAACAGAATGGATAAAAAAGCAAGACCCATCTATATGCTGCTTACAAGAAACTCACCTCAAACCCAAAGACATGTACAGACTAAAAGTCAAGGGATGGAAAAACATATTTCAAGCAAACAACAGTGAGAAGAAAGCAGGGGTTGCAGTACTAATATCAGACAAAATAGACTTCAAAACAAAGAAAGTAACAAGAGATAAAGAAGGACACTACATAATGATAAAGGGCTCAGTCAAACAAGAGGATATAACCATTCTAAATATATATGCACCCAACACAGGAGCACCAGCATATGTGAAACAAATACTAACAGAACTAAAGGGGGATATAGACTGCAATGCATTCATTCTAGGAGACTTCAACACACCACTCACCCCAAAGGATAGATCCACTGGGCAGAAAATAAGTAAGGACACGGAAGCACTGAACAACACAGTAGAGCAGATGGACCTAATAGACATCTATAGAACTCTACATCCAAAAGCAGCGGGATATACATTCTTCTCAAGTACACATGGAACATTCTCCAGAATAGACCACATACTAGGCCACAAAAAGAGCCTCAGAAAATTCCAAAAGATTGAAATCCTACCAACCAACTTTTCAGACCACAAAGGCATAAAACTAGAAATAAACTGTACAAAGAAAGCAAAGAGGCTCACAAACACATGGAGGCTTAACAACACGCTCCTAAATAATCAATGGATCAATGACCAAATCAAAATGGAGATCCAGCAATATATGGAAACAAATGACAACAACAACACTAAGCCCCAACTTCTGTGGGACACAGCAAAAGCAGTCTTAAGAGGAAAGTATATAGCAATCCAAGCATATTTAAAAAAGGAAGAGCAATCCCAAATGAATGGTCTAATGTCACAATTATCGAAATTGGAAAAAGAAGAACAGATGAGGCCTAAGGTCAGCAGAAGGAGGGACATAATAAAGATCAGAGAAGAAATAAATAAAATTGAGAAGAATAAAACAATAGCAAAAATCAATGAAACCAAGAGCTGGTTCTTCGAGAAAATAAACAAAATAGATAAGCCTCTAGCCAGACTTATTAAGAAGAAAAGAGAGTCAACACAAATCAACAGTATCAGAAACGAGAAAGGAAAAATCACGACGGACCCCACGGAAATGCAAAGAATTATTGGAGAATACTATGAAAACCTATATGCTAACAAGCTGGGAAACCTAGGAGAAATGGACAACTTCCTAGAAAAATATAACCTTCCAAGATTGACCCAGGAAGAAACAGAAAATCTAAACAGACCAATTACCAGCAACGAAATTGAAGCGGTAATCAAAAAACTACCAAAGAACAAAACCCCCGGGCCAGATGGATTTACCTCGGAATTTTATCAGACATACAGGGAAGACATAATACCCATTCTCCTTAAAGTTTTCCAAAAAATAGAGGAGGGGGGGATACTCCCAAACTCATTCTATGAAGCTAACATCACCCTAATACCAAAACCAGGCAAAGACCCCACCAAAAAAGGAAACTACAGACCAATATCCCTGATGAACGTAGATGCAAAAATACTCAACAAAATATTAGCAAACCGAATTCAAAAATACATCAAAAGGATCATACACCATGACCAAGTGGGATTCATCCCAGGGATGCAAGGATGGTACAACATTCGAAAGTCCATCAACATCATCCACCACATCAACAAAAAGAAAGACAAAAACCACATGATCATCTCCATAGATGCTGAAAAAGCATTTGACAAAGTTCAACATCCATTCATGTTAAAAACTCTCAGCAAAATGGGAATAGAGGGCAAGTACCTCAACATAATAAAGGCCATCTATGATAAACCCACAGCCAACATTATATTGAACAGCGAGAAGCTGAAAGCATTTCCTCTGAGATCGGGAACTAGACAGGGATGCCCACTCTCTCCACTGTTATTTAACATAGTACTGGAGGTCCTAGCCACGGCAATCAGACAAAATAAAGAAATACAAGGAATCCAGATTGGTAAAGAAGAAGTTAAACTGTCACTATTTGCAGATGACATGATACTGTACATAAAAAACCCTAAAGACTCCACCCCAAAACTACTAGAACTGATATCGGAATACAGCAAAGTTGCAGGATACAAAATCAACACACAGAAATCTGTGGCTTTCCTATATACTAACAATGAACCAACAGAAAGAGAAATCAGGAAAACAACTCCATTCACAATTCCATCAAAAAAAAATAAAATACCTAGGAATAAACCTAACCAAAGAAGTGAAAGACTTATACTCTGAAAACTACAAGTCACTCTTAAGAGAAATGAAAGGGGACACTAACAGATGGAAACGCATCCCATGCTCGTGGCTAAGAAGAATTAATATCGTTAAAATGGCCATCCTGCCCAAAGCAATATACAGATTTGATGCAATCCCTATGAAACTACCAGCAACATTCTTCAATGAACTGGAACAAATAATTCAAAATTTCATATGGAAACACCAAAGACCCCGAATAGCCAAAGCAATCCTGAGAAAGAAGAATAAAGTAGGGGGGATCTCACTCCCCAACTTCAAGCTCTACTATAAAGCCATAGTAATCAAGACAATTTGGGACTGGCACAAGAGCAGAGCCACAGACCAATGGAACAGACTAGAGAATCCAGACATTAACCCAGACATATATGGTCAATTAATATTTGATAAAGGAGCCATGGACATACAATGGGGAAATGACAGTCTCTTCAACAGATGGTGCTGGCAAAACTGGACAGCTACATGTAGGAGAATGAAACTGGACCATTGTCTAACCCCATATACAAAAGTAAACTCAAAATGGATCAAAGACCTGAGTGTAAGCCATGAAACCATTAAACTCTTGGAAGAAAACATAGGCAAAAACCTCTTAGACATAAACATGAGTGACCTCTTCTTGAACATATCTCCCTGGGCAAGGAAAACAATAGCAAAAATGAGTAAGTGGGACTATATTAAGCTGAAAAGCTTCTGTACAGCAAAAGACACCATCAATAGAACAAAAAGGATCCCTACAGTATGGGAGAATATATTTGAAAATGACACATCCGATAAAGGCTTGACGTCCAGAATATATAAGGAGCTCACACGCCTCAACAAACAAAAAACAAATAACCCAATTAAAAAATGGGCAGAGGAACTGAACAGACAGTTCTCCAAAAAAGAAATACAGATGGCCAACAGACACATGAAAAGATGCTCCACATCGCTAATTATCAGAGAAATGCAAATTAAAACTACAATGAGGTATCACCTCACACCAGTAAGGATGGCTGCCATCCAAAAGACAAACAACAACAAATGTTGGCGAGGCTGTGGAGAAAGGGGAACCCTCCTACACTGCTGGTGGGAATGTAAGTTAGTTCAACCATTGTGGAAAGCAGTATGGAGGTACATCAAAATGCTCAAAACAGACTTACCATTTGACCCAGGAATTCCACTCCTAGGAATTTAGCCTAAGAACTCAGCAATCAAGTTTGAGAAAGACAGATGCACCCCTATGTTTATCGCAGCACTATTTACAATAGCCAAGAATTGGAAGCAACCTAAATGTCCATCAATAGATGAATGGATAAAGAAGAAGTGGTACATATACACAATGGAATACTACTCAGCCATAAGAAAAGGGCAAATCTAATCATTTGCAGCAACATGGATGGAGCTGGAGGGTATTATGCTCAGTGAAGCAAGCCAAGCGGAGAAAGAGAAATACCAAATGATTTCACTTATCTGTGGAATATAAGAACAAAGGAAAAACTGAAGGAACAAAACAGCAGCAGAATCACAGAACTCAAGAATGGACTAACAGGTACCAAAGGGAAAGGGACTGGGGAGGATGGGTGGGTAGGGAGGGATAAGGGGGGGAGAAGTAGGTGGGTATTAAGATTAACATGCATGGGGGGGTAGGAGAAAAGGGAGGGCTGTACAACACAGAGAAGGCAAGTAGTGATTCTACAACATTTTGCTATGCTGATGGACAGTGACTGTAAAGGGGTTTATAGGGGAGACCTGGTATAGGGGAGAGCCTAGTAAACATAATATTCGTCATGTAAGTGTAGATTAGTGATACCAAAAACAAAGCAAAAAAAAAAAAAAAAAGGGCAGTTCCTGTGTGGTAACCTCCAACGAGTTCTACACAAGGGTATAAAGGGCATATAAAAGTGTAGGCAAAGGGTCTGTTTGTGTTTATACAGAGGATCAAAGCCTAATTGGGCTACCCCGAAAATGAACTAAGATACGATATGAAAAAGAACTTCCAACATCTGCACTCTCTGGAAGACTCCTGCCAGAAGATGATCATCAAAAAACCCCAACAAAGATCCACGCACTGCTACAGCTGTAGATGCACTCATCCCACCAGTTCCTGGACTTGCCATGGGAATGAGGAAGGAGATATCTAAGCTGGCCTGTGCATACAGTAAAACAACAAAATTGGACTAGATCTATACTGTTGGAACTCAACCAAGAATTTGGAGAAGTGCAAATTGTAGCGCTCCAAAGTCTTACAACTACAAACTATTTATTGTTAAAAGAACATATGGCATGTGAACAGTCCCCAGGAATGGGTTGTTTTAATTTGTCTGATTTCTCTCAGACTGTTCAAGTTCATTTGGACAATATCCACCATATCATAGATAAGTTTTCACAAATGCCTAAGGTGCCTAACTGGTTTTCTTGGTTTCACTGCAGATGGCTGGTAATTACAGATATGCTTTGGTTATGTAACTATACTCCTATTATGTTAATGTGTGTGTGCAATTTAAGTAGTAGCTTAAAACCTATACATGCTGAAGTTACTCTACAAGAAGATATATCAAAGAAATAATCAATCTTCCCATGTTTTCTTCTGCCTGCTACTTCTATAGCTTTTCTTCTTCCTTCCTAATTACAACCCTTAAATAGAATTCGTGCCTCATATCAAATTTACCGAGTATCATAATTCTTCGAAGTGGTAAAGATACCTCAAGACAAATGCTGGGCATAGAAGCCACAGGGCATAAATATTCAAAGAAGTAAAAAGCTAACCTTTTCAAACAATAAGGCTCCCCTCTCACTTACCAACTTCACATTTCCCTGTATGGCCCCGGAAGATGACTGGTTAGCCAGAGACGGGTAAGATTCCTCAAGGGAGGAACAACCTAAGACAGGCACAGTCTCAGGGGGGCCATCAGGTGAGAAACTGGGGATCAACAGAGGTGAGGCTTAGAACCTCACCCCCCCTGTTCTGAGAGAAATCTTCTGCATACGTGGATGTTTTATTGCCCTGGTCTAGCTCGGATTAACACTTAGTCTACAGGCACACACCTGATCATCTACATTTGCTCTCTTACAGCACTAAACTATGTTTTCTACCTTTATCTTGTATCTACCTACCACTTCAGCATTTTATTAAAAATAATAATAATAAAGAGAGAAATGTGGTATCCACATATAAATCAAGTATAAAAACCAAATGAGTATTCATATTTGAACTGACTGTTTATAGTTCATAATGCATGAGCAAAACCGAAAGTTTCTGTGATGACTGCCCTTGTACTGTTCACTATGTAACTTATTCATTATGTAAGAATTTGTTCTCCATGTAAGAACTTGTTTGTTATGCCTCAGAAGATTGGAGACTGACGAAAATTAGGCTTGGGGTGGATTAATGATTGTGCATTGAGCATTGACTCCCCTATACAGAATTTTATTGTTGTTAACAACCATTTGATCAATAAATATGAGAGATGCCCTCACCAAAAAAAAAAAAAAAAAAAAAAAAAAAAGGACAGACTTCCAATGGTAAAATAAATAAGTAACCAGGATGTAATGTATAGCATAAGGAATATAGTCAAGATATTGTAACAGCTTGGTAGGGTGATAGCTGGAACCTAGAATTATGTATATAAATGTTCTACCACTGTGTTGTACACTTGAAACTAATGTAATGTAATACTGTGCGTCAACTACCCTTCAATAAAAAATAATTATTAAAAAAAAAAAGAACAAAGAAAAAACTGAAGAAACAAAACAGCAGCAGACTCAGAGAACCCAAGAATGGACTAACAGTTACCAAAGGGAAAGGGACTAGGAAGGATGGCTGGGAAAGGAGGGATAAGCGGTATAAGGGGTGTTACAATTAGCACACATAATGTCGGGGTGG
The DNA here is from genome assembly GCF_030020395.1 of Manis pentadactyla. Taxonomy (NCBI): domain Eukaryota; kingdom Metazoa; phylum Chordata; class Mammalia; order Pholidota; family Manidae; genus Manis; species Manis pentadactyla. The sequence goes on along the minus strand of NC_080019.1, from coordinate 206,620,947 downwards.
GGGCACAGGGGAGGCAGTATAGCACAGAGAAGACAAGTAGTGGCTCTATAGCATCTTTTTTTTTTCTCTATAGCTTCTATAGCATCTTACTACGTTGATGGACAGTGACTGTAATGGGGTATGTGGTGGGGACTTGATAATGGGGGGAATCTAGTAACCACAATGTTGCCCATGTAATTGTGTATTAATGATACAAAAAAATAATAAGATACCATGAAAAAGTGAAAATTAAAAATGATCATTAATATTAAAAGTTAATAGGTCAGAAGTAATTAAAAGGAAAAATGCTGGAAAATAATAGGGATAATATAAAAAGATAAGACTTAGGGAATCAACTGAATTCAACATCCAAATAAGAAAACAGATTATCAATGAAATAATTTAAGAAGTATTTCCTGAAGCTGAAGGACATGAGTCTCCCATTAAAAGCACAATGAATGAAGAAGGGCCAATGTCAAGTCTCAGTATACCAAGGGTACAGAGAAGAACTAGAAGTGTCCAAATAGATAAGACACATACAAAGGAACAGGATTTAAAATGGTATTGCACTTCTAAAAAATGACCCTGGAAGCTAAGAAAACAATGGAGCAATGCCTTCAAGGGAAAACAATTCACAAACTGAATTTAATAAAGCCAACCTGCAAATTCAGATAATTTGTAGAAAAAAAGACAGTTGCAGATAATCAAGAGCTCAAAAAACATTCTCTCGTGTACCCTTTTTAGAAAACAACAGAAGGAAATATGTTACCAAAACAAGGAAGTAAAACAAGACATGGGACCCAGGAAACAGGGATTCCAACATAAAAGAGGCAAAGAACTCCCAAAATAACAACAAGATAAAAGATCTAAAGAATACTATCTATACTGGAGCAGGAGAGCTTCTAGAAGGAAAGCTGCAGATAGAGTAGTGTATACATTTGAACATGAAAACCTATTGATAGACTATAAAAGTTCCAGAGGGAAAGAAAAGGACAGGTACATAGAAAATTATGCAGTAAAATAAAGAAATTATACAAGGAAGGAAATACAATCACAGTAGTACACTTTTTGGCTTTGCAATGGATAATAATCATATAAGCATAATAATCAACAAACATTGAATTAACAAAAAAATTATTCTTTGATTATGGGAGCTTGCAGGAAAGTATAGGGAGCAAGTGACAGACATTTTAATCTCAGATAACAAGTCAGTAGGTGATTTCTAAAACTAATAAACCAAAGAACAGCAGTATCAGTGTTTTGATTTTACATATAGCAATAAATATCTTGGTGGCTGCAATTGAAAACTTTTGGGAAAATGATGGCCTAAGAGTCTTCTCTGAATTCTACCACATCTTATTAGCAGAGTAAATTTGGACAGGTTAACTCACCACTCTGCCTGTTTCCCCATATGTAAAATAAAAAAATAGTAGCACCTACCTAATAGGGTTACTGTGACAATTAACTAATGCATGCAAAGCACTTAGCATTCTGCCTGTACTGTACATATTCATAAAGTAATAGTGATCATTATCACCATTCCCACTCATGATTCTGTCAGGATATGCCAGCCTTGCCTCTTTCAATGTCCTTCCAGAAAGGTCACTATGACAGAGTTATAGGTGAAGGACAAAGAACAAGTAACTAGAATTCACTCCCTGCTCCTCAAGTTATAAACAGCTAGACCCTAAATGCAAAGCCATATATACAAGCTTAGCATCTTCCTCCACCTTGCTGTTTTTCTGCTTGGGACAAGAATTGAACACAACTGTAGTTGTAATAGTACACAAGTAGTAGTTGTGGTACATATATGTGGTACATATATGTGGTAAGAAGATGTGGTACATATACATAATGGAATATTATTCAGCCATAAGAAGAAAACAAATCGTACCATTTGCAAAAACATGGATGGAGCTAGAGGGTATTATGCTCAGTGAAATAAGCCAGGTGGAGAAAGACAAGTACCAAATAATATCACTCATGTGTGGAGTATAAGAACAAAGAAAAAACTGAAGAAACAAAACAGCAGCAGACTCGGAGAACCCAAGAATGGACTAACAGTTACCAAAGGGAAAGGGACTGGGGAGGATGGGTGGGAAGGGAGGGATAAGCTGTATAAGGGGTGTTACAATTAGCACACATAATGTCGGGGTGGGGGCACAGGGGAGGCAGTATAGCACAGAGAAGACAAGTAGTGGCTCTATAGCATCTTTTTTTTTTCTCTATAGCTCTTATAGAGGCCTGAAGTCAGACTGGGTCAAATTTTGGCTTCCCAGCTATTAATTAAATGAGCATATGCTAATTCTATGGGCTGAATTGTGCCCCCTCAAAATTTGTAGATTGCAGTCCTAATCCTCAGTACCTCAGAATGTGACTGTGTTTGGAGATAGGGCCTGTAAAGAAGTAATTAAGGTAAAACGAGGTCATATGGGTGGGTCCTAACCCAGTATGACTGGTGTCCTTGTAGAAAGAGATTAGGACATAGACAAAGGCCAGATCATGTGAGGATAAAGGGAGAATTTGGCCATCTGCAAGCCAAGGAGGGAGCCCTCAGAAGCAACCAGCTTTGCCAACACCTTATCTCAGACTTAGAGCATTCAGAACTGCGAGAAAATAACTTTCTTGTTCAAACCACCCAATCCATGGTACTTTGTTATGGCAGCTCCAGAAAATCAATAATACACTTGATCTCAGTTTTTCTAAAAGGTAAAATAAGAATATATATATATCATGAGATCACTGTGAGGATTAAATTGTATAGATTTCATGTACTTATCACAGTGCTCAGCACATATTATATGCTCAATAAATGTAGGCTAGTATGATTATTGTTATTACTATTATTAAAATACAATTACTTCGGTCTTTCCACAGTAAGAAAAGAGAGAGGCTAAGTGACCAACTCAACCCAAATTATCAAAGCTATTACATTGACTTCCAATTCATCGCCAAGTATTTAGTCTTGCCCTCTTCAATGCTCCTCCACAATGCTGCCAGAACATTCTTTCCAGAATAAAAATCTAGCTGTGCTATCTAGCATCCAAAGAAAGCCTCAAACAATTCCACCCCTCCCTGTACACACATGCCACTCCTCGACCACAGATGGGCCTCAGGACCCTTCCCCATGAATCTGGACTGTGCCTGTGACTACTCTGACCAGTACAAAACAGAGAAAATGTTTTCTTAATGCTGGGACTTCTGAATCAAAGCTTTAAGAAGGTCTGGCAGCTTCTGAGCCACCAAGGAAAAGAGGCTGCTCTGCTGGAGATAGCAGCTATGGGGAAAGGTTCCGAAGGACAGAGAGTGAGAAAGAATCCACACAAAGAAACATCAGGTACCAGTCACCCAGCCCCAAGCCACAGCCACAGCCACATCTCACTGCTACTGCATGAGAGACTCTGAGCCAGAGGAGCTCCCCCACTGAGCCCTACCCAACCAACAGGATTGTGAGATACAATGAAACGGTGTTAAGCCGTAAGTTTGGGGTGGTTTGTTATGCAGCAAAAGATAACTGGGACACTGACCATAACACTGCTCTACTTAGAAGCCTTGTCTCTCCATAACCAAATTTCCATAACCCCCATGAGCTGTGTGACTTGGGCAAGTTGCCTAATCTCTGTGTGCATCATTCTTCCCATCTGTAAAGCAGAGGTAATAATAGCACCTCCCTCAAAGGATTGTGGTAGAGATTAAGAAACAACATGTGTAACATCTGAAACACTGCCCGGCATACTGTAAGTCTCAATATATGTTAACCATCATCATCACCATCTTGCCCTGCCCCTGTCCAGCCTCTTCATCAGTCACTCCCCATGTGAACTCTGGGGTACAGTCATACTGAAATACTTTTTCACCCACCACTTCACAACTTTTTACCTTTGTACATTCCATTCCCTCTGCCTAGAATGTCCTTCACCCACCTCGTCTGCTGGAAAATGTCCATGTCCTTCTGTGAAGACTCCTTGGCTCTCCCCAGTCAGTGTGGTATCTGCCCCTATGCTCCTCAGAGCCCCTGGCTCTTGTCTCTGTGAGGGGGCTTCCCATACTGTGCCATCTGTGTGGCCTGTCTCCCCAGCCAGACTCTGCGTCCTCTAAGGACAGTGCCCACGCTTGATTCATGTGCCAGCAGAGCGTGCTCTGTTGCTCTTAACAGCAAGCTCTTAATACATGTTTCTGGAAAGAAAGAGCCTGCTTTTAGAGCACTAGTTCTCAATAGGAGTAGGGAGAAGCAAGGGAAGTAATTTTGTCCCCCACAGGCCATTTGACACTGCCTGGAACAGTTCTGGTTACACAACTGGGGGTGTGCTACTAGCATCTAGTGGGCAGAGGCCAAAGATGCTACTAAACATGAAGAATGCACAGGACAGCTCCCCACAAGGAATTATCTGGCCCCATATGCCAGGAGCAGACAGGCTGAAAAGCTCTGTTTTAGAGGATCATCACATACACTCTTGAGAAAGGGCCAACTGGCTGAATGCACATATGATCCACAGCCGGATGCGCAACCCCACCCATCCCCACTCAGCCCTCTTCTCGGCACTTCTGGATGCTGAGGGTCCCACAGGGGGCAAGAAAAGGCTTACATCTGGTCACCTTTCTTCCTGCTCAATGTGACCCTGGTCAAGACCCTTCCCTTGGCAAGGTCCTATTTTCCACATTCTATGTCTGGTCCCTTCCAGCCTGACTGACAGTCCACGGTTCTGCAATTGCAGGTAGTTTCCTGCTGTTCCTCCTTGGCCAAGAGATGTCAATGCTGCCCAGACTCTCTCACCTGCCAAGAGAGGCAAAAAATCCCAGGTAGGCTGGCCTGAGTCACTGAGAGCTTGTGTTACATCCTGGACAACCCAGAACAAATGAATTCACGTGCCTGAGACACAGGCTCCCATCTGCCCAAGCAGGAGGCTTGCAGCCTGCAGAAGAAACAGGATGGAGCAGCAGCCCTTGAAGCCTGTGTGGCTAACTCAGCTCTAATCTGAAGAGGCCTCTATTTATCAGTCAAACCACATTGTTGTCTTTGCGGGGAAGCAGGGAGACATCTGTGAAAACTGCCCGAGTCCCCCAGATAAGAGTGTCGCCCAGGTAAGAGTGGTAAGAAACTGTCCTGTACAGGATGCCTTCTGTGAGAGAGAGGTCCTACCGAGGGGTGGTGGGCATAACTGATGTCTGGGGCTCCTCTGAGCACTTGTTTTTGTTGTTTATAATTGCCTTCAAGAGGAGGTAGAACAGTGTTGTGGTAAGAGCCTCATCAGATAGGCCTGAGGGTGATTCTCAGTTCTGTCACTTTCTGCAGGATCCTATATAAATGATTTAGTCTTGTCTAAGTTTCAATCCTGAGATGGGAACAGTAACAGTATTGACATCATAGGTTGTTCTGTGGATGAAGCAAGATATTGAAATCACAGGTTTAGCCTACCCCACAGCAAACTGCAGGTAGATGGCAATTATTATCATGAAAGGATGTTATGGGATAAGTAAATAGGCAAGGAGTACGATGAACTACACTAACATTCTTGCTTAAACTCCCATATCCAGGTAAGATGGTGATTCTTAATGCTGAGAGCTAATACTTTTATAGCTCTTACCCCATGTTTACAGCTATTCTAAGTGCTTTGCATGTATTAAACTAATACTCATAAAGGACCTGTGTGATAGGTACCTTATTATTCCCATTTTATAGATGGGAAAATGAGGCACAGAAAATGGCTCACTAATTGCCCAAGGCATATTGCTGGTAAGAGGAGTACAAGGATTTGCACAAAGGCAATTTGGCTCCAAGGTCCCTGCCCTTAACAGTACATATACTATCTGTAATTCTGGGAAGAAGAAATCCTGGGGCAAAATAACTCCAAAACCGAAATCCATCAAAGGGAGAAATAAAGTTTAAAACCCATTTATTGCTTACAAACTGCAGTCTGGGGCCATCTCTTTCCTGCTTGGGCAGAAGCAAGCAAGCAAGCACTCCCCCTAATCTCTCAGGTTCAGATAAGCCCTCAGTTGCCCAGGCAACTACCCATTGATATGGATATGTACTACTATGTCCACCCCTGAGGAACACCTGTTGATATGCAGATGCACTAAAGCCAGGCAAAATATTCTGGAAATATTAAAATTGTACCACACTACCCCTGAAGGACTCTAGAGAAGCATAAGAAACAGAAGGAGGGGGACCTCCCCCAGCCTGTCTCAAACCCTGCCCTGCTCCCAAATACCTTCCCCACCCCTAGATAGCAGAGCTTTGCAACTGCCCAGCAGGAAGGTACCTAGCTCTACAAGGAAGTATCCAGAAGCAAATGCGGGCACATGGGCAAGGGGTGTCACATGGAGGCAGGAATCAACTGAGATTAGGAATTGGGCAAACTGGGACACCGCCCCAGCACCATCTGGTGACTGTGGATGACTCTGGGCCCACAGGCGTACTTTCTCAGAGCGTTACTCTTCTCTCTCTAAAATGAGAGCTTTAACACTCAAAATCCCTTCTAGCTCTAGAAAACTAGGTTCTCCTAGCATGAAAGGCTCCAATGCCTTGGGCAGATCCTATCCTGGGGAAAGTGCGCCATCTAGTGAGACTTTCTGAGAATGTCCCAAAGCCCTGGGCAGGGACTCAGAAGACCTGACTTCCCTCGCTGCTCGGTGCAGTTAGCTGTGCGCTCCCTGGCAGGGTGCTTCAACTCTCTGAATCTCAGAATTCTGATTGATGAAATGACACTAGAAAACCGGCAATGGTGATAATATTTACAATAGCTAACACACACCCCATTTTCTTACTGCTTTATTTTTAAATAGCAATAAATTATAAACCAACAGGAATGATAAATTTTATAAGTGATATAATATTTGTCCTGGGCACTCCGATAAGGTATAACATTGCCTTTATTTTTTCCTGTATATTTATTTTTCCTTCTTTTTTATTTTGATTTTTGTTTGGGTTTTTTTTTTAATTGTGGTAAGAACACAACATAGGATCTATTCTCAACAGATTTTTAAGTGTACAATATAGTACTGTCAACTACAGGCACTGTGTAGTAGAGTCGATCTCTAGAAAGTCTTCATCCTGCATAACTGACACTTTATACGCACTGATTTAGCTAACACTTTTTGAGTGTTTATTACATGATAGGCCCTATTCTAATATTGCGTGTATTAACTCATTTAATACTCCAAATAACCATGTGAGGAAGGTACAGAGAATATGCATAACTCACTACACTAATCCACAATTGACAGCACCAAGTAAAAAAATTTACAATAATGACATCTGTAAGATGATTACATTTGATAACATGATCTCATTTGAATCCACCCATCCACCCATGAGATCGTTATCTTTGTTTTACAATAAGACTGAAGACCACTCAGCCAGCACATATTTGTCCACTGTGTGCCAAGCCCTGCACGAGGCTTTGGGGGTGCACAAGAGCAGGGCACTCAGGGCCTGAGTTCTCACGGAATTCTCCATCTGGCAGGAAAGAGAGACACAAGTAAACACCCACAGAATAAGTGTCCGATGTGGAAAAATCTAAGAGCCATAGAAGTTTCACTCAGTCTGGGAGGGAGGAGAGAAATACTTGTCTGCCTGGTCATGGGAGCCAGCACAATGTTTATAGACCTGTTTCTCCACCCGGCTCTCCAGTTAGCATCTGAGCTCCTTAGGAATGGTGCCTTTGTCCTAATCACCTACAGAAACCCAGGACCTAGCAGAGGGGCTCCCACATGATAGCTACTCAATAAACATCTGTCCAGTGAAAGCCCTCCTCCTCTTCCATGCCCTCATGCAGAGTGGGAGGTGGGGACGACCAGGGGATTGGCCAGGTTGTGATCATGTGTTCCAGGCCTGGCCCTGAGAGTGGATCTCGGGAGATCGCATGGCAAAGAAGAGAAAACACAAATCTGGGCTGGAACAAGGGGAATGGCGGTTGGAGGAACGAGAATAACCTCTTACTCCAAGTTTAGTTCCAAAGACACAACTCCAGTAACCCAGCCAAAGAGATAAATAAGAGTATTTGTTTGAAGATTGTTTTACACTTTGTGCCATGTTCTACAAAATTCAAAAATAAATGAAGAAATCGTATCTTTTATGGTGAAATGAAAATCAAAGATGTTCAGATCTACTTAAACCACTGAAACATATGGAGGCCTAAATGATGATTTTTCAATAAAATTTTTTTCAGGATTAAAAAAAAAGAATGTAATACTATTAACATATGCCTCTGAAAAAGAAGTATAAAATTAGGGAAGGGAAACCAGACAAGTAAGTGACTTAAATCATGTCTACTATCAAAAACCCATTTCCATTGACTCCAAAGGCTGTCTGAATTCCTCTCTGGGAATACAATTTTGCTCTGTCAAATATTTCATGAAAGTGGATCACAAGCTAGAGCCAAAAAGAGTTGCTTTTTTTTTTATTGTAGCAATTTGTCCCATACGATTCTTTTAAAAGCTGGATTTTTTAAATGAACAAATATTTTTGTCCATCTGAAGGAATGCATCAAATATATTTATTTAGAAATCAGCTATCCTAGGAATTCCTAAAATTATTAAAGAAACATTTTATTTAAAAGTTGTTCTGCCCCTTAACTACTCCCCTCTAATATCGTAAGTCAGGAAAGGAGGTTGGAGGAAGGTTTGGTTTGTTTTTTCAAAGCCTGAGAAACTGGGGCTTCCCTACATTTCAAGGCACAAAGGCCCATTATTCAAGGAAAGGGGCCAGGGAGGCAGAGAGGCATAATTTTGTAGGCCACCGTGTACTTCTTCCTTTCTCTTGCCAAATCAAGGCTCACCCCAGTCCCAAGTGGACTGCAAGCGGGTCAGTCCTCTGTGAAAAAGTGAAAGCAGTCGAGGAAAAAGAAAAAGCAGCCAGCCAGGAGAGCCCAGGGAGCACTCTTTATATTTGAATAGAGCCAGTGAAAAGGGCCTTTGCTGAGCTGCCTGGGTGGGGCCAGTCCATTCATGCTCGCATTGTAAATTCCATCTGTGTGCTATCATTTCCTGACCCAGAAACAGGAAAATGTTGGAGCCATAAATTTCCCTAGGACCTTGCCTGGCCACAAAATCATTCCCTCTGAAGTTCACTGGCTCCTTGGAGATTTGGCAAAGGTTTAAGATCGTGTTTGCCATGATCCCCTCCCCCTCATTTACTAACAGTCTCCTCTCCATCTCTCCTATTTTCCTTCCAGGAACTGGATCTTTGATGAAGTGAAATAAAACTGGGGTGGTTATGAGGAAAACTCGGGGTAATCATAAGTACTCCTGCCCTCATACAAGAAGTTTAAAATATCTGGCTGGCCTAAAGCCAAGTGTCAAATGGTAACAACTGAATGTCCCAGAATCTGAGGGTGTAGGTAAGAGAACAGAAATTATGTAGAGCAGTCGTTCTCCCACGCTAGCATGCACCAGAACGACCTGACAGAGTTTCTGATTCAATAGCTCTGTGGCAGGTAGGGTCTGAGAGTGGCATCTCACAATGCCCATGGTGCTGATGCAGCTGTTCCGGGTACCCTGCTTTGAGAACCCCTGAGAGAGGGAGTGGCCATACCAGGCCTTTAAGCAGGACGGTAGATTTATGCAAAAGCTCAGTAACAACTGGACTCAGACTCAGTTAACATGTTCTGGTGCCTACCTTACAGACACAGGTTAAGTGCTTTCTATGGCAGTGGTTATGGACCTCAATCTACCACAGTTATACACAAAATATTTTTATAAACCAATTTCATTTTTAGCCCCTATATAACCAGAATGGCAAAACATAACCTCAGCTAATTTAATGTCATCCTCCCACTTTCAGGGAATGCCTTTAGATTCTGGATGCTTACAGAGAATCATGGTAGGGGTGGGGGGTGGGGGGCACAAGTGCACTCCAGCCCTTGTTGTCATTCATCCATGTGGCTGTCAGTTAATCACCATCACCTTGTCTAGCCTGACCATCACTGATATGTCCCTCACCCCCAGGCTTCAGAGCCCTTCCAGCCCAGCACACTGGGTCCACACTGGGAACCCGAAATCAGCCACCATGTCCTTTCTGTTCCCCAGGCCTCTGCCCAGAAAGCAGGGCAGAGCACAGGGCCCTTTTCTCTCTGGGACTTGCTGCACCTCTACTTTGATCACACCCCCTCTGTCTCCCCTCTTCCCATCCCACCCCCTTTCTCTGCCCAGAACAGTGGCATCTTTGCCAATCTGAGAGATTCTCCCTCTGTTTTGGCCATGTCCAGGGCCCTTGATGTTCTCCTAAGGGCTTTAGGCTTTTGAAAACCAAAGCCAGAAAGAGTCCTATTTGCTTTTCCTGCTCAGACATTTCCATCCTGAGTTAATGAGCACAGAATGGCCTAGGTGCTCTAATGAGGAAAACTATATAAAGGGAAGATGTTTAGAAGGGAGAAAAAAATAGATTAATTTTAAATACACATAATAACATTTTAGCATTATTACCTATTATTATCTTGCAATATCCACATTCTCCTGTTTAAATCTGTAAGGCAACCCGGTGGGGTAGATATTCTTCTCACTTTACAGATGAGAAAACTGGCTCAGAGACACTAAAGATGTTTGCCTGAAGTCACATATGCCAGGTTTTGAACTCAGGGTTTCTGGTTCGGAATTCAAAACTAAACCCACTGTATCTTTGCCCGTCCTCTAAAGAAAAAAAAGGAGAAAGGGAGGCCTGTCAATGAAGAAGGTATCACACTGATCAGCACATGTGTTAGGAAATTACTTGACTCAAGAGATACTATGAAGCCAAGACATGGGTGGTAACAAGGCAGAGTAATAAAATAAATCAAGAGACAGGCTACAAGGGAAGTGAGGGGTTAACAGGTTTGTAACCACCAGAGACTAAGGAGTCCAGAGGCCCAAAGTCAACGCCACAAGTCAAGGAGTAATCATTTCATGACTATGAGAGACAGGTTAGGAATCTAGAAAATTAAAACCCAAACCAAAGTGTTCTGTGTCCCTAAAATCCTGAGCTGACTAGGAATCAGGAATGCTGGGAGTGCTGGGAGTAAATCAAGTCATCAGCAGTCAACAGTTAGACCTTGAAAGGGGGCATCTGCCTTTAAGTTTTCCTGGGAAACACAGAGTCTACAAGTGGAGTTAGAACAGGACTATGGGAGGAAAGTTGGAGCTAAGTGGAAAGCAGGAGACAGGAATGGGAAAACGAGATAATGTCCTCAGGGTCAGAAGGCACGTCAGTCCGCACAGGGATCATCTATTATCTTTGTCTGTCGTGCCCCCCTCTGATAACAAAGCCCATTGTATCCTTTTAAGGAACAAATTTCCCCAACATTAGTTTTTGGGTTCAAAAGGGATTGACTGCCTACTGGCCAGGCCAAGATTCCATGTCACAGTGATTGGCTCAGAGATGAGTCCGTGACCTAAGATAGGTCAATTAGCATTGCTGTGGTCTAAATGTTTGTGTCCCCAGTGAAGATGTTATCTGTGGGTAGAGACTTTGGGAGGTGCTCAGGTCTTAAGGGTAGAGCCTTCAAAGAGATTAGCGTTTTATAACTCTGTATCCCCACCCCCTTCCACCTCCTGAAGACACAGCAGGAAGGCACCATCTCCGAACCAGGAAGTAGGCCCTCACCAGCCACCATACAAAATCTGCAGGCATCACGATCTTGGACTTCCAGCCCCCAAAACTGTGAAAAGTAAATTTATGTTGTTTATAAGCTACCCGATCTGTGCTCATTAACTCAGGATGTGGTATTTTGTTATAGCAGCCTAAATAGACTAAGACAAGTGTCAATCTTGTTACTTTTCTGGAGCTATAGAAAAAATGGCAACTTGGTCTACCAGGCTTGCTAAGCCAGTAGAATGTAAGCTTGGAGCTGATGTCCATCAGGACTCCTCCTGGGGACAGCCCACCTGCAAATAAAGCCAACAGAACACGAAGTAGGGCTAAAATACAGAGGCAGACCGGAGGAGAGAGAAACTATCCTAAGAACATTCTTTGAGGCCCTCAACCCAGTCATGAAAACTTCATCCCCTTGAACTACTCAGTTAAGTAAATCAATAAATGCCCTTTCTTTGGCTACCTGTCACTTTCTGAAAGAGTCCTTGTTAATCACTGTGCATAATAATTTACCTTGAATAATGCAAGTATGGACAGAAGCACTGAAGACGCAACACTGCTCTGTGGAATTACACAGGAGTAAACCCTTAAACGTGCCTCTCAGCTTTTTCTGTCAGCGGTCTTATCTCTATGTCTGGCCAAACCTCTCATTAACTAAGGGAAGTTATCTTTAAGACCCAACGAAGAACAGAGAGGTTAGAACTTCAAGGTAATTCTCTCCAACCAGCAAATATTCACTGAAGGTGTGCTGGACGTAAGGGTCAGGGCATTGTCAGCATCCAAGGCTACCAACAAAAAAATGTAATTCCAACACTGACTTGTTCATAGTGCTACATGAGGTTCACATAAAGGACACTGCACAGACATCACCTATGTCCAACATGTGCATAACATCTGGTGGTTTTAAAGTATGTCCACCAATTATTTGATGTTCCTGCCTTTTTTTTACTGCCCCTTGAAGTTGGGCCACACTTACTGCCTCACTTCTAAGAAACAGAATGTGGTAGAAGGGAAGCTTTGTCACTAGCTCACTCTCTCTCTCTCTCTCTCTCTCTCTCTCAATTCTAGACTTTGGAACCAAGGCACCACATTTCAAGGAAGTCCAGGCTACATGGAAAAGACACATGAGAATATTCAGACAATAGCCTCAGAGAGGCTCTCAGCCAACAAACAGAATCAGCCACCAGACAAGTGAGTGAAGAAGCTTTCAGAGGACTTCAGCTCCAGCTTTCAAGTCTTCCAACTGAATACACCCCCAGGCATGGTGAAGCAGGGACAGCCATTCTGCTGTGCCCTATATGAATTCTTGACCTGACACATTGTGAAAGACCATAAACGACTTTTACTATTCTAAAACCACTATGTTTTGAGGAAGTTTGTTACACAGCAATAGATAACAAAGTCCAACTACAAATAGCAAATCATTATCAGTTCAAGTGCTAACTCCAATCAACTAATAGTTGTCTGGAGAAAGTTGCATCAGGGCTGAGCAAGAAAGAGAAGATGGAATTAAATAGTAATGTTTGCCATGAACATGGAAATGAGAAGCGACAGCACTGGTGTTTTTTATTTGCTAATCAGGTATAAGACAACTGACTACAGACCCAGATAAAAATTTTTGAAGAGGGAAAGGGAGAGAAAAAGCTGGTAGAGAGGGTTGCAAGAGGAGCACTAGACTTGGAGATAAGACACAAGGGTTCAAATCTCAGTCACTTACCAGCTGTGGGAACTTCAGGAAGTTGTTTAACCTCTCTGGGCCTCAGTTTCCTCAACTGCAAAATCACGGGATTGATGTGGGGCTTAAGCTAAATGAGATGATGTTATAAATCTCTGGCAGTAGGTCTTCAACAAATGGGAGTGTGGTGGGACTCCTAGTTGAGCCTAAGCAAACTTTGGATGTGTGGGATGGATTTGAGGTCGATTTCACATTCAAAAACAGCAGTAACAGCATTCAAGGCCTTCCTAAGACTTTATCTCCCAAAGTATTCTGTGAAATACTAGGTCTGTAGAATATTAACAATACATTCTGTGAAATATTGGTTATGTGGGATCTTAATAAGTAAAAACAAGTAAAAAGAGTTTGCTTATATATACTTACCAAATAACCCAGCAATCCCATTCCTGGGTGTTCACCACTGAGAAGTAAAATTGTATGTTCACATAAAAACCTGTACATGACTGTTTACAGCAGCCTGATTCAGAATCACCAAAGACTGGAAACAACCCAAATATCCTCCCTTTCAACAAGATAAACAAACTGACAAACTGTGGTACATCCATACCATATAATACTACTCAGCAATAAGAAAAAGCTGACTACTGATACCTGCAATGATGTGGATGAGTCTCCAATGTATTACCTGAGTAAAAGAAGCCAGTCTCAAAAGCTCCATAGTATATAACTCCATTTATAGGACAGTCATGTAAAAAAGAAAATTATTTTGATGGAGAAGAGGTCAGTGGTTGGCACGGGTTAGGGGAGTAAAGGATGTGACTACAAAGTGACAACACAGGGAGATTCTGGGGTTTGATGAAACTGTTCTCTATCTGGATTGTGATAGTTATTACACGAATCTATGTGTGAAATTTCATAGAAGTGTACATCAAAAAAGTTAATTCTACTGTGCATTATATTTCAAAATAAAATGAAAATTTTAGCAATGTTGGGTTACAGTTACATAGGCTGCTTTATAAGGATTTCTCAGAGACTTGAACATGCTTTAATCACATATTTCATTTAATATGTACTACTTTAGTATTTATTGAATCATAAATGAGCATCTGTGACCCTCAAAGACTGGAAAAGAACACACAGCATTTCCCTAACCTATTTGACCAAGGAACATTTCTTTCTCAGAGCATCTTGGGAATCCGGTGTCTCCTAGATTCACTCTAGGAAATTCAGATCAGGTAACAGGTATGAGCTGATGCCATGTTATCTAGGATCCAGGGAAAACTCAAATGGCAGCTTGTGAATCAGGTACTACTTGATGGTACGGTCTCAGTGCCCTATACAAATGCCAGGATGAGGAGGCTGAAATAATAAAATGTATTTTTATGGATATTTGTGTTTTTAAAAAAATATTTATATATATATCTAACTGAAAACACACACAAATCTCTCTCTCTCTCCCTCTCTCCATCTCCTAACACATACTTATTCATATGTACATACATTTTACCAAAAGATCAAGAATGGCTAAACATAGGTGGTAAGATACTGGGTAATTTGAAATATTTTTTGCTCTTTTTGCTTTTCTATATTTTCCAATTTTCCTGCAAGAAATGTAATTTACTTGTAAATGTAAAACAAACAAGCAAAAAATAGCTAAGGATTAAAATAAGAAAATTAAAAAGTAAAATTAGCTATCATTCATTTGAATATCTATCATGTGCTAGGAACCATGCAAAGCACTTTCCATACATTTTCTCTCTCATATAATTTGCACAATTTATGTAAGAGGCACTATTACTATTCCCATTTTATAGATAAAGAAATGAGACATGAGGCAATTTACCCAACTAGTATGATGTGGATTGATTTTGGGATACAAATATAGAGGCATACATGCACACACCCAGCTACTCTCCTATACATTCCACATGAGGGACAGCGGGCTCAGCTGGCAACTCTCTAACACAGGTATGACCACCCTGCCCAGCCCCAAATACCCTAAGAATTCTCTCCTCGATAACTAGCTATGCGGTAGATTGAAAAGCTTAGCAACAATATTTTGTGACCTTGAGGTTCCTTGATTCCCCAGTCCTCAAATCTGAGCTGACCTTGAGACTTGCATTGCCTGACAGAATATGGTAAAAGTGAAATTGTTGAAGTTCCAGAGGGCTTACAGCTTCCACCCTCATCCTCTTGAAATTCCAAGACCACAATGTCGTGAAGCAGCCCAAAAAGAAATGCCACATGGAAAAAGAGACCCACTCCTGCTGTTCCAAATGAGCCCGTCCACCAGCTAACCTTTCAAATGAATATAGCCATATGAGTAAACCCAAGCAAAACCAGTAGAGAAACTACAATAAACCCACACAATAGTGAGAAGTGCCATACTGTTATAAGTTTAAGCCACCAAGTTGCGGGGTGATTTGTTATGCAACAATAGCTAACTGATACAACTTGAATTTTTATCTCTCACAATTCATTGAGGAACATGTGCTGGGTCAATGCTACAGAGAAATACTAAAGTAGCACAACATGGCAAAAGTCCTGTGAGACTCTCTTGCACCTCTTTTCCTAATATATGGATCAAGCACACACTCCATGCTCAAAGGTGTTTATAGATCTCACACACCCTTCCAAATAGACCCAAAGTTTCTTGTTCTCATAACAGAACTAATTATGTACAACTGAACAGATACTGTTCAGAAAGTGTGGAAGATTACTCAAAAGAGTATCAAGAGAGCTCTTTCTGCATGAAAGCAAGGAATTGTTTGCATAGAAAACTATGCTGAAACCAATTAATTTTTTTTCCTTTGCTTGTACAGCATATTAGGTTTTTATTCCAAGATTTAGTGAGTCATGAAACATATTAACTGTGGCAGACTGAGTTTCAATTAAATACAGAAGGTAAGGGTCATTTACCTAAAACTAAATGCTTCTTCAATAATAACAGACTCATGAGCAAAAGGAATTGCTGCAAGGAGAATATGACAAATTGCTACTATCGCTGTCATTTTTATTCAGACACAAATGGCTCTAGACCAGGAAATCATATTTGCTCAAAACATGATACAGAACCCACTACTAATATCAGTAAATGTTTCTTCCATGTGGGTTAATTCCCTTCCAAAATCAGCAATCATGATGATAGGAAAACACCCTAGCCTCTTGACTTATCCTCTCTCTTGACAGGATGACTTAGCATATTTTACTTATACAAAATGCCAGAATGTTATCACAAATTAGCCAAATTCTTAAAATTACAGTCTACATTTTAAAAGCAATACCACCAACAAAATACTGCAGTGGTGTTGGGGGCTTGATGATGACAACACTTTTCAGAAGAAAGTGTCTCACAGGGAGAATACAGATGGTATCTGGTGGCTCCTCATATTCCTTACTTGCTTTTAAATGCTATCAACAGAAAAACCTCTCAGTCTTTCCTTCCTCTCCATTTCTCATATTTCTTGGCCTGGTCCCTTTGTTGATTTCAATCACTTGGCCCCTTCTAATTGCTCTTTTCCTTGAACCTTGGTCTCTTTTTTCCTGCCTCACCTGATACACACGGAGTATAACTGCTCCTCTCATGACAGCCCTGCATTTCTCTGATGTCAGCACAAAGAAAGAATTCTCTCTCAGACAGGGTCTGGTTACCCTGCAATTTCCCATGTCCTTTTTTTCTCAGATACATGATTCTCCTTTCTCTCTCTCGCTCAGTCTCTCTCTCTCTCTCTCTCTCTCCAGGCTTCCAATCTGTGATAAAAGAGTGAGAGTATATGTGGTTAATTTTCAGACTGAGTGAAAGCAGACTTAATCATATGCCCCTCTTAAATGACTTTCTCAAGCATTTCCCTAGACTGGTAACAGACATAGCTATGAACACAGAAAAGTGGAAATTAAATTCAAACCAACAATTACTGAGTAAGTCTCACCTGCCACACCTCTTGCTGGGGTCTACATAAGGCTTAGGCTCTGCCATCACGGAGAAAACTCCACAGAAATTATTTATAAAACAAAAGCAAAAACCAGACAACTGTTTGATGAAAAACCTAACAAGTATGAGTCAAGTATCAACAAAAATGGAAAGAAATCCTTAGGCTACTGAGGTTCTGTTTCCTCACTTTTAATGTGAGTGTGCCGACATTAGTTATAACACTTGCTTTTGCAGGATGACTACTACAGGGGCTAAATCAGAATATGACTAAATGCACTTGCAACTGAATTTCCATTATATTTGGTCAGCATTTATTCAGCATTGACCTTGGCCCAGGTCCTGTGCTACAGAGACTGGAAATAAAACAGAAATCTATAATCCCTGAAACGAAAGCACCCAAGGTGTGAGGGAGTAAAAAGACATATAAAAAAATATAACACAGTGGGATTATGTGCTATAATGGAGATAACAGAAAACATGCCAAATCTTAGAGAAGAGATAAAATTACCTAGCCAGGAGTATGGAGAGGCCAGAGAGAAGGAAAGGGCATCAATGGATGTTAGAGAAACAGAGCAGATAACAAGACTGTCTCTCATTCTATGTACTAGTCCCCAAATTAGGACATTTATAGACCATTTTCTCAATAACTCAAGACTAAATAGAAGGTTTCCCTTCTTGAAAACATCAGACCCTGTTAACTTACAGTTTGGCTTTGGTGGCTTCAGATCTATTGCCCTGGGGAGACAAATGGTTAATTCCCCAGATGGAAGGGGATAAAGCACTGAAGAAGTAAAAGGTGGTGGGTTTTCATCCTGCTCTAGAGATATCTAGGGATATCCCTCAGCTGGCTAGTAGTTCTCAGTTACCTCATCTGCAAAGTGGAGATCTAATACTGCTGACTTTGCATGTTCTTGGGAAAATGGATATGTTAAAGGCTCTAAGTCTGTCTAGTGCTCTTCAGGCTAAGGCATAGGCTGGTAAATCACAGGCCTGCCTGAGAAATAACATAATTGAGTGAAGTAGGTTTGTGGGGACTCTTGACATCTGGTGTTATCAGCTAGCTACTGCTGTACAACAAATCACCCTACAACTTAACTGCATAAATCAACAACAGTATATTACTTTTCACTGTTCTATGGGTTTGCTGGATAATTTTTCTACTGGTTTTACCTGGGCTTATTCATATGGCTACATTCATTTGTAATGTTGGCTGGTGGCTGGGCTCATTTGGAATAGCAGAGTGGTTACTCCTTGTTGGTTCATGTTGAGAATGTTGCCATGTAGGAAACTGGACTCCCTTGCTGCCAACCTGTCATTTCTTGAAAAATTGAATTGTGTATGAGTGTGAGTGTGTGTATGTGTGTGTGTGTAATCCCCTGATTTTTAAAAATTAACTTTGTTAATAGGAAGGATTGCATGACCTGACACACCCAGGGACTGGATTTGGGGTTTGGGCCATCAATTGGTAACTTCCATGTAAAGTAATGTTTTCAGCTAGCCTTTACTTCTGTGTCCATTTTATTTGGTTTTCCTCAGTCCCAGGGGTCACATCAGACCCACCTGAGCTCTCTTTCTTATTTGTGGTTCTCTTGGTCAATGGTTTTTGAGGTGTGGGCCACAGATCAATAGCGTCAGCTGATAATTTGTTAGAAATGCTGATTCCTGAGTCTCACACCAGACCTACTGATTCAGACACTCTGGACATGAGGTCCAGCAATCTGTTTTTTAACAAGCCTTTCCGGTGAATCTGACACACACGAGAGAACCCATTGCTCTCTATATCCAGGATGGGATATATACAAAGGATGGGAGGGATACAACAAACTGCCTTTCAGAACTAGAGAAATTCTCTTCCTGAGCACCACCAGGCAAGCCACAGGCTCCTGATTTTAATATGATGAGATCACAACAAGCCAGATTGTGTGATACAGACCAAAAAGGCCATGGGAGAGCTCAGTGCCTTCTGATCAAGAAGACTTCACACTAGTTCTCAATCACTGGAAACACATGGAGAACTTTACAAAATACTGATACCAGGGTCTAACCCTCAGAGACTATGATTTAAAGAGTCTGAGGTATAGCCTGACCTTCAGGATATTTAAATGCTCTGTAAGTGACTCTGGTTTGCCACCAGGGGACTTCACTTGAACCTTGAAAAAAGAGAGAAAAGAAAGTGGTAACTGCTGATGTCTTCAGGGGAAAAGCGCTAGGGAAAGACTACGAAAACAGTCTCACTTTTTTATCCACTCCTATACTGGGAACTTCCTCCAAGTCTTTCTTCCTTGAACTTCTAGCAGTTTAGCATTCCAGTCACTCCCTGCACAGCACAGTTCTCAGGAATGAATGCAGTTCAATGCTTTGCAGGACTTGTCTTTGGGAAGTTTATTTTCTAAAAATAAAATGTGCAAAGACAAGAAGAGGGTGGGGGAGAGAAAGAGAGAAAGAGAGAGGGATGAGTAGAATGTGAACATATCAGAAAAGGGAGGGCCATATTCTAAGCAAAAGCAACAGTTTGGACAAAGGTTAGAAGTGAATTCTGCAAGGGGCATTTAGAAATAATGAGAAGATCATATTACCTGGAGCAGAAGGTATGTACTAGGAAATGGAAGGAGATAAACTCAAGTGGAACAGGAGTCTGGTTTTAAACAGCTACTAAGAAGTAGGGACTGTATTAATCAGGATCCTCCAGAGAAGCAGAACCAGTAGGATGGGTGTATGTGAATATACACATGGAGATACATTATAGAGAACCGTCTCATGTAATTCAGAGGATGAGAATTCCCAAGATCTAAAGGGTGAATAGGAAGCCAGAGACCCAAGAGAATAGATAGTGTGGTTCTAGTCCTAAGGCTGGCAGGCTCAAGACCCAGGAAGAGCCAGTGTTTCAGTTTGAGTGTGAAGACAGGAAAAAGGATGTCCCTGTTCACACGTAGTCAGGAGAAATTCTCTTTTACTCGCAAGAGAATGGGCCTTTTTGAGCTTTTCTGGCCTTCAACTGATTGGATGAGGACCACCCACATTAGGGAGAGCAATCTGCTTTATGCAATCTGTCCATTGAAACGTTAATCACATCTAAAAACACACTCACAGAAATATCCAGAATAATGTTTGACAAAATATTTGGGTACCCAATGGCCCAGTCAAGTTGATACATAAAATTAACCATCACAGGGATTATAGACTTGATCTTTGGACCAGTGTTTCCAAAATGTGGTCCAAGGAAACCCAGAACAATTAAATACTCCACCAAAAAAGGTTCTGTGAAAATACAAGTCTTGGAAAAACTGCATACCAAGGCGTATTAAGATATGAAAGCTATAAATCATCCTGCAGGAAAAAAATGTTTCACAACTGTCAACCTAGCATTTTCTTGGCATTTGATCACAGAATCTGCTTTTTACTTAAAGCCTATTAATTTCCTATGGAGTGAAAACATCACATAACACACTTTGGGAAAAGCTACTCCAAGCCATGAGAAGAAAAGAGAGATGTGGAATCTGGAACCTGGAAAGGGACATGAAAACAGGATTTTTGGTAAAATTAATTTGGCTGTAGCATGTAGTGACATTACAGGAAAGACAGCCTGGAAGCAGAGAGACCAGCTAGGAAGTTACTTTAGCAATCAAGGTCTGAGGTGATAGAGGCTTTCACTTGGGTGGGAATAGTAGAAGGGGAGGAGGAAGGAAATAAGACATTTTATGGAAAAGTGCTTGTATATATGTGCTATAAATACAACAGGGTTGTAGAAAACTTCAGAGTTTGGAGCTTGGTAAGTGAAAGAATAAACAGCCACTGAGTAAAGAACTGTAAGGAAAGACTGGTTAATGGGCAAATATGTGGTATGTTCTGTTTTTAATATTTTGGAGTCACAGTAGACAGAGGTAAAAAAAAAAAAAAGAGCAGTTTTGTGAATTATTGAGATTTGCATGAGAGAGATCAAAATTATAGATTAATTTGGAAATCATCAGCAGACAGCTGGAAACTAAGCCACAAAGTTACCCTCTTACGTACTTCCTCATTTCCCTCAGCCAGGCCAACCCCTTCTCTCTGAAAGGGGCTTCATTTACTGAGTGGCATAATTCATAAGCTAGCATCAGGTCCTCCCAATAAGCCTCACAAAGCAACACTGAATTACAGTTGACTCTTGATCTACATGGGTTTGAACTGCATGGATCCACTTACACATGGTTTTTTTTCAATAAGTATATTGGAAAATTTTTTGTATATTGAATTCAATAAGTATACTGGAAAAGTATATCTGCAACAATTTGAAAAAAACTCATAGACAAACCACATAGCCTAGAAATATCAAAATAAATTAAGAAGTTAGGTAAGTCATGAATTCAAAAAACATATGTAAATACTAGTCTATTTTATCATTTACTATCATAAAATCAACAGTAGGCTATTAGTAGTTTTGTGGGGGTCAAAAGCTATACATGAATTCTCAACTTCATGGGAGGTCAGCATCCCTAAGACATCCCCCCAACTTCCCCCATACCTCCCCCACCCCATGTTGTTCAACAGTCAATTGCATATTCATTCCTGAGCATAGCTCTGGGCTCCAGTTTGGTAACCAAGTACCATCAGCAGGTAGTTTAAGAAAATAAACCCTGAAGGAAGCTCTTTGGATAAGCAAGGAGGATTAACTTTGGAATTTCACCACATTTATAGAGCACAAGTCAACTGTGGACAGAGATGTTATGCCCTCTTTGTTACAAGCCACAGGTACCCTCTACCACAAAGCCTCATTATTGTGAAGTCTGAAAGCCCAAGGCACCAGGACACCTGTGTTTTTTAAACAACTTTCATAAGCTTAAAATCATGCTTGCAATCTTCTGGCTGCTTGTACTCATTAAAATATGGTTGAGCACTGTCAACCAACTCAGTGGCTACTTACAAAGTGCCTTCTAACTCTGGGGGGAATATATTTTCCCAGCCCAGGGCAAATTACCTTTGAAACCGAAATCAGTCAAAGGGAGAAATAAAGTGGGAGAAACCCATTTATTGCTTACAAGCAGTTGTCCACTTCTGCTTGCCTGTGTCTCTCACAACCCAGCTGCAAATAGGGACCCCACCCAACCTCTGTGATCCAGATATGCCCTGCTCCCCCATGTAATCACCTATTGATATGGAGATGGACTACTCTCTACCCCCTTGGAAACACTTACTGATATGGAGATGCACTAAGGCCAGGTGAGAGATTCTGGAAATACTGCAGTTTTACCCACATGCCTACTGTGCACTTGGTCCTGAAATGAACCACAGTCTTTTCGCTTTTCCTTCACAGTGGACCTCTGGAGTCACACAGTCCCACATTTGAATCCAGTTATAACTTCTCCTACTTGTATGATTCTGCAGTCAAATGTATGACTCTGAGCAAGTTACTTAACTGCTCAGGGCCTTGGTTTTCTCATCCACAAAAATGAAATAAAAATAACTCACTCATTTATTTATGTACTCATGTACATTCATTCACTCAACAAATACTTTTGATCTCCTTCCATGTAGCTTTTACTCTACTAAGTGCTGGGTATTTTTGCAGTGTTAAAGAAGCAGATACAGGAGAAGAAAGATTTTCTTGACTCTTAGAGGTGCCTGACTAAGTCTGAAAATTAAACTGGCAAAGACAGATTAACAGCAGAAAGCACACAAATTTATTTAATATAAGTTTTAAGTAACATAGGAGCCTTCATAAGGAAGAGAAGACCTAAAGAAACAGAGCTGAGTATATTTATGCTAGGTTTGGTAAAGAATGGACAGTTAAGTTAAGGAGTATGAGGGAAATTTAGCAAAGCCTGTTTGTTAGGATTCTTTTCAGGGTTCCTTTGTCTTCAGAGATATGGATGCTCCTTTCCTCCAAGTATAGGGAGGGCACCTCTCACATGAAAGTTTTTGATTCATTTCAGGGGAGAAGGGCAGGGGTAAGATCAGAGTGACCTTCCTGCTTCTACCATATTCTCAGTCTCCTTCTGTTTAAAATATTCAAATATGCAAAGTTATCTTTTTTGGGGTAGCATGTCTTGAACCCCATCATGAGTTATGGCCCTTGTAGTATTGGAATGAATATCCTACTGGGTTCTTAGGAAAATCAAATGAGATTATATGTGCAAATTAATGAGATACAGTGGTTCACCAATAAAAGTACTCAATAAATGCTGGTTTCCTTCTGAATGGTACCAGGATATGTCATCCTAAATTATGCCTCTTAAGTATATGGATTATTTTGAGCTAAAGGCAATTGAGAAACAGCAGAGGCAGGAAAAGCTCTTTACTTCCCCCTAACTGCTTCAAAATAGAGTATACATTTTCCCTTTTGTAAAGGAAATTTCCATTTGTAAAGGCATCTCTGTATCAGGAAAAAGGACAAATTTATCACCTGAGAGACTCATGCATAAAAAGACAAACCACCTTCACCATAAATTCCTCCCTTCACCTTCCCATAACTTGTCTCCCCACCCAGAAGCCTCAAACCCCTTTTCCTTTGTTTAGCCTAAGATAGTATATAAACCTCAAGCATGTGGCCAGCTCCTTGAGTCCCCTTGCTTTGTGAAACTCCCATGTGTACCTATATAATAAAAACTTTTTCTCCTGTTAATCTATTACCAGTTTGATTTGCAGACCCAGCCAGTGAACCTACGAGAGTAGAGGAAAAAGGTTTTTCTACCCCTACATATTCTTCCTGAAGACCACAGGCCTCTGGTGGCCACCATAAATGTGTGCAGCAGTGGGGACAGTGGCAATATGGAGAGCTGTGTCCCTACTAAAGAGTAGTGATCCACTCAGCACCAGCAAATTTTCTAGGTCCAGCATTCCAGATCTTCAGTTTTAAAGAGCAGCAGGAAATCTGGGTATAAAATATCTGTTTTTAAATGCTGGCAACTAATTCCAAACCCTGGGTAGACCAAATAAAATATCTGACCTAGGGGCTGCCCATTTTCAACTTCCATTATAGACTAACCCAGAGAAGGCAAGGCACTCAGATAGCTCCTGGTTTTAAGTGCCCTCTGAGGCATTCTGCAGGAAGACTCAGGAACCCTCCAGTAAATTTCTTATTACACTCCAGCTCAGTCTCCATCAATCAGCATAACTCTCTTCATGCTCCAGTGAAACAGGACCCTGACAACACAGGATCGTTATTGCTGGAGGAAAGGTAAATCTCCTACAGGTCATCAGCTTGCAGTATATAAATGAATCCAAGGGCTCCATATGAGGAACAATGAAAGTGTGTTCAACAGGGCAGTGAGGCACAAGTAGTTTGGAGACACAAGTGTGCTGATCAGACTTAAAGGGTCAATCACGAATACATGAGGAACATTCAGTCCGCACTTTGAGGTGATATTTTCCCAATGCGACAGTCACTGCTCTCATGCTTCCTTTGCCTTGGACTCATTCTTTCCAGTTCAATCTATTTTGTTTATAGATTTAATACCTGGCACTATTCCTCTAAAGAGCTTATTATTTCCCTCTGTCTTTTCTTCCCCCTCCTGCTTCAGAGCAGGGCAGAGGGGGAAACCAAATAATAACAATCACAGACATAAAAAGATAAAGATGTTTACACGGTTTCAGTTTGGGGCTGCAAAATGCAGCTTGCCCAACAGACACAGGCCTGGAGTTGCCTCATTCCTTCCACAAGAATCTAAGCATTGTTGACTCTGACATATACTTTGCTTTATTTATAACTCTGTTCTAGAAACCTACACTTCCCCCTTAATGTGTTTCTTTTACTCTGCCACTAAGGGTAACTTTCTGTGAGTCCTGATAGATCTTAGTCATCTAGAAGTTCATCATATGCTCTGGGAAGACCAACATCCAATAGATTTCCTAACTGCTGGGAGGGTTTGGGGACAATGAAACTGGTACTCAGCCACATTCTTTGATGTGCATGGGACACAGGAGCCCTGTGGAAGAGATGATGAACACAGCCCACAACTGATAAATACCACAACCCATGATGGACAGGGGAGCTCCTTAAAAAAAAGGCCAGACTGTTAAATGAACCACTAAGAGAAAATCACCATGAATGAAGAAGTCTGCAAGTTAGATGTCTTAGCTCAGGCTTCCATAACAAAATACCATAACTAAAACAAATACTTGGATTATGTTTGTGAGAATGAAAATGACTTTCATGGAAACCTGAGCCTGGTGGTATCCTGTGTGTGTGGTTGCAAATAGCTTCGAAATTGGCGAACACAGTGGGAATTTTTTAGCACTTACATTACTTGACCTCTCTGGAATCTGATATTGTTGACAAATCCTTGCTTGAAATTCTCTCCTCCCTTTCTCCTCCTTCTGAACTTCTCTGGCCACTTTTGGTAACACCACAGCAGAGCCTGGTGCAGGTGGAGAAGCAGTAAGAAGAGACAGCACATGAGGATGTGCCTATGGCACAGCAAGGAACTGCCTTAAGCACCAGTACCTAAACCCTTGATGGCTGCCAGGCCCCTTCCCCAGCCTGAAGAATAGTGAGTAGCAGATCAGACTTGAGAGGGACTGTGCTGACCCCCAGACATTGGTCACAATTCCATAAGGAGCAGAAGAAAGAAACTGCGGTGTCTACTCACTTTCATTCTCCTTTCCTGTGCCTGTTGCAATGCTTGCTTGCAGATTTGGTAGTAAGCTGAAATTAAAGCAACCTCGAACTTGTCCAACTGGTCATTCTTGTCAGGCTTTGAACCTGGTTTAGCCAAGTACAGGCTGGCCTAACTCACCACTCCTCAGTCTTCTCAGTGACCTCCTCTTTATTGTCCTGCCCTGAACTGCTGTGGCTCCCTGCTCAGCCCTTTTCTCACGGCACACCCTCCAGGCAACCCTCACAACCAACCAGTTTTAACATTTGTTCATATGCTGATGACCTATACCTGTATCTATTCTATACCTATTGACCAGACCTGAACTTCCGACTCATGTACCACAGCGTAGTATATTGTCTCACAAGCCCCTTGAACTCCACATATCCAAAACTGAATTGATTCTCTCTGTCCACAATCCAGTCCTCTTCTTACATTCTCTTTCTTGATCAACTGAACCTCCATTAATTTAGCTGAACAAGCAAGAAAACCAAAACCTTATCATCAGAGTTGGGTCTGAGCTTCTTTAAAGGCATATTTAAAGGTACTACAAGAAAATGGATAACTCATGTTAGCTCTTTTAAAAGATCAATTTTATTAGTACTTGAAAGTGTGGTGTGTGTTTATAGTTCTCAAAGGACTATTGTATATTCAGCCAGTTTTTCCTTCTCTACCCACATGGCCATATCCTTGGCTCTTACGTGCATTGCCTTTTGCCTGAACCACTGCAGTAACCTCTCATCCAATGTCCCTTATTCATGTTCTTTGAACCACGGCTGCCAAAGTCATCTCTTTTGTTTCATGTATATTTAAATGTTTTTTTTATTACAGAAGCAATACACATTTATTGTACACATTTGAGAAAAGTCCTTAATAGTACATGGAGATAAGCACTATTAACATCGTATTATACATACTTCTAGCCATTGCCTGTGAAGAGAGTACATCTTCAGAAGAATGATATGTATACTTTATATGCCTTATTTTTAAAAATTAGTGCTGTGAACAACTTCCTAATATTAAAAAAACTTAAAATATGGTATAATAAACATGCATCTTTGTTCATATTCGTAAGTCATTTCTGTAGGAGTGGAATTGACAGGTCAATGGGGATGCATATCTTTAAGACTTTGAACCTGCTGCCCAATACTCCCTGGAATGGTTGTATCCATTTATTACACTTCTGCCACTACAGTGATCATCTTAATGTAGAAAACCAGACTGTTACTCAAAGACTTGCAAGAAAGTTACATGTTCAAGAACACAAGACCAGACAAGGCTTAGAAATAAGGCTGTCCTAGTCATTTAGGCCAGCATGTTCCCATGTATAGTTGTGATGTGACCCACTAGAGTCTTTCTGATGAATCATGAAGAGATTAAAATATACAAGTGCTTTCTTGAACCGTAGAGCAAATGCCATGCAAGGCCAGGGACTTTCTTTTTCACATATGACTAAGTACTTAATAGCTTCCTTTGTTAATTATTAAGAGTGATTAAAATTTTATAGTCACCAAAAAAAAATTGCAGTACTGCCAGTTATTGAAAATTTTGGCTGCCACAGAAAGTTTGGCAACATTGCAAATTTCCTACTGCACATGTGACACTGTAGATTATTGGAATTTCCACAATTTTTAAGCAAGATGCTTTTTTCTTTTTAGTGGAGAAGGGACTTCATAGTGAGTTTTAACCACTGCCCCCACTTCTTGTACGTGTTATTTTACATGTCAAGTATTGTTGTTTTTCTAGTTTTGATCATTTTGTTCACATGCATAAATGCTAAGATACTGCCACTCTAGGTTGTCATTTTGTTCCTCCCTAATTCTTTGTTACCATTAAATTATTTTCCCACTGTAAGATAAATTTTAGCCAAAATAAGCAGGCGAAAGGAGGCAACAAAGGGCCAGGTAGTTTATTTGAATGCCACTCCCAGGTGATGTTCCACTGTCTGGGTACTACAGGCCAGGGAAGTCACACCCAGTCAGGGAGGTGGGGGCTTATAAGGGATTAGGAGGGGGAGGAGTGGGCAAGCTATCCTAGGGGGCGTGGAGAGGTATGATTGGCTAAAGGTGACATAATAGACAACTAGAAACTTTTTTCCTTCCAAGAGGGAGGAGGCTGACATCAGGGTCTTAGTTGGCACATCAGAAAGATAGAATTCAGGAAGAGCTGTCCCCTTTCCATATAAGGCATGGACCTTGGGGTCAGGTCTGTTCTCCCCTATGGCATCTCTGTTCTATTTGCATGTCCTTGTTTTTCCTTCCTCCAGCCTAACATTCCAGCCTTTTGATCATAATGGGCGATGACTCGATCTGGCTACTTCCAGCTGACAAGGGGTGTCGTGGGGGTTTGAAGCTGGTATTAGGCTGAAGGAGGAGTTTTAGTGGGAAGAGGTGCGTAACAGTGAAGTAACATCTGGTTGGTGGTGACCCAGGTCATCTGGGTTAGCTGCTGTTGGAGGAACCTGAGGAGACAAGGGGCAACTAAGAGTAAACAACAAACTGTTATTAAGGGGCCCAGTAGGGGCATTAGCCAAGCCATTAGGGGTAACTGGAATTCTGGATCGAGTTTACATCTCAATGACTAGTATTAGGATTTAGTATAGATAAGACTGCATTATTGAAACAATATTTTTGTCTAAAATCACCCTTATTTTTATTAGAAGTAGCCAGATTAAGAAAATAATGAACAGTTGGCTTGATTATTTGCATAAGTGCAGCAAGAAGAGCAATTGATTACATAGGCTCTTTTAAATATGCTTTGCTGGAACTTTTTGTAAGGAATTTCAGATTGAACTTTTAAGGGCTTCTGGAGGCCAGAAAGCTAAGCCAGACTTGCCATCAGGTTGTGCCTGCAGTACCTGTAGATTTGGGTGAACTCCTCTCTTCTTGAGGTTTTTGCACCTGCCAGGATGTGACCTTCTTTACTCACCTGGTAAGGCTGCTGGGAACTCTGTAAGCAAGGTACCAGGTAGGTTTTTCTAAGGGGCTTTGTTGGCTTTATAAAGTCAATCTGTTCCTTAAAGCTGTCTATTCATATCTGAGTTTACACACGTGTCTCTCAGGTATGATGTTCGAGTCAAAGCCTTGGTAATATAACCAGTGTTTTTAATTGGTCCTCTTACAAGGAAAGCAGATTCTTATTGAACTTGTGCAAATAAACAAACTGCCATGAAACATAAAAATAGTTACTGAGAGTTTTTAAATTTTGGAGGGATCAGGTAGAGAGAAAGATAAAGTTTCAATTCTGCTTATAAAGGCAGTCATTTATTAAACTGTTGTCAGCTTAAGAGAAAAAGCTTAAAACACTTTATCAGCAACATTTGAAACAAAAAGCTACAAAATCATCTTCTTTAGTTTACTTAATCTTATGTAACTAATACTTGTTCTGCTGAAATCTAGTTCTTTACTAGCTTAAGAGTAATAAAACAGTGACTATAAATAATAAAAGACTTACAAATGACAATGGTTAAAGATCTGATGAGAGCTTACTGTAAGACAGTTGACATAAGGAAATTCTGATATTTCTGTAACACAAAACATTCAGTAACAAAGTTTAGCATTATTCTTTCTGACAGTGCTTTCTAGGTAATTAAGCAGGTAATTATATATCAGATAAATAAGTTAAATTAGCCAAATACTTTCTCCAATAAGAAAAAGATCTTCTGACATGTTCCACGGGCCCTCTGGAAAATATCAGAGTTAACTAGAGGTAAAAGTACCTTTGTGAATTTGATTTTGGGAAGTTGTCAGAAGAAAGTTTCTTTGGCACTTGCTTAAATAGGATTATAGGTTGCCATGAAGCAATACTTATCCAGTTAACTAGAATGACAACAAAGTACTTCAAAGGCAAATAAAGAAGGTTACACAGTTGTTAGCAAAGTTTAGCTTTTAGTCCTTTTAATTTTAAGATCTCATTTTCTTAAAGACTCCGACAACTCACTGAGACTTTAAGCATAAGAAACTGCTTTGATAAAACAATTAGAAGAACTCTCTGCAATCTTTCAATATTAAGAGCAGACTAACAGTTAAGAAAACTTTGTCTTTTTAACTGAAAACAAAATTCTAATTTTGCTGTGTACTTGATACTGAGACTCATTTGCTTTAATTTTATATAGCATGACCATATTAAATTCTTCTACAAACTTTTTACAACTTTCTTTTATCAAAAGACATATTTTTTAGCATGCAGAAATGTTTTCCTTACCTCTTTAAGTAGTTTTGATTAGAACTTAAAATTATTACTTTAACCTTCAGTGAACACTGAAAAATAGGCTACTGTAAACTGTTACACTAGCATTCTTCAGATTGATACATCTATGAATTATATTATTATTTTTGGAAATGTGCTTTATAGCACAATTTCTTATTAGGCACAAAATATGTCTATATAATTTAGCAAACTTTAAGAATTTTGGTTACTACAAAAATTCTCAGGCTATTTGCATATATATATACACTGTTATACATTAATACAGTATCATTATTAAGATATTTATTTGCTAGGCTTGTTTACTTATTTTTAGCAACTATGCTAGATTACTTACAAAACCTTTACTGAATATTAGACAAAGCCAAGCCTTTAAGCATTTTATTCTTAAAAGATTTAGCAGATAACATCATCCACTTAAATGACCTTAGGTAAACTTAGGCAGCTGATAACAACAAGGACATGCCCACCTCAGCCAAACCCAAATTAGCATTAATGCTTAACATTTTTATCAGATTTTCTGGAAGTTTTAGAATGCCCAATTTTCACAAGCACTTGTTTTTAAATAAAATATTTTTCATCTATACACTTAGACACACAAACGTACAAACTGAGATACAATGACTATAGTCAGCAACACCCTCCACACAAAAACATATACACAGACCGACAAACCAATATAAAGACTTGAGTCACTGATATCCAATTGCCTTCCTTCTCCTCAGCTTCTTGTCCATGGCTTCTGGAACCGGAGGGCGGGAGGAGCGCGTTCTGGTGGGGGAAGAGGGCAGTGAAGGTGGAAGGAGAGGGGGAGGAGTGGTGCAGCCACCAGAAGGGGAGAGCAGGACGATGGCATGGTTGAGAATGTTGGACTTTAAGATGGCGGCAACATGTGTGAAGACAAAGGACTTAAAGATGGTGGTGGAGGGGGGGGCATCGAGAGCTGAGGGAGGCGGGCAACTGAGGTTTTCTGGTGGATCTGAAAGGGAAGAAGGACGGAGCAGAGTAAGAGGCTGACAATCTTTAAGTGGTGATCAGACTAGGAGAACCTGAGTCATTGAACACAGCATAAAGGTCTGGACGGGAGTGCAAAGTCCAAAACACCTGCACATATGGGATTTCACTCTACTCTCCGCTCCAGTGGCAATAATTAATCAAGGTGGTGAGGAGGCTAAAATTGAAAGTTCCCTCAGGGGGCCAGTGAGATTGGTTGTCCAAGGGATACTGAGGCCCGGCCTCAGAGCAAAGAAAGACTAGCTTCCATTTGCAAACTTCCCGGGACAAATATAGAGTAGCCAAGTTAGAAATGAGACACCGCAGTGGGGTCTGAGCCTCTGCTTTTGAGGGCTGTTTCCCCATGTCTGCGCCACTTCCCAACTAATCCCGCTGAGAGGAGCGCCCAGTGTCCCAAGCACACCAAGTCAGGGGAGACGTCCTGGGAGCCTGGGTGAGGGACATCTCCCCCACCGCAGGGCCATGGGCGAGCCAGATGCCCGCAGACATCCTGGGGCTTGGGGTAGGGATGTCTCCCATACCGTAGGGCTAGGGGCAGGCCAGATGCCCGCAGAGGGTGGGCCGAATGCCCAGGGGCTGGATGCCCCACCTGGACATATGCACAATTTCTAACAGACCAGGTGAAATGGAGTTAGGAAGGGAAGCAGACTGGGGGAAACTGAGGGACTCACCGGAAAATAGTTCATGTAGCGGAGAGCAGGCTGAGGTCCTGGGTCGGGGAAGGAGGGCGCGGGGCCACCGGTGGCCAGTCAGGGCCCCCGCACTCACCGTCCTTCCCGGGTTTCGGCACCAAATGTAAGATAAATTTTAGCCGAAATAAGCAGGCGAAGAGAGGCAACAAAGGGCCAGGTAGTTTATTTGAATGCCACTCCCAGGTGATGTTCCACTGTCTGGGTACTACAGGCCGGGGAAGTCACACCCAGTCAGGGAGGTGGGGGCTTATAAGGGATTAGGAGGGGGAGGAGTGGGCAAGCTATCCTAGGGGGCGTGGAGAGGTATGATTGGCTAAAGGTGACATAATAGACAACTAGAAACTTTTTTCCTTCCAAGAGGGAGGAGGCTGACATCCGGGTCTTAGTTGGCACATCAGAAGGATGGAATTCAGGAAGAGCTGTCCCGTTTCCATATAAGGCACGGACCTTGGGGTCTAGTCTGTTCTCCCCCTATGGCATCTCTGTTCTGTTTGCATGTCCTTGTTTTTCCTTCCTCCAGCCTAACACCCACCAGAAGTGGAATAGATAGGTTAGGTGTAGGGTGGGGTCTTTTGTGCCAATTACGTTAGCGTATTGGAGAATTGATGGTCTGAATGCCTCAAAATCTCCCTACCCTGACTCTAGATTGACGGCAGTTTGATTAACTAGTATAAAGGCCTGGCTAATGACTGCCTATGATATGATTAAATGTTCAAAAGAAAGAAAGAAAAAGAGAGTGGCTGAAATCAATTTGGGGAAGAAATAATAAGAGGCTCAGACTTATCTCTTCTCCTTCAACTCTTGGTTTTTAAAACACTGGTCCCACGTGACAGAAGAATATATGCAGAAATATATGTTATATGAAAATGTAACAGGATTCTATCAATATCAGCAGGGCTAAGAAGTCTAAGCTACTTATTAGCCTAATTGAATGAAGCCTAAGCAAGGCTGTGTTGAGCACTGCATCAATACTGTTTTGTACTCAGCACAAGCTACCCAGCTACTGATTGGTCTGTAGATTTCTGATCTGAATCTGAAAGACTAGCAGAAAAGAGGAGCTGTGATCTTCTTACATGAATGGCTACCGGAGGAAATGGAGAAATCTGCATAATTAGTTCTGGTGGTAAGTCCAAAGCTTCTTATTTTCCCAGCTAGTCTTGGGAAGTCATGATTTTAAAATGTATGGGGATTACCTTAACAAACAGCTTCTGAGAGGACATGGGAATCTGATTTCCAGCAGTTGGGCTTGCATTTCAACAGGGATTCCTTAATGTTAGTAGGCTGAGAAAGAACCAGTCCATTACCTGGTAGTACCTTCCCATTCCCTTGTGGAGAAAAAAGGAAAGAGAAAACTGGCTAAATCAGTTCTACTTGATTCGGCTCACATTTCTACTGCCAAGAGTAGAATGGTTACTCACCAACAGGCATTCGAAACACCCACACACAGAAACATGTACAGTCAGGCACTTGTTAGGCTATAAGGTAATAAGCTTGCTATTTTCCATAATCCATGTCCCTGCTTAAAATATTCAGTAGCACCAGGATTGGGCTCACCTCAATAGCAGATTTTTGTGCAGTCGTAGGTGAGCTATGAATCACAGTTACATTTATCCCATGACCAAGTTCCAAAATCTCTTCTCTGCATGTCTTCTCAGATAACGAGAAATAACATCTATGAGGGGCCCTGGCAAGCCCCAGAAAGGGTAGGAGAGAAGATGCAATAACAGAAAGAAAAGAAGAAAGGGACACAGAGAAAAGAAAAGGGAAAAGGACTAAAAGTAATAGGTTCTTAAAAAATGTGAATGATCTCATTTATTACACTATTGAATGGTCACAGTTATATTTATTGAACATCATATACTTTAAGCCACCATTCTAAGTGCTCTTACATACATTATTGAATTAATTTAACCGACATTCATTGCCTACCTTCTGCATGTCATGCTCATTCTAAGTAAAGAATGTTCTATAGAGAACAAAATAGACAAAAATCTCCTTCTTGGAGCCTACACTTCAGTAGGGAAGATCTTATTTAATCATCAGAATAAAGAACAGAAATAGGAAAGAAAAGCATGGTGAGAAGGGAAGGGGTATGTATGGAAAGAAAAAGAGGACAGAAAAAGAGGGGAAGGGATATAAAGGCAATCAAGTTTAGAGTAAAGTATCAGTCTCAGGGCTTTGAGATGCTAGATTAAAAAAATAAGTCTTTGCCTTAAATCCTCCAACATAAAGGCTTTGGAAGGTCCCCCCATAACCAATTTGTGAAAAGCCTGAATGGTAACTGTTGGAAGAACTATGCTTCAATGTTAGCAATTTGAAATGCTAACAAAGTCTAAGTAGATATCCATCAATGTTCTGTTTCTATAGAAAGATATAAGACATATTTGTAATGAGCAATGTTCATCTGCACATATGACCTCATTGCTTCCAGCCCACTCCAGTAAAAGAGAGAAAAATCAGTGGCCTAAGAAAAAAGATGACTCAGATACATGGCTGAATCCCTCACCAGCACCAATTATAATACTAGTAAATACTGTTTGTTGAGAATTTTCTATTTGTGGCATAACCAACTATCCTAAAACTTAGTAGTTCAACAGCAATGATTTTTTGTTTCTTGTGATTTTGGGGTTGGCAGGTCAGTTCTTGTCTTGCTAAGCTCTCTCAAGTGGCTGCATTCAGATAATGAGCTCAGCTGGTGCCACTTTCTCCACATGGTCTCTTACCATACAAGAGTCTAGGCTGGGCTTCCTTACATGGTGGCACAAACGATCCAACAGAGCAAAAATAGAAGCTGCCAGGTCTCTTAAGACCTAGGCTTGGAACCAGCCAAGAACACATCTGCCACATTCTACTCATCAAAGCAAGTCATGAGCCCAGCCAGATTCTAAGGTAGGGAAACAGATTTCACCTCATTTTGAGAGGAGTAGTGGTAAGTCCAATGACTACAATTGTTGACAACCATCTTTGTAGGCAAGCTATCTCAATTTCCAAATGCCAGAAACTGTATGTTATCTCAATGAATATTCACAGCAACTTGTGAAATAGTCACCATTTTATCCCTATTTTTACAATTAAGGAAAATTAGTTTCTGAAAGGTTAAATATCCTCCTACAAGTAGGTGGCAGATGTAGGACCAGATCTTAGCCATCTTTAGAGTTCTAACTTACAACCATCTCTCAGTACAACTATCAGTAGAGTTAGAAAGTTTGAACCATAATGTTCCTACTCCCTGAGGGAAGCAGGAAAGCATATAGTTAGTTAAGAGCTCAGACTCTGGAGTCAAACCTTGATTCAAATCTTGGCTCTAAATCTCATCAGCTCTGTGACTTTGGGCTACTTAGCCCCAAGTTCATCATCTGTAGAACAGGCCTGGTAACAATATCTGTCCCATTGGACTATTATGAGATATTGCACACAAAGTGCTGCCTGGGTACAGTATGTGCACCATCAATGTTCATTACTCTTGCTCGTCCCTGAGTGTCCTGATTAGTTTACCGTCAAGCAAGCAGTACTACAGTCCCAAGACTCCACGCTGTTGCTAACCACTGATCCTGAATCCATGTGACTTGATCATCACTGTCCCTGCTGCACTTGCTGCTTTTGCTTTGCTTCTAACCATGCAGCTGCTGCAGTGGTCACCTCTGAGGGAACTGCCCCACTGCAGGCCCTCTCTGCTCATCTGTGGCACGTCCAGCTTCTTTTGGAGCTGCCATTTCATGCTAGAAATCTGGTGGCTGTCCACGTTTGCTTACAACCCTCTCCTTTTTTGGAGCTCTGTTCATTCTTCTGATTACACAACAGGAGCACAGCTCTCAGAGGCTAATCCTATTAATACCTTGCTTTGTCTTTGACTATTTGCAAAAGATTCACTAACATCCTTTTCCAACAAGGAAGGAAGGAATGGAAGTTCCCCTAGTTCAGGATATTTGCTGGGTATTCCCTGCACTTTCTTTTCTGCTGCCTGCTTTGAAAGAACTGGTTTCAGAATAAGCAACCACTAGGGGGCAGGGGTGTTTCGCTCCAGACTGATTACCTTTTTCCTCCTTGTAATCTCAATTACAGCCAAGATACAGTTGCTTTCAAAATGAAAGACTTGCTTTTAAATCAAATTGCTTATCTATATGAAATTCAAGGTGAACAGTAAATTTCATGTACAGTCTCTTGAAAATTCACTGTGATGTCACTAATTCCAGCAGAGAGTCCTCACAGGAGTTATATTACTAAAATAGTTTTATAGCCTTTGGCTTGAAAGGGCATGGGAAAAGTA
Organism: Manis pentadactyla; assembly: GCF_030020395.1. Classification (NCBI taxonomy): domain Eukaryota; kingdom Metazoa; phylum Chordata; class Mammalia; order Pholidota; family Manidae; genus Manis; species Manis pentadactyla. The sequence goes on along the minus strand of NC_080019.1, from coordinate 206,585,047 downwards.
AATAAACCTCAGCCTGTTTAGGGCACAGGCAAAGTTGATGGTTTTCCTCTCCAGTTGTTAACACCCAATAGGGCAAAGGTCCACTGGGTTAAGAATTCATGGACTCCTAGGCTATCATTCCATTAGTAGGATTGGAGACACATTGCTCATTTCCCAGTGATGTCCAAAGAGGCTTTCTTGGGGAAGATGGAATTTCAGTAGCTTCTTGAATGAGAAGCAGGTATAAGGGCAATGCTTTTTTCAATTACATTCCCACAGGAATGAACCTGCCTAGTGGAATTCTCTTAACAAAGCTGAGTGGGAGGTACAAAGAAGAAAGAAAAGGTAAAAGCCAGGAGTGCTGAATAAAACCCTCATCTTACAGTATGGGGGTTCAAGAGATGCATTCTATAGTTGTTGTACAAGAAGGTGTTTAATATACAACTTATATTTACCTAGGTTTATTTACCCAGGTTAAATGTAAATCTAACACAGAGGAACAAACTATATTGGGTTATAACTTTCATGGGAGGAGAAAGGAGAGGGAAATAGGATGGTGAGGATGTCAATAGGCTAAATCTCAAGTACTGAAACAGAGACTATAGATAATGCCTAAAATTAAAAGAGCAAAAACTAGCACTATAAGCATGTTATTTAGACATATGGAGGAAATCACCATGTGAACTAAGTGCAGAAGTGGTTAATTGTCCTTGCTTCTGTAGAAGAGTACAGGAAGGGGCTGAATTGGGGAGTGGCAGTACTGTTTCACTTTCTAACCATGACTTGTTTTATCCTGAAGAACAAGCAAGAATCGACAGATATTAGGCTAAAATAGGAATCTGAATTCCTGGGAAAAACTACCAGTGAATTCCTAATTTGTGTCACTATATCTGATTGGATTATAAAATCCAATCATTTGCTTATTTACTTAGGGCTTGCTCTGGTATAACACTACTGCTAGTTAGAAATTATAGGTTTCACTTTCCACACATACATGTTACTTAACCAAAACTGGCATTTTTTAAACAAGAATCCACTTCAGTCACTATTTTTATAGAAGATCATCAGGGTTTTTCTAGCATAAGCTAAAAGACTACTACTCTTTGCAATAAACTAGAACTCTAAAGAGCAAATTAATCCATCTTTCCTTCCTCTGTAGCATTTTAGCTGGAGTTCTGACCATGCATTCCCCTAGCAGAATATGGGCACTCTAGACGAGTAAATCTGCTAGGTCTGACCCTCAACACTCTGTTCTTTACCTTCTTTTCGAATCCACATCCAACCCAATACCATTGACAGGTCATCCTTCAAAATATGCCAGAATTTGACAGTTCTCACCATACCCACTCTTAATATTCTAGTTTGAGTCATCATTGTCTCTCACTTTGGACTGCTGAAAAGCCTGGTAATTACTTCCATCCTGCCTCCTACCATTCTCCATGCAGCAGCCAGAATGATCCTTTTTAAGTGTAAGTCACTGTGATAATTTGTAGAACATTGACCTAATAATGTACCCACCGCACCTCACTTTCTACCTCTTGCCCTCTCATTCACCTCTCCCCAGCCACAATGGTCTCCTGGTTGTTCCTAGATCCTGTTGAACGTATTCCTGCCTTCCACCTGAAATGCTCTTCTCCCAGATAATCCAAATGGCTTGCCATCTTATTTCCTTCAGACTCTGCTTTGCCTCCTTATCAGAGTCCTTTCCTGACCACCTAATATAAAATAGGCATCTCTCCAGCACTCTCCAACCCCCAACCTTGCTTAATTTTTCTCCATAGTACTTATCACAGGAACATTATGTATATAGTTTCTGTATTGCCTGTGTTTTCCATCAGAATATAAGCTCTAGAATAATTTTTCACTGCTGTATCCCTAGTGCCTAAAGATACCTGACATGTAACAGATGCTCGATAAATTGTTGCTTCCGTGTCATATCCAACACCACACTATGGGTAGATAATATATCTTACAGCATTGTTTCCCCAAGTGTGAGACCTATTTATGAGGGATGATTTTAGATAGTGTAAAGGTATGCACTAAATAACACTGACTCAAGAGAAGATCATCTTTTCAATGTTTTAATGGCTTTCATTATGTCAAGAATGTCTTTAGTGTTAGTTTGTCTCTAATATTTGGTAATTCATCCTTTTAAAGAATAGAGAATGGGCCTTAATTTAGAGCCTACTAAGAGTCTTCTGTAGGGAACAGTATTTGGCCAGATTTAATAAACTTGGTTTTGTTTTCATTGTATTTACTTTTAAGGGCACCATTAATTTTGATTATGTAACTAGTAACATGTTAATCTCATTTAAATCTTGCAACAACTCTTATGAGAGAAGTATTATTTTGCATGAGTAAACTTCAGATGAATTTCCGTTGAGACCAAAGTTTCCTTCAAGATAAAATTCACTGTTTTAAATACTTTAAACTATACAATTTGGTGTTTCTTAGTATATGCACAATGTTGTGTAACCATGACTACTATCTAATTTCAGAACAGCCTTATCACCCCAAAAAAGAAACTTCAAACCCTTTAGCAATCACTCCCAATCTCCTCTTTCCTCACAGCCCTAAACAACCACTAATTTTTCTGTCTCTATACATTTGCCTATTCTGGACATTTCACACAAATGGAATAATAGATGTGGTCTTTTGGGACTGTTTTATTTTTTTCACTTAGCATAATGTTTTCAAGGTTCACCCATGTTGTAGCATGTATCAATACTTCATTCCTTTTTTATGACTGAATAAATACTCCACTGTATGAACCACCATTTTTGTTTGTTCATTAGCTGATGGACATTTGGGTTGTTTACACTTTTTGGCTATTACAAATAATGCTGCCAGATACTTCATGTAGTCAATTCATGTAGAGTTGATCCTTAAACAACAACGTGATTAGGGATGCCAACCCCCCTGCACAGTTGGAAATCTGCATACAATTTTTGACTCCCCAAAAACTTAACTACTAATAGCCTACTGTTGATGGAAGCTTACTGATGACATAAGGTTAACATATATTTGATATGTATTATATACTGTATTCTTATAATAAAGTAAGCTAGAGAAAAATGTTTTTTTCAATTGTCTCAAATCTGCAAAAAAATTTCGACATATTTAGTGGAAAAAAATCTGCATATAAGTGGACCCATAGTTCAAACCCAGGCTGTTCAAGGATCAACCGTACAAGCATTTGTTTGAACATCTGTGTTCAGTTCTCATCGGTATGTATCTAGTAGTAGAATTGCTGGGTCATACGGTTCTTCTAGTTAACTTGTAGAGGAGAGGTCCAACTGTTTTCCAAAGTGGGTGTACTATTCTGCACTCCCACCAGCAGTGTATAAGCGTTCCACTGCTCCACTGGAAATGGGACTGTCCGTTTTTCAATAAAGTTTAGCCACTCAAGTATTTCATTGTGGTTTTAATTTGCATTTCCCTAACGACTAGCGCTGTTGAGTATTTTTTCAAATTATTTTTGACCATTATGTTTATACTCAAGAGCCTTTGCCCATTTGTAAACCGGGTAGTCTTTTTGCTGTTAAATTGTAAAAGATTTCTTCTAAAATAAGTTAAAACTATGTATTTAAATAAAAATATGAGGCAAACAACAGTGCAAGTGGGCAAAAACAATGAAGGCAATACATAACTCAATGACTAGTTCCAGCAACACTGGCTCAGTCGCTAAGAGCAAGAATTCTGGTGCCACACCATCTGGGTTCCCAGCTCTACTTATAAACTGTTTTTGGGCAAGATACTTAACTTCTTTGAGATTCACTGTCTCCGGCTTTAAAATGGGTCCCTATCACCTCAAAGTTCATGAAACAAATTGAAACGACACCACGTGAAGCGCTTACTTCAGTGCTTGGCGCGACTAAGCACTTTTCACTGTTAAGTATTACGACAAGCGAAGAAGCCCGAGGCTCTTCAGGTTCAGCTCAGGTTCCGCTTGCCGAGGTCCCTAACCGCAGGAGGCGACCACCCCACTTTCGGCGTCGGAGCACATAGGCCTTTCCGCGCATGTTCCAATCTCCACAACCTTGCGCGGGCACCGCCCCAAACCCGGAGGCGTTGTGACCGCGCAACCTGACTTCCGTTTCCGGGGGCGTTGAGGCCACTTCCGGCGGCGTGACCTGGGATTGCTGGGCCGCGGACTGCTGCAGCCAGAAGGGTCGACACCGGGGGCCGGTAACCCGCGGCAGGTGGGAGTCGTCGGCTATGGCGCCGCTGACAGTCGGGAGGGAGGGGTCACCTTCGCCTTGCGCCCCGAGCCAGCACCCGGCTGGACTTTAGCCCGGTCCGATTGCGGATCCCTTCTTGCTGTCTCCTGGCCTTCACGCGCTTCCCAGGATTCTGGTGCCGAGGGACCTGCGGGTGGGCATCTGGAGACGTGGGTTTCATTCCAGCCCGCGCCACTGATTGGCTCTCTGACCTTGGGCAGGTTACCACCTTTCGTGGGCTTCAGCTGCCTTATTTAGAATATGGAGGTCGTACGGTGATTGTGAGCTCTTTAAGGGCAGAAACTGACTTTGTTAATGATACACTTTTTCGCCTTTGCCAGGCACGGAGGACAGGGTAGTATTCTGCCTACTTACGTGGTTTTGAATCGCAAAACCTTTGAAAAGCTGGTGAAAGCTATGGATGCCCACCTCTCATCTAACTGCCCAGATACAGGAAATTTGGCTGACAGTTTGAGCTATTTCACAAATGTCTCTATCTCTTAATGTCCATCCATGGATCTGAAAGCCTGGCCTATAGCAGACATTCACATACTTCTAGTCATTATATAGTAGGTGTTCAGTTAATAATTTTTAAAGGCACGAATCACTAACCACGTCACAGAGGGAAGATAGACACCCTATCAGCAAGTTTTAATCATAGCAGTATGCTATTCTCGCGTAAATCTCCCAGCAACTCTAGGATTCCTTAATTCCTATTTTGCAAATGAGGAAATTGAGGCATAGGAGGATATAAACTTGTTTTAGGTCATTTAACTTACTTATAATGAGGACAAGAATTCAAACCCATGCCTGAAATTCCAAAGCTGCATGTTCGGAACTACCAGCTAAAAAAGACCTAGGTGCAGAAATGTATTTGAATGGTTTCTAGCAGCCTCTTTTTTTGGATTGTTAACTGTTGCAGTCAAGAGATGGCTGTTATCATAGATAATCCCAAACCAAACACTGCATGCTGTGGAAATACTCTCATTTCTCTGTCTCCTTTTCTTCTGTAGTATCTACATAGCTTGTTTAATAATGTCATATTTTACATCCTGCACTCTGTGCCCATGTTATTCAACCCTTTTATCTTTGGTGAATACCAGTTCAGGTATGTTGACTGAATATGGCTCTTTCAGTTGTGTTACCTTATTCTTGCAGCCCTCCATGGTAGAGGTTCTTAATTATAGTTGAAATACGAAGTGAAATGTTTGGGTATTTTTTTTTTCTTGTCTGTACTGCTTTTGAAGGGGCTGTATTAGGGATTTTGGAAGCACTGACATGACTGATGTTCAAGAAGCCACTAACCAGCTCCTGGATGTGAACCTTCATGAGGATCAGAGGTCTATACAAATGACAGAAAGTGGCCCCAGAAGTGAGTCTGAGCATCTCCAAGTCACTATTGGAGCCACTGTACCTACTGGTTTTGAACAAACAGCTGCAGATGAAGTGAGAGAAAAATTGGGGTCATCATGCAAAATCAGCAAAGACCGGGGCAAGATATATTTTGACATTTCAGTGGAAAGTCTGGCTCAGGTTTGAATGAAGCAAATTTAAAATAGACTTCTAAATAGGTCATTTTGTGGTTACTTTTTAGTTTACAAACTCCTCTGGAAACTTTTTTTGCTTTTCTTTGCTTTACCCCAAATCCAGTGATTTTAAAGTATTAACTGCATTTTTTACTGGGTACTGATTTATAAGTTTGTTTAGTAGGTTTCCTATACTTTTATAAATGATTCTCATGTTCTCTGAGGATGAGTTCACCAGAAAGAATTCTGTGTGACTTTCGAAGAAATTCTTAGTATCTGCTACTCATCTTTGAATTTATTTACTTAAGCATCTAGCTGAAGTTTGGCAGTGAAACCTAAAAGAGATTTTTCTTTTAATCTTTGTCAACTTCTTAATCAAAAGTAATTAGGAATCACTGAGGATGAGAAGTGAGGGTCAGCAGACTGCCATCCCACTAGAATAAAAACTAAGCTATATCTTTTTATCACATATAGCAACATAAGGGCAGGGATTTATTTTTGTTTTTTGCGGATATCTCTCAACCTCTTAGTGTCTGGCATACAGTAGACACCCAGTAAATATTTGTGGGATGAATTTATAAGTATTTTCCTTCTAGTATTTTAAGCTCCTAACCTCAGCAGCTTTGTAAAGAAAGGCACTATTCTCATGAATCATTAGGCTTAAGAATAATTTACCCAGGGTCACTCAGCTAGTAAACACAGAGCTGAAACTCCAAACCCTGTCCTCAGGGTACAGTGTACCACAGAGAGCCATGAGGGAAATATAACAAAGCCCAACTTAACTGCCTTTCCTTCTCCCCCGAACTTATGTTGCCCACATAACACTTAAAGCTTCTGTCCTTCCATCTGTCTGTCTACTTTTTCTTCAGGGGTGGGGAAGCAGATGGGAGGAGAAGGGGATGGGAAAATTTTTAAATACAAATTATAGGTATTAGCTGCTTTGAAATCTGTGTACCTAATTCTTATATTTAAATGTTGATAGTTTGTGTGATTCAAAAGCTTTCTCAGAAATTTGTTTCTAACCCTTTTTATCCTCCTTCCCAGGTTCATTGCCTAAGATTAGTTGATAACTTATTTGTGGTGGTTCAGGAATTTAAAGATTACCAGTTCAAAGAAACAAAGGTGAGCTCTCCCAAATGTGGTAGCTAATTAGAATCATCATCCCCAAAGACATTATTTTTCACATTCATTCACTTAGCATTATACTGCTTTCATAACATAGAATTTTGGGAGCCTTTTACAATAAAAGCCAGAGATTTGTTGACAGTCTATCCCAAAAGTTGTTTTTAAAAATCAATATTGGGGTGACAAGTGAGTGAAATGGGTGGAGGAGGTCAAAAGGTACAAACATATAATTATAAATAAGTCGTGGGGATATGATATATACAACGGAGACTATATTTAATAATATTGTATTGCACATTTAAAAGTTGCTAAGAGGGTAGATCTTAAAAGTTCTCACAAGAAAAAAATTTTATAACTATATATTGATAGATGTTAACTAGACTTATTGTGGTTATTTCACAATATATGCAAATATTGAATCGTGTACATCTGAAATTAATATGTCATAAGTCAATTACACCTCATTCAAAAAATTAAGATGAAAGAATAAGAAAATAAAAAAACAAAAATTCATATTGAAAAACATTGTTTGATTTTCTTATAAGAGATTCATACCTTAGGTTAGCTTTGCTGATACATATTGTATCAAAATTAAATTGCTTTCAAATTGTGAACCAAAGAGCAAGTAACAATTTACGTCATCTACATATGACGCTTTCTGTCACTATTCTTTTACCCTGCTTTCTTCTCTAAATTCATTTTTTGAAGTAAAACCAAAGTATTTAATATCTAAATACTCCTTCAATTGTTAGGACAACAGCTTTGTTTACAACTTGTATTTAGCATCTGATTTTTAAATACTGAGATGCTGCTTAAGCTAGTTGAAATACACATTTCAGTAAGGCTGTAATATTTTTCCACATTGATTTTTGGTCACTTTTCCAGAGTCAACTGCTTGAAAACTTTTTTCTGTCACTTTTATTGCCTATATTAGAAATAATCTGTTTTTAAAAACCATGATATGCTGCCTAATTCTCTAATTTGTATTTACTGGCAACAGGTTGATTTCCCAAACATTATTCAAAACCAAAGTGATGTGAACCTACAGCCTAGAAAAAATAAAACCAGACCTAAATTAATTCAGACTGAAAATAGATTGTTTTATTAACTAAAAATATACTTTCAATATTAGTATTATAATCCTTTAGACTTCTGATAATTACTGCCAACTGAATCTTATCTATTAACTAGGAAATAACAGGCAGGCTACTGAAAATTTTTGCTGCTAAGTATTTCAAAATTTTGGTTCCCTATTCTATACATAAATAAATGTATATAGGCGCAGAAAAAAATCTGAGTTTCCCTCCTAAATTCTTGCCTCTAACTTTCTAGGGCATTATTAAAATTTCCCCAACATAATAATGTTGTTTATAGGCAAAGCAGGGGTTTAAATTTTCAATTAAAGTGATAAGAAATTAATGAAATGAATAGACTCATTCTCTGTCCTTGATAGGAAGAAGTTCTAAAGGATTTTGAAGAATTGGCTGGGAAGCTTCCATGGTCAGACCCTTTAAAAGTATGGAAAATTAATAACAGTTATAAGAAAAAAAAGACAAAGCGCAAAAAGATACATCAGAATTCAAGTAAAGAGAAGATTGATAATGGACGAGGAGGTAAAACTGATGTGAGAGATGTTAAAAAAGGATTTTCTACCAATGCCTCAGATTCACATATTTTAGACTATTATGAAAATCTGGGCATCAAGGAAGAGGTATCAACATTAGTAGGTGATGATGTGTCATCTTGCAAAGATGAGACTGAAGAAAGCTCAAAAGAAGAAACTGCTCCTGAAGTGCTAAAGTTTAGAGTCACATGCAACAGAGCAGGAGAGAAACACTGCTTTTCCTCAAATGAGGCTGCAAGAGATTTTGGGGGTGCCGTCCAAGATTATTTTAAGTGGAAAGCTGATATGACCAACTTTGATGTGGAGGTAGGTATAGGCTCTGATTATGATGATTCAAGAAGTTCATCATTTTTAGATTTTTGTAGAATTTTCAAACTAACCCAATCTTATGCACAATTAAGCTGAGGCCACAGAGCTACTGGGTGTGGGTAGTGAGAGCACAGGCTCCATATGGAGACATCTAGATCCAAATTTTGACTCTGTAATTGTATAACTTTAACAAGATATTCTCTCTGAGCCTGTGTTTCAGTGGAGCCAGTAACAGTATATACCTTTAAGTGTTTCCTGAAGATTAAATGAGATAATACATTCTAAAATTTTGGTGCAATACCTGGTATATGTTAAGTGCTCAATAGATGGGAGCTGTTAAGACTTGAGTTTTCTAGTTTCTAATCTACTACTTTTTATAACATTACATGAACTTTCAGGTCATAAAATTCAACCAGAATTAAAACAGTTACTTTGTTTGGTTGTAGAGTTTTGCTACTAAAAAAAAAGTGGAGTACATTTAAAAAATAAATCTCAATCTTCTAAAATCAGATGTATTAGCAATCAGACATCATTGCTAATACCCACTAGAGCCATCTCTCCTCTTTCTTAAATTCTGCTAGATTCCCACACATAGATACCTCTTTTTAGCATGGTGATGCTCTTTGGCCTCAATGCTCTACTACAAGGTGATACAAGGTGGGCTATACTAACTAGTGTTTAAATCTGACAGCTTAAAAGGCCCTAAAGCTTATATTCAGAGGCCTTAAAAGCTGACATTTTTACCAAGAAGTCCTTTTCTGTTGCTTTTGGAACACCTGAATCTGGGGCAGGTCACTTATTCTCTCAGTAACTTGTTTTTCTGCATATTAAGTCAGAAGAACAATCCCCCGTTCCTTTTTTCCTCATAATAGCCACTATGAGAGTGAATAGGCTAATAACTAGAACAGTGGTTTCCAAAAGTTAGTAAGGGGACTCAGAGGACAGATTCTGGAGCCACAGTGCCTGGGTTTGAATTCCAGTATAGTCTTTATATCTTTGAGCAAGTAAGCTGACATCCTTGTGACTCCATTTCCTCACCTATAAAAGAAGAATCATAATACCTAGTTAGCAGGGTGTGAATGAAATGAGGGAGTGAATGTCAAGTGTATAGAACAGGAAGTGCTAGATAAGCATCAGCTGCTGCCGCTGTTAATCATGATGAGGAAACTAGGTGGGAGATTGGAGAACATATTTTTACTTGGATAGATTACATTTAGCAATGCATTAAAAAACTATAGGACAAAAATACATTAGTTCACAGACACTGAGTGAGTCCAGTTTTTTAAAAACACTTAAGAAAATAACAGGTAATAAATGTAGCATGGTTTAATGGTTAGTCTAAGTGAAGGGTGTATTTAGGACTTCACTGTGACAGTGTTCTTGTAGCATTTCTGTATGTTTGAAATTTTCCCAAAAAGTTAAAATAAGCTTTAAAAATGTTTGTATTATACAAGTTCAAGGGAAATCTGGTTGTAGCTAACTTATAAATACAGTGAATGAAAAGAAAGTCGATTTAAAAATTTTTAAGTAGTATGATTTAATTTATATGAGTTCAAAAAAAGACAACTAATCTATGGTGGTAGTGACCAGATTAATGATTACTTTGGGTGGTATTGACTGGGAGACAGCAAGGGAAGCCTTCTGGCATGCTAGAAATATTTTATATCTTTATCCAGGTCACAGTTTCACTGTATATATGCATATATATATATATATATATATATATATATATATGCATATATATGCATACACATACACACACACACACAGAGGCAAAAATTCATTGTGCTGCACACGTTAAGGTTTGTGCACTTTATTGCAAAGTATACCTCAATAATAAAGTTTAAAAATTAATTAATAAAGCCTCAAATAAAAAAAATTTTAGTAATTAGTGCAGTTTGAACAATCCTAAAACTATTTGATTCTGTCTTGTTTTACTATAGGTTCTTTTGAATATCCATGAAAATGAAATTGTTGTAGGTATTGCACTGACAGAAGAGAGTCTCCACCGAAGAAATATCACACATTTTGGACCCACAACTCTTAGATCTACTCTTGCCTATGGGATGCTCAGGTAGGAGAATGGGTTTGCCGTCCAGATTAAAATGACACCTTGGTTTGAATTTCCCCTTTAAAACACTTTACTTTTTTGTGAGGTACTGTATTGGAATTTAGTGGATAAAGAACAGAATACAAAGCTAATGATCTTTTTCTTTCCGTTGTATCCAATGATGATTCCTTGTGATCCTGAAAATACCACTTAATTACTGTCTCCATTTTCTTAATTTTAAAATGGGAACAGTAGTTTTCTTTTGCCTCTTGACTGGGGTTGCCACTTTCCTGTTTAGAAAAGATAAACTGTATGCTGGGAAATAGAGCAAATTCTGTTGTGTTTCATTTCTGTGCAGTGAAGCAGATGAAAGCAGAGGGGTTTTTTTAAGTGCTTACTGTGTGTAAATGAGCACAGAGAGCTTTCAAGTTTTACACTCAGAGCAACTGAGGCATCATCCTGGAATTTTCCACTTTTTCTGATGCAAGACCTAGCTTGCTTTCTCCTTTGCCCTTTTCCCCTCTCCTGGGGGCTTCTTTCCACCACTGGGACAAGTTGTCTTCTCCAGATTTCTGTTTTCCACTGCAGAATGGGTTGACATGAGACTTAAAAGGATTATGAGTGAGGAGTAAATGCAGAAGCATATGCAAAATACCTGTTATACACAGTGGTTATGTAGAAGAGGAATTTATTAGAAAGCTACTGAGAAATTTTGGGGAATCCATAGAATACCTAAAAGCCATGTCTCAAGAAAGGAAAGAACCAGATCTTAGACAACCACCAGAAACCTAGATAGTGACTCTGATCTCTCCGGGGGGCTTAGGGGCCCTTGTCCTTGCCCATCTGTGCGAATGGGTGCCCCTCATCTAAAGTTATGTATTCCAATTTCAAATGGCCAGCCATACTGCCTAGGGATTCTAGCTCTTTATTCCCAATTCTTGGAAGAGACAATTTGACCGACATAATTTGAATTGTGTTCACCGGGACCCAGCAGCAAAGGTGGGCAGTACAGGCTTGCTTTCTACCAAGAGTTGCCAAGGAGCCTGTTGCCATGTGTTGAGAGGCAGAACAGGAGATAGAGCTGGACAAGGAATAAATAAGAATCCAGCATGAGACCCCAAGGATCTGTCTTGTGAGTACAATAAATAATTACCTTACATATAATAAGGACCATAAGAGAACGTGGAAAGATTAACAAGATAAAAGAAGAAAAGAGAAACCTAGCACCCTGTCTGAGGTGGGAGTGCTTCATAGAGGGGGTAACATTTAAGCCACCAACAGAAATGCCTCTAATCCTCACTCTTACCTGTTAGTATCCTTGGACAGGTTTTGTATCAGCTTATCTATAAAATGAGAATAATAATAGTAACCCCACTTCCCAAGGTTGTTAAAAGGATTAAATGAGATAATGCATGCAAAGAGCTTAAATCCATGCCTGGTGAATAACTTAGGGCTCAATGTAAAGCATTTTATAGCAAAGCTATCTTTAAGATTAAATTCATAAGGAAAGGAATACTGAATGTCTGATTTGCCAGTAAACTTATATTGATACATGTTATATTTGAATCATGTTTGAGTTTTTATGATGTAACAATACATGTTTATATACAAAATAACATTGTTTTCTAAAGGTGCATATATATGTATACATATATATGTTAAAAGATCAAGAAGCATTCTGTCTGGGAATGAAACAGGATTTCTGATAGTTAAAGGGGACTTTTAGCTATATCTTAATTTTTTTTTAAAGCACTTTATTGTATTACATGTATTCAACATGTAATTACAAATTGATTTTTTAAATGAATATTGACTGGTGTTTTCCTTCATGCTAGCATAATAGGTCCTTGATCTTACAGCTTTAAGAATAGTCACTGTGGAAGCCTCAGCTGTTGGTTAAAGTCTCTTTACATAGGCTATTTTCTTTTTATTAGGCTCTGTGCTCCTCGACCTACTGATATAATAGTTGATCCAATGTGTGGAACAGGGGCAATACCAATAGAGGTAATAACTTTTCTTTAGCTTTTAGTAAAACAAGTGATATCTCCAGAATGTGGATGGGCAAAGTAGACATAATGAAATCACCAAGGTTGGGTCAATAGACCCAAGAGATTTGAAAGAAGTACATTAGTAAAGCTGGAACTTTTGTGTAAAGGATGTAGCCATTGACTTCAAATAGCCAAGGACTAGACAGATTGTAACTGATATTTATTCAGCGAATTACAGAGGAGGCTGAGAATTACAAACTGGTGTGCCCCTCTTCTATAACAAACAAGCTGGTAGACTTTACCAAAAAAGGTAATTGAAGGCAAAAACATAAACTGGAGGAAGGCCTTTCATCTCTATAAAGGTGAGATTATGCTCCTTAACCCACTTAGGTTCTTGGAGGGAAAAATATAGTTGTAAAAATGAGAACCCTATGAACATTATTTAGATTTTTTAGGAAGTCTAACAGGTTACACATCAAATGCTCTTCCAGGTTACTTTGACCTTGAGAGGACTCAGAAATGCCTGAAGCACAGCAAAAAATGGAAAGGCATTTTCTAAGTGGACAACCTTTAACAGGAAAGTCTTCCTGAACCAATACTGTCTATACTTTTATGAATAATTTGGAGGTGGGCAGTCCAAGTAAAATTGCTTACATTTGTGAAACATAGTAAGTTCTTACATATAGTATATACTTAAAGCCAATGGGAATAAACTGCAAGGAGAGAGCACAGATGCTATGAGCAGAAACTGGACAGATGAGTAAGTCCAAGGCAACCCACAAAGGAAAAAATAAGCCAAACTGCAATTAGAAAGTGCCATCTGTCATCCTGAAGTTAAAACCCCAGAAGAAAATCATAGTAGTCTAGATGACTGCTGTTTGCTGCTAGAGAAATTTGCTCTGGCTAAATTGACCCACACCAGACAAAACTCACTTATTGACAAGAATAATTCTGGGAACAGAACAAAATGTTCTTCTCTAGCATTAAACCATGGTGTTTGAAATAGCAGAGAAGGTCACTACATGTCAATACACAACAGAGCTAGACTGAGTCCAAAAGAGAGCAACCAGGTATAGAAATAATAATGAAGAGGAGAATTAATATTGCACAGTGGCACAGATACATACATAGAGCCTTTGTTCTGAGCAGATGAGAGACATCTTGGAGAGTTGGGGTTGATGTCACAGAGGGCATGACATTTGAGCTGGGTCTTGAAAGATGAGTAGGAGTTCAGCAAGCAGAGAAAAGAACAGGAGGGCATTTGAAGCAAAGGGAAATAGCAAAGTTGACAAAAATGCAGTATTTTGCCACTTTACAAAAGCATTGGATCATTGTATTGAATTGTTGGTCAACAGTTGAAATTATTTGCCCTTGAATCCTTTTTTTCCTGCAGTTCACTGCTTCTGTTTCAATATATATATACTCTTCTCTTTTAGGGGGCTACTGAATGGTCTAACTGTTACCATATTGCTGGTGATAATAATCCGCTGGCTGTGAATAGAACAGCAAATAACATCTCATCTTTATTAATGAAGAGCCAAATTAAAGAAGGGTAAAAATTGAGTTTAAAAGATTTTGTAACTTCTTTTAATTATTTTCCATACTGACTTTATTAATTAATTTCCTCAGTGCATGGTGACATCATTATAGCCAAAATGAACATATTGTATGACTCCATTTAAATTCTAAATATTTATTGAAAATAATTTATATTAAAAAAATGTTTTTTCATTTAACTATTATTTCCCCACCAAATGCAAGTATTTTTATTTGTCTCCCTTTTTCTTTTCCTTATCCATCAATCTTTTTTCCCACATCGAAGAATATTGCAGAGATTCATTTTTAAGTTCACAGATTTTCAGACATGTTTTTATATAGTTTTTTAAAGGTTGCTTAATGTTCCACTGTATAGAAATAGTAGTTTATTTAACTTTTCCTCTATTAAGTGGCACTTAAAAAAAATCTGAGTTGGAAGAGACCTGAAAGGTGTGCACACGGTGCCTGTAAGTCCTATAGAAAGTCCTGACCCTTGGCCTTCCAACTTGTGTGAACACCTCTAATGACTTTGCCTCTGAAGGCTGTTGATTCCATCTTTGTACAGCTTTGAGTGCTAGTCATACCTTTGAACTGAATCTCTCCCTGTACCTTCTACAGATTAGGGTTTTTCTCCCACTTGAGTCGATAAGGGAAAATCTCATCTCCATGTCACACAATAATTGGCATCAGTTATTTGAAGGGCTACCAAAACCACTCTCCCCTCATCTCACCCCTCCAAATCCTCTCTTCTCCAAGCAAAATATTCCAAGGTCCTTCAACCAGATCCCTTTGATATCTGTGCCTCTGGGAACTTTGGTTTTTCATCTGAGGTACATGTTCTTGCAGTATCCTAAGCCATAGTCCACTCCAAATTATATTCAACAACACTGTCTATACCAGCCTTTCACCATTCTCTCAAAATCTCAGCTGTCTCTGGATAGAATTGGTTGCAATGTCACTTGGTCTACAATTTTCTGATCAGAGGACTCATCATAAAATTGTTTCACTGTTGTCCTTCATTTTCTTACACAATGGCAGGAGTAGTAGGTAGTGGTCAGATTTGTTAGGTCTTACAGGTGTTCCGCATCCTGAATACACAGCCCAGGAAGGCATTCTTTCTCACAACTGGCCCTACCAGAGCTAGAAAGAGCTGCCTACAGAACCCTTAGTGGGAGGTTTACATTAGTATGTAGGAGTTGACAACAGTATTGCATTACATTAGTTTCAGGTGTACAACACAGTGATTCAACATTTATATACATGATAATTCTAGGTACCAGGTATCACCATACCAAGTTGTTACAATATTTTGACTATATTCCTTATGCTATACATTACATCCCGGTTACTTATTTATTTTACAATTGGAAGTGTGTTTATATATATATATATATATATATATATTTTGTGAGGGCATCTCTCATATTTATTGATCAAATAGTTGTTAACCACAATAAGTTTCTGTATAGGGGGGTCAATACTCAATGCACAATCATTAATCCACCCCAAGCCTAATTTTCGTCAGTCTCCAATCTTCTGATGCATAACGAACAAATTCTTATATGGAGTACAAATTCTTACATAGTGAATAAGTTACATGGTGAACAGTGCAAGGGCAGTCATCACAGAAGCTTTCGGTTTTGTTCATGCATTATGAACTATACACAGTCAGTTCAAATATGAATATTCATTTGATTTTTAAACTTGATTTATATGTGGATGCCACATTTCTCTATTATTATTATTTTTAATAAAATGCTGAAGTGGTAGGTAGATATGAGATAAAGGTAGAAAACAGAGTTTAGTGTTGTAAGAGAGCAAATGTAGATGATCAGGTGTGTGCCTGTAGACTATGTGTTAATCCGAGCTAGACGAGGGCAATAAACATCCACGTATGCAGAAGATTTCTCTCAGAACATGAGGGGGGAGGTTCTAAGCCTCACCTCTGCTGCTCCCCATTTTCTCACCAGATGGCCCCCTGCGACTGTGCCTGTCTTAGGTTGTTCCTCCCTTGAGGAATCTTACCCGTCTCTGGCTAACCAGTCATCTTCCGGGGCCATATAGGGAAGGAGTTGCTTTTTAAAATACTCATTTTATGCAGATACTTATATTTGTTATTGTACTTGGTATGCTTAATACTATTTTATGTCTGTATATTAGTTACTTCTTTTCTTGGCTAATTTTGTTTTTCTCTTTTTTTTTATTAGAATTGCCAGTTGTTTTGTTCTTTCATATATACTATTTGTTCTATGGTTTTATGCTCGATACTTTTTGTTTTATATTCCTGTTTCCTAATGAGGTGTTTATTTGTCACCAAAATCTTAACTTCTATGCTGTAAATGTTTTATTTTTAAAGATAAGTTTTTATAAGAGCTAATTAAGGATAAGTTTTTATTAGAGCTAATTGTCTCTGGTCTAGCTGTTTAGGACCATGCTTTTCAAACATTAATGTGCATATGAATCACGTGGGGACCCTGTTAATGTAAAGATTCTGACTCAGTAGCTTTAGGAAGGGACATGGGAATCTGCATTTCCTAGCAAGCATTGGGCAGTGTTAATGCTGCTGGTTTGTAGCCCAACTTTGAGTAGCAAGGGTTTAGGTGATTTTTTATACATAAATTGAAAGGGTTTAATCTATTTTATATTAAATATTTACTTTTATTGTGATGAGTGAATTTTTATGGATTATTGTTTCACATTGAGACTTTCTTGAGGCTTAGTACATGTGCCAGGGTTTTTTGAAACCTAGTAAACATTTTTAAACACATTTTGTATTTTCAGAATACTTATCTTGTTTTTCTATGCCTTGTACACTTTCACTTTTTGTGTATTTGACCTGTACTATTCATCAGTCTTACCTTGATTTTTAATATATTCTGGCTTATGTCTTTTGTTTTGTTGAAGTTACTAGTGCCTATGATTGCAATGCTATTTTTGATATTTGTGCTTCTCCATTATGTAGTGATTATCTTTATTGCATTTTACTTTTTCTTAAATCCTTCATAAAATATTGATATTATTACCCTTAATTGCTACTCATAATCCTTGATTTGCCTTTCTCAGCCTGAGCATCACTGCCCATTGTATCCTGTTGCTTAAACCAACAGCTTTGTCTTAATTGGATTTAAAGCACTTTTATTATATTGTCTTGTCATTATTTTTTTCTATCTTAATTTTTTCTTTGCTTTTTCCTAGTATGATGTTTATTTTTAATCTTAAAGCAAGAACCTCCATATTTTCTAATTTTACTTATATATTTCTACACAGATATACCGAACTTTACCCTTTAGATATGTCACCTCATAATCTTTTCTCTGTAGGGTTTTTTTCCATGTTTTACAGTTATGTAATTGACTGCTTCAGCACTGTTTACAAAGTTGTCTATTACAATTCTTGATGTTGCAGTCTTGTTTTAATGTTTTCTTAAATGGTAGATGAGATGTAGACATCTTTTGAAAACCAATCCTAACCATTTTTAAAACTTGTCATTGTTACAGATTGTCATTGTAAGTCTTATGACCTTACGCTTTCTACATTCTGATTTAAAAATTTTATCCAAGTTTTTATATTGTCACTGATATCATTTTAGTAGCATTTTGTACCTTATAAGCAGTCTGTTCAGAAAAGTTTTTTTTAATTTCATACTTCAAAATACACTAAAGCAACTTTTCCTATCTCCCCACAGCAAACCTTCCTGGAGCTTGCCCATAGATGTTATTCAGTGGGATACCTGCAATCTACCATTGAGAACTGGCTCTGTGGATATTATTGTAACAGACATGCCATTTGGGAAAAGGTAAGACTTGGTTTTTAAAAGAAATGAGTTATACTTTCACTTACACTAGTACTACTTCTGTTCTCAATCTATTGTATTTTCTTTGAGCTTATTCCATCAGAAATAACTCAGTTGCATTTAGACTTAGTTAGCAGAGCAGCTTTTCACTTCAGAATTGTGATGGATTCACCTATTTTGTTTTCTGATAACTTTAGGAAAGGATTAATGTAACCTTTGACCTTGTCACAGGAGGCACATCCATTTTCTAGCCCACTGTTGAATTACATGACAGTTCACGTAAGAAGGTTGACTTAAACTTGGCTCTATTTCTCAGGATAAATTATTTGTATTACTGCTTTGGTTTATATAGTTTGGGTGATTAACTCATTAAAAGGACTTTTATGTAACTATTACAGTTGTCAAAAGGATTTTTTTCTGTAACAGATTCATCTGACTCAAAATTCTAAGCAGTTTACTAAGTCTGATCATGCATTTCATTGGCATATAGTGGCAAAGCCCTAGCTTCTAAAAAGAAACTATTTTTCATACCACAAAAAATTTTAAATGTTAATTTTATAGTTGACATACAATATTGTATTAGTTTCAGGAATGCAGCATAGTGACCCAACAGTTATACACATTAGAAAATGCTCTCCTGTCAAAATTACCATCTGTCACCAAAGTTATTACAATATTGACTATATTCCTCATGCTGTATTTTCAGCCCTGTGATTTATTAACCTCTTAATTCCCTTCACCTATATATACCCCCATCCATCTGTCTTCTGGCAACCAACAATTTGTTCATGTTTTGTCTTTTAGATTCCATATGTAAGCACAATGATATAGTATTTGTCTTTTCCTGTCTGACTTATTTCACTAATGGTATTTCTGTATAGGTCCATCCATGTTGGCAAGATCTCATTTTTTATGGCCAAGTAATATTCCATCATCTATATCTGTACACCAACTCTCCTGTCCCTCCCTCTAGCATCCTCAGGATATTTATTGCAATGAGTTTATAATTTCTCACCTCATATAGTCTTAGGTATTTCCTTTGCAACAGTGTTTAATTCATTAGATCTTCTTTTATAGGATGGGCTCCAAGAAGAGAAACTGGAACCTTTATCCAGCATGTCTGTGGGAGATGAGCCGCGTCTGTAGACCAGAGACAGGCAGAGCTGTACTACTAACTCAGGACAAGAAATGCTTTACCAAGGTGCTGTACATTAGTCAAAAACTCAGCCTGTGGCATCATTAGGATCTTTTAAAGTAGACTTGGGGATATTAGTTTGAGCAGCATTTGTTTCTCTTCCCCCAGTGTCTCTTAACTAGCAACTTAAAAGACTCCCTGGTTGATCTAGAAGCAGATTGTGTGCTAATTACTGGTATGTGTTCTGTGTGTCCACAGGCATTATCTGGAATGGGACATTTATGGCGGAAGGTGCATACTGTCTGGGTCAACACAGGGGGTCTTCGTGCTGCAGTTTACCTTCTGAAACGTACATCTCAAGCTTTTGTTTCTTCTTCAGAACAAGATGGAAAAAGAACTCCTTGGTAATGCAAAGAATGGAGATGGTTAATAGTATTTGTCCTTCCAACACTGGAAATGTCAGCATGAAGAACTTCCTTTGAGAAAAAAGTAGTATTAACAGAATTGCAGCTAGCACCATTTAAGCTAATCTAAAGCTCTTCACCATGGTTAACAAAAGATACGAATGTAATGTGATGGGATTGAAAAAGTCTTTGGAGAAAGCAGAGTTTTTCTTGGGAGATATTTTGAAGGCATAACTGGGTAATTGGTACTTTGTTCTTAAAGTGCATCAAAGATACTAAGGGATTTGGATTTAGAACATTTTGTTTTCATGCTTTGTAACAGTTCCACTGTAGCAGGTAGAAAGCTACCTGGCCTAATAGAAAGGCAGAGAGCAAACAGCACCTTAGGCTACATCTCATTGCCTTTGCAGTTTTCCTGTTTAGTTCTCAAGTTCTTTACCTCACCCTTAAAAAATGAAGCATTATTACATTTTGTGAAATAGTGTTTGTCCCATGACAAGATGGAATCTCTTAAGACTTATAGGAAAGTTCACTATCTACCTTAAAAATTAAAATATGTACCTGTCATCCAGTAAATACATAAAACTAAAATAAGGACTAGGATTTATCAAAGGAATTGTAAAGATACTTAACTGTTAGCATATGGGACATTTCTGTTTGTAAATTCCAGCAAACACATTGGCAGACAAAGTACGGGACCAACAAGCCAAATTTCAATAAATTTTATTTTATTTTTCTTTCAGTACACAAAGGTGGTAGTGCTTTTCAAAGTCAAATGTAAACACACCAAAAGTATTTGTTTGATGCTTTCTTAAAAGGACTAGAGGTACAAACTAATGTCTTTGAATTAAAAACTTCTGGAAGTTCTTTTGTCTTGGGTCACTGTTCATTTTTAGTTGCAGGAAGTATTCTTAAGACTGGGAAATTATATGATCTTATCAAGTCCTGTGAAAACAGTGCTTCCCTGAGACCAAAGAGTAGTTGGAGTTTTACATTGAAGTATGGTTGACATATAATCTTATGTTGGTTTCAAATGTACAACACAATGGTTCAACAGTTAACCCATATTATTAACTCCTCACCCAATCTAGTATGGTTACTAACAATTCCTTATAGTACTAATTGTATTTTGGGGTTTCTTGCTGCATTCAGCTTAGATTTTCAGTGTCATGTTAGTAATGTAATAATAGGACTACTACTGCTACCTTTTGACATCTCACATTTAGAATAAAAGGGACACGGTCTTTCCTTAGAACAGAGTTCATGTTAGCAGTGAAGCCGAAAGTTGTCTGGTTTCTCTGGATTTACTACCTCACACCTGAGAATGAACTAAAAAAAAGACATTTACAAAGAAGTTTATATCCTGGAGTTTTTACTATCAGAATGCACAGTTGCATTATGATGGGTTCAACATAAAACCACCTTTCATTGCTGACGTAAACCATTTATACCTCAGAGTGTTGGTCAGCAGTCCACAGAACTGGGCAATGCAGGGACCACATTTTTTCACCACTGTTCAGCAAATGCCTGGCAGTTACCTGTCAGGCCAGACACTTAATGTTCGTTGAACAAATCAATTACTATTCTTGCATACTGGCTTAATTTTTGTTAAGTATCTCAAACATGTGCTTGATCCATCACAGCCTTAGTCCTATTAAATACCACAGTAAAAACATGACCAGATTGCCTTAAGGTGATGTAAATATAGTGAGCATTGTCTGCAATGGCATGTCATCTTCCTTCCTGGTATTGTTTTGTAATCTGGTGACAAGAACAGGAAATTGGCTGTGAGGACCAAGAACTGGGATTCCGCATGCTGCCACCACCTACTAGTTGTGTGACCTGTCTTTAACCTTGAATGTGGGCCTCCTGTACCATGGAAATGTGAAAAGGGGAAGGTAATCTTAATCTGAACACAAAGACTTAGTTACAGACCAGATACACGGTTACTGGGAGAGTCCATTTATTTTAGAGGGAAAAAAACATTTGAGATACAACTTATAAATTTAATGAAAGGAAGATAGTTATCTACCAGAGACTTTGTCCCAGAGTCTAGAAAGGGAAACATTTGTTTAAGCCTTTCTTTTTGAATGTAGTAATAAGACTTTCAAGAAACAACCAAAACTAGATTCTGGCTTATAAGTGTCAGATATAGTCACCACTCCAAGGGCCAAATGATAAGCTGAAGACTAAGGAAGTCTTTTGAAAGGTCTGTAAAATTCCTAAAGCACAGTAAAACCTACTGAGTGCTTGCTTACTATTAGTGAGATAGGCACTGGAAATGCTTAACATCCTTATTTTCAGCATAGCCTTTCCAAAGGAGTTCAGGTGAGGTATTAAGTGGGAGTTTCAATGGGGAAATGATGGAAGTTTGAAAATTCTAACAGAAGAAAAATCATTTAATTATTGTACCTTGGTACATTATATTTTTAAGTTCAAGAGAAAAGCAGTATATATGGGACTCTACCAAATTTTTTAAATGTGAAAACTATCATTGTTTACAAGAGGCTTACTTCTGTTAGCTTTATACTTTTGCTCCAAGGCTAACAGGTTTGCTAATCAGTTGTGAAGTTGCAGCTTTTCAATGATATATTCTATGATAAATGCAATTTTCAATGAACAGGAGAATGGTATTTTTTTCTCAAGCCCAAATTTGGAATTTCCAACTGCCTTCTATAGTTACCCTTGTGTGTCACACCTCAAACTGCACATGAACATACCTGCACTAAACACTGCTCCCTGTCTTAGCATCCCATTCTCCCAGTCATCAACGCTTACTACTGGGAGCCATTTTAGACTCTATCTAGTTAGTTATTCAACAGGTATTTGAATATTTACTCAGTAAGTTGTGCTAGAGCAGCTGTTTGTCAAACTTCTTGGTCTCAGGACCCCTTCACATTCTTAAAAATTGAGGGCCCCAAATAGCTTTGTTTACCAATATTTTACCATATTAGAAGTTAAAACAGAGAAAAAAATAAATATGTGCATCATGTTAACATTTTCATGGAACTGTGTTTTCCACAAAGAATGACATTTTACTTTGCAGTTGAGTTCTCTCAAATGCCTGTCTTAACAAAGTGGCTAGATTTTGATCTGTATTCAGTTGGTTGAGATATGTTATGTATTTGCAATTTTTAAAAATTTCATGTATTGGTCATTAGAAAATACTGGTTCACTCAAAGTACATAAAATCTTCTTAATGTTAGTCCATTCATTATGTAATACCTAAAAAAAACTATGTTAACATCACCACTGGTCTCATGAAAAAAGAAAACAACAATTAAGCATTGGGAAGATGGCAAGCTCCTGATATTAGATTCCAAGTTTCCACCAAGTTCTAATTTTCACTTCAAAGTTTGAATTTTATCATTGATAACAGCTGTCAGTTGCTTTCCTTTAAAAGCCCACTTCCTTCACATTTGAAAAAATACCTGCCAACCTGCTGAAGAGCCAACTCTAACAACCAAAATTTGAGTCATTCTTGCAAGTAAAAATGGTGGACTAAGAAACAGTTCAGGCAGCTTGCGATTCAACTGCATGAGTGCTTTTTCTGTGACAACCATTGTACTTTAGCTTATAGCAAAAGTATTGTATGCACTTTTTTTTTCACCACTAATAGTAACTATTCCACATCGATTCAATAAAATAATTTTGTCACAAAGACATTCTTAAGTATAACTGACTCCCTCCCCTGTTCATTTACACTACAAATGCATGTCAGTAAAGGACAGCCACTACACTTTAGAGCCACTGCCTTAATTTATGCCCAGATGCCGGCAGTTTTACCTACCTCTGCTATTTCACCATCAGTGAAAATGTTAGGATGACCCATGAGATTTTAAAATGTTACTCAACACTTGACTATTTCCAGACAGCATATCTCTTGCCAAACTTTCGCCTAAGATTCTCTGACTAATTGATGCTGATACTGGGCAAATACAAGAAAATAACAAGCCCAGCCACGTTTGCAAGCACATCCATTTGTAAGGTCTAAAGATGCTTCTACATTAGATATTAACACAGACTTCACGTCTACACACAAATCCTTAATATGGCAGGTTCCTGTGTTAAAACAGTGGCACTGCTGTGATTATTTACTGTCCATCCAGCAGACATTCAGCAATGTCAACTGTATGTGGCTTTTTGTAAAGTTTCTCAGATATCATGTGAAAGTTTCTCCAGCCAACGTCATGCAATAATATATCCTTTTACATACTTCAGTAACTTTTTCTTACTGCTGCTTTGGAGTTTTGATTCCTCCTGGAGCCAGACAACATTGTGATATATTAACTTCATCTCTTCATCATTTTTAGACATAGATGATGTAGCTGTGACTTGAACATATAGTCTTAAAATCTTTAAGCCAGTGATCCATTCTTAAGAAAACAAACTGGGGCTTATTTTAGAATAAAGCTATTAAATTCTAAGGTGTAGCTAAAGTTTTTTCTGGACTTTAAAATCATTACCTGGATTATAGAAGTATAACCTAAAAAGTAAGTTAATTTCTAAAAGCACAAATATTAATCCCCCTATATCTATCACCAGAGGACATTGTGGAACATTCAAGAATATATGGTATTATTCAATTAACACCAGTGATGATGCCATTATACATCATGCAGCCTCTGTACCCTTGTGAGAATGTACTAAAAGGTAAATATCATCTTAGTATTAAATTTTGACTCTGAAGACCTCCATACACATCCAGTACCCAAGGAACAACATTAAAAAGTAGGGTGAAGAAAACCAATTATACAATTATTAATTTAATTACAACTGCAAGAAGTACTATGACCAAACATTCAAATTGGAGACCCAGTTTAACAGTTGAGGGCATCAGGAAGGCTTCCTTGAGGAGTGATGTGCTGAGACCCTTCCCACGGACTGGCATTCTGACATTAGTCCTATACTTGCCTTCTATTTTGATTGCTATTACCCTATACCAAACCTCATTATTTCATGTCATGATAACTATATATGAATTTAAGTGGTTTCTGTGCCTTCAAATTTTTCCATCCCTACAGCACATCCTGTATCCTGCAGCCAGATTAAATTTCCTGTCACTTTCCACCAGATAAAAGTAGTACCTTATCTGCTAGGGAATAAGCAAATCAGGCCAGAATTTGAATCCCTGGCCCTCAATTCATTGGTGTGTTTACAGGGAAGTTGTTCAACCTCACTGAGCTTTAGTTTCCTACTTGGTAAGAAGGGGTTTTATTTATCAGGACCACACTAAATACTCAGCAGAGTTTGGCACACTAGGTGGTACATAATTGGCACTTAATATTATTCATTTCTTCTAACCTTTGTTTCAGTTAGCTTTTACCAATAGTATATGTACCGGATTATGTGGCTATTATTTATTATAATAAAAATTCTGAGATGAGATTTTAACCAAAGCTCAGTAAAAACAGGAAAGTCAGTGAAATGTTGACCGAGGTGACCAGAATCCATAACTAGAGGTGCAGGGTGGTTTACTTGGTAAAATAACCAGTTCTATAAATGTGATCTAAAAAGATGTTACTGTTATCAGCAGGGAGAGCCAATCCTGAACATAGTGAAAAACCAAAAAGCAAAACTGAGAAACTAGAAAACAAAGAGGGATTAAGTACCAGGACAAACTAAAGGTCAGGGGTCACTGTGAACTCCAGGTTTAAAGCTGGAAAGCAGGACTATTAAATATAACCATGACTCTGAGACAGAGAGGCAGAAACAGTCCCTCTAGTCCTTAATAAAGCATTTAACACCATACCAGGAATAATTTATCAGGTTCAACCCTGGCCTAAATAAAATAAGCCTAAGTACTTGATTCCATGCTACTAACAGTTAATAATCCAAGTTTCTCACCCATTCCATCAAGAATGGGAAGCCAAGGACAAGGAAAAAAAAAATTTTCTGGGGAAGTACATCGTCCAATATTAAGTAGTATGCCACTAGGTAAACTAACAAAAGCAAGAATTCTCAGCCTGCAAAGTAAAGTGGCAGACTCCTGGATATATGACCATCAGGGCTCTACAATTAAGATTGGCTTGAAACCATCAAATTTGTCTTACCCTTGGGATGCTCATCCCTTTTATTCTGGATTAACAGTTACGCATCAGAATTATACTGGATCTCCTCCATGCATAAAAAAATATGGAAGAAACATTATGTAGTTCTAATCTTGCAAATTAAAAGCTCTTAGAAAATCTTCAACTTTCTCACATAAGTACAAGTATTCAATATACTTAATTTTTGTCCTAGAAATACAAGAAATACGGCTCTACTTCAAAGCGAGATAGGTAGCTGATTTATTTGAAAAGTAATAAAGGCCAAGGAAATTAAGTTCAGGAAGAGGGTAACTGCAATCAATGGTTTGTACAGGAAACCAAAGAAAGAGCTGAATGGTAGACAGCTGTATTCAGAGATCACAAGTATTAGTTTACTTTATGAATAGAATATTAGGATACTTGGATTAAATATGGCCCTAAATTTCTCTCCATAAAAGGAAATGTTTCTATGTTTTGTGGCCCTGTTATTTGAAAACCAATCTCAACACATTTACTGATTACACAGCTGTTTGTTCAGGTACTCTGGAATCAAAATAAACCCATATCCTGGAGGAATTCATTTAGTGGGAACAAACAAAAAAGGGAGCACTTGTTCAAAAAACTACTTGGAATATTTTAACTTTTTCTTTAAAAGAAAAACAATCTGACCTCAAAAATCCCAAAACTATTAAATATTACTACTCTCTGCCTCTCAGAATGTTTTCCCAGTCAGTTTTTTGGAGGATAAAAAGTAAATAGTTGAGTAAAAAATTAGGGACAAAGTAGAGGAGATATATAGTATCAGGGAGGTGAGTTGCTTCTCTTAAGTTGTAATTGGCATACTATAGCCCTGGGCTAAATTTGCAGTGTGATTTCTGGGCCTCCATCAATAGCAAATAAGGAACTTGAAAAAGACACAGAAATCTAGTGCCATTGCCCTTCTGATGTCCTAACTAAATTCAGGATTCCTGGGTGCGGGACTGGGAATTTGTCCTAAATAGCAAACAAACTGTGTGCACTGAAGATTTGAAGACCCCTATCCTAAGGAGAAATTTTAAGTAAAAACACTTGTCTTTCAAAACTGTACTTGAAATTTACAAGATGCTGTATTACCCCATACATCAAAAAGTGTTCTGGTGTTAATTTATACTTCATCAGGACAAAATCTACTTTGTGAGGGTTTCCTGTAACTTGAGATACTTAGGCCCTCCTCTGATGAACATTTTTCAAAAACGAAAACTTGTAGGACTGAAATTCAGGGCTAGTTTCATTAGTATCAGATACAGTCCTGTTCCTCACTAACCTGTGTCACTATTACAGTTTAATAAAACCCCACTTTCCTGAAATTGATTACACATCCTTTTTTTTTTTGAAATCTAGTCAACACTTGCTTTCTCAACACCATTGTCCAAGGCAGGTTTATATTTAGTAATGGTTTGTTGGATTTAGCGCCCAGCTAAGTAAAGCTGAAGTACAGAAATGGGTAAAATGAAACAAGCAAGATAAAAAAAACCCTAAATGGGCCAGGGAGGTTCAACTTTTATTTCCTTGCAGCTCAGTATGAAGAGAAAATTACCAATGCCCATATTAAGTATTCTGCAATTCACCAGCAAGTTTGTGGCTACAGCTACACCGCCCAGAGTGGCAATTTAAGTTTAAATCACATAAAATCAAAAATGAAGTTTTTAGTCACACTAGCCACATTTCCAGCGCTCAACTATAATATATGATTAGTGGCTACCATACTGGTCAGCAGAGATGCGCATTTGCATTACTGCAGCAGCTTCTCTGGACAGTGCTAACCCAGAGCACTGAGCACTAGCATGCACACAAGGAACTCTACTTGAGAGACCAATAACCTAGGAAACTTCATAAAGATATCTACACGTTGCTCACTCCATTTTATTTAGGGTTGGCTAGCCATTAAGGAATATACTAGAAACTTAGTGGTACAAGACTCAACAAGCGCCTGTGCCCTCAAGCAGCTCAGAATAATTAAGAGAATTTAAGCAAAGACAACAGCCTGAAAAGTGTTGTGATTCAACCTGCTATGGGATAAGGAGAAAACTGCTTTTTTATAGGGGAGTCTGGCTCATAGGACAAAGGATCACAGAAGGCAAGATCACAGGGGATATTTGAGTCTTTAACAGTCTTGAAGAGTAAGAAGCATCAAGGATAGCTTGATGCCAGAAGGTAGTACCACCTTGCAGAGGTATGACAAAGTCACTGATTTGAGTGAACACGATCAATTCAAGGTCACCTGGGTAGAGGTAGTGTGTGTGTGTGTATGTGGAAAATTGTGGCAAATGAAAAAGCTATTAAAAGGAGGCTATAATCCACTGAGGGGCCTTCTAGATCACACTGGCGATGATGGCATTCATCCTGTAAGTAGTTAGGAGCCGGTAAAGGAATTGCAACAGTCATTTTCATGCTGTTACGACAGTAGTTCTGTCAACACATAAGACGATCAGACAGTGATACTGGACGCAGAGACAACAGTTTGGAGGCTATTGGCATCATGGCAACTCAACTGTTACTGACTGGGAACAGATAAAAAGAGACGGACTGAGAGGTAGTCAGTCCAGAAGGTAAAAGATATTGCTGAACCTTTTACTCAATTCTCAGTTAAAGCATCAGTCAGGGACACCCAGACTGTGAAGAGGGTCAGGGGTAGAATCCTATCTAGCTGAGGGAAAAGGATGAAATGAAAAGCAAAGCAAGCATTCAAGAAAATTCATAATGGAATAAACTCATTGCTAACTAAGAGTGAGGCCTCTGCTCAGGTTGGGCAGCCTTAATTGGTGGTGGAACTACCTGTATGGTTATGACTCATCAGGCTACCAAAAACAGGAAAGGAAAAGGGAAATGGTATATCTGGGTCGTGGATGAGCAAGTACAACATAGAGAAAATGGGCTCAAAGTATTGAGGGAGAGTTGCCAAGATACCTGACCCTAGGGATGCAAGGAAGGGGCCTTTAAGACTAAACCAGGCATGCTACTATACTCTGATGGCATAGCCAAGGGTCTCAAATGGGGTGAGTAAAAAACTTGGGTGATAACGTCTTTAATCTATCTCCTTTAATCTCCTGTAAAATATCGCAGAAAGATCTTAAGGAGTAAAATATGCAGTCTTGCTGCATAAAATCGGTCCCACATGATTACCTGGACTTCATTTCCCTCCTCCAACCCTATCACAATTACTTTGTGATACAAACTTGAATCTGTGGGAAGAGAAATTTGGCTCGCCATCAAAATCTTAAACCTGCGCAATCCCAAACAGGACAACGCCCAGGCACCAGGTTAAGCCTAAGCAAAAGAATCCCGCCCATAATCGGACTCGACATGGAGGCGATGACGAGATCACGCGGGAGGGAGGGATTCTTCTAGGCCCAGGGCGGTCCTTAGAAGACAGGAGACAGCAGAGAACTCCCATAAAGGTATTGCGGCACTCCCCTCCCCCTATTCAGAAGGGTGCGGCCTTCTCTCCGCCTCTTCCACTGCACGCCCTCAGGATTGCAGCTCGCGCCGATTTTTGGAGGACCTGCGCCTCCCTCCTACAAACCAGCAGGACCGATCCCCGCTCCTTCCGCCACCCCCACAGGTTCCGGAGCAAGTCGGGCCAGTCTCGCCCTTTTAGTCGGCAGCCACGCGGGGCGGAGCCGCGACCATAGCCACCCAGAAGCATCGGCCGGCAGCCCGCCCCCCGCCTCCAGCGAGCGTTTCCTGCCACGTTGCGCAGGGGCGCGGGGCCAGACACTGCGGCGCTGGGCCTCAGGGAGGGCCGTACCAACGAACGCCTCCCCGCTTCCCCCATCGACCCGCAGTGGTTTCGCTCATTTGGGATCCGCGCCAATAGCAAAGGGCTGTTCCCCGAGCTTCAGCAGCCAATGAGATGGGGAAGCCGATCAGGCGGCGGGTAAACCGACTCCACAGAAGGAAGGGGAGGGCAGCAGGATGCCCGCGCGAGAGCCACTTTCACTGACCCTCCCTTCTTCTCCCCCCGCTGGAGGCCGACCGCGCCCGCTAGTCCAACTCTCCACTCCACCTACCTACCCATCCAACCAGGGAGCATCGCGAGAGCCCCGCCGCGGCTGCGCACTCCCAAGGCTGTAACTGACAAGAGCTTTACACCAACCAAAACACGCCATTTGGGTTTTCACACGCGGCGGGAGGAGAAGCGGCCTATCAGTGATGAGAGGCGAGCCGGAAGCGATCGTCCCTCTGCAGGAGTAATGGCTCCGTCCAGATTCTTTTCCGCTCCTTTCTCCCTCCCCCTCCGGTTGTCGCAGGGCGGGCTGTATGCCCGCTTGCCTCTAACCACCTCTCCCCTTTCCAGCGTAACAAATGTTATATGCCCGACTCCCCGCGGGAGAAGAAGACCCCCGCCCACCGGTCAGACGAACTTAACCACCCACCCCCAATCCACCGGGCCTCCCCCTCCCACAGCTCCGTCCCCCTACCTAGCCGAGGCTCTCTGAGGAGCAGCAGCCCCAGAGTACAGTCTCTTCTCCAGGCGGCCCCGGCGGCTTCCTCTGATTGGAGGCGAGCTGGCCAATGGATGCGGGGTGGTAGGCGGAGAGACCAATGGCGCGGCGGGAGGAGGCGTGTCCCGGGTGCCCCTGGCGCCGGCGCTGGGAATCCCCGTGCGGTCAGTGGCGTTTCCGCTCGGGCAGCGGGCTGAGTGAGCTGCCGCCGCCGCCGCCGCCGCCGGGGGAGGGGCGGCCGCCGCCCGCCTGCGCTCAGAGACTCACGCAGCCCCAGTCCCGCCAGTCCGCCAACACTGTAGTGCCGGCCCTCCCCTCCTTCCCTGGCCCTTCCCCCTCCCCGCCTTTGGCTCGCTCCGCCTTACTGTCCCCCACCCCCACCCCACGGGCACGGGCCATTCCCGGCCAGGAAACGCCGTGGCGCCGCGTTGGGCCTAACTCGAGTCCTGCTGCCTCCCGGG
This sequence comes from Manis pentadactyla, assembly GCF_030020395.1. Lineage (NCBI taxonomy): Eukaryota > Metazoa > Chordata > Mammalia > Pholidota > Manidae > Manis > Manis pentadactyla. The sequence continues at coordinate 206,554,384 of NC_080019.1, read as the reverse complement.
AGTGCCGTGCGCCGCAGCCCGGGCCCAGGCCCCGGCAGCGCCTGGGACAAGGTAAGGGTCCGACAGAAAAGAGAGACCTACCCTCACGATCGGGCCCCGCGGGAGGAAAGGGTCACCTCCTCCGTCTCCCCGAGCTTGCTCTTTGGACGTGGGCCTGGCCCTTCCCAGGCTCTTAACAGGAGGATGCTGCCCCTTCCCATCCCCTTCGTCACTCCACACACCATTGCACCCCTCTTTCCCAGGGAGAGAGGCCCCTTCCGTAATCTGATGGACCCCACTACCCTTTTCATGTCTTTCCTGGGTCAGGACGCTTCCCCTCCCCCACGCCTCTTCACCCCTTTTCCTGGGAACTACCTACTCCACGTTTACCTTTTAGTTGAAGATAGGCCTCTCGCCCTTCCTCTTAAAATACACAGGCATACTTTTTTCACCCCTATCCCTCACCCCACCCGTTCGCGCGGCCTTGTGACAACTGTGATCGCTCTGGGGGCCTCAATCTCCCCACCATGATGTTGGACGCCTTCCCTGTCGTCCTCGGGTCCCCATCTCAGATGATTGCGTCCTTTCCCACACTGAAGACCTTCCCTTCGCCACCCCCACCTCGCATTCCTGGGCTTTCAGTGGCGTATGCCCCAGTATCTCAGAGATGGCCCCATTGAATTTGTAGGGTTCGAGCTTGGAGTTGAGCCAGATTGTGTCGTTTTCCCTGTCTTTGGGCGTGGAGACGGATCGTTAGAGAACGTCTTTAAAGGCAGGAAAATTTACCCTTTACGAATTCCCTTTCCCTCTGCGTGAAAGCTAGGGATGCGACGTGAATGGCGGTGAGAAAAAGACCTCGTTTTTAAGTAGGTGAATCGCGTGAGAGCGAAAGTTTAACTGTTGGGAAAACCCCTTCTGTGCTAATTTATTCTGTGGAGCTCCTTTGCCTGTCTCACTTCTTCGGAATAACTGGTCTTTCCCTCAGAGACTGATGCTGCAGCCAGCTCTGCTGGTCTGGGTCAGGGGTGCGTGTATGACCTGCATTTTCTGCTTTCTCATGTTACTTGTGCAATGTGTTCACCAGTAACTCATTTCTTGTCCAAAGCTCTGTGTTCCATTGGGCTTTGTTTTTACTTTAGTTCATTTTTCCAGTTTTCGTCCTGCTCATAGTGACGAAAGAATCCCCAGGTTCTCTACTAATTTCCTTCATCATTTGACAAACAAGTTGCTTTTAAATGACATATTTGTGACCAAGGTCATATTTCCTTTTTTTATTGAGCAGATGTTATATAGCTGTACTTTCGATTGGGGAGGATCCAACTGAGCTATTACGAGCTTTTCAGGAGGATGTCTGTGTACCCCCATTTGGGAAAATTTCTTAATGGTTAATTTTATGTCATTAATGTTTCTAGGTAACGCCGAGAGAAGTTATAAATGATAATTTTAGATGTGTGGAATCTGAGCTAGGACTAAAGCAGAGAATATTCATATAATCTGAGGTTTCTGGACCTCTTGAAGGACACGGGAAATTGTTTTTCACTGGATTTCTTCCAGTTTTCTCAGGAGAATCGTTTTTTTCTATAGCTAAAAATTCTGGCCTGTTACGGGTTTAGAGACTTTATGGTTTACTCAGCTGTCATTATGTGTAGAAAAATTAATTATGTCCTTTGATAGGACATTGCACAAAGCTGTCGCTAGCTATAAATTTAAATTTGTAAAGAGAGTATTTGGAAAATTAGCCTTTTAAAGACTAAAGCTTAATCTTCACTCTTAAATTGCTGGCTAAATTAAGATAGATATTTGGTATTTATTTGGTAAATATTGATTTTTCTAACAAAAGGCCTTAGTTTAAAACTAAAAAGGTGATCTTAGGATTGTTTGTTTCCAAAAGCATAATTCTAACCTTTCTGGCAAGGAGCTCTGGTCCAAAAAAAAAAAGTGTGTGTAAGGAGTGGGGGTGGGGTAAGAAGGTTGTTCCTTTGGGTTGGATCACAGGGTTGAGTATACAAGGCAGCAGCAGCTGCTGGCTCTGGAGCTCTGGTTGCTACGTGAGAAGCTTGAGTAGTGCTGGCTGCTGTCTCCAGGGAAGGACAGCAGTGCAGCGTCCATTAATGCTGTTGGCTGCAGGGAGCTGTACTCAGGCTATGGCTGCTTCAGGACTAAGAAGAAACCTTGCTTTCTTGGGAATTTTCGTTGCTGAGCTGGTTGGCATTTTATTAGTGGGGAGATGATACTTGGCAATTTATAACCTTCTATCCGTTTATGGATATCAGCTTCTGGAAACTGGATTAGTTAGACCTTTTTTCTTTTTTGTATAGTTTTTGTTTTTTAGCAGATTTTTGGTTTTTATCTAGAGATTGGTGCTCATATAGGACTGAAAGTGCCATCAGAGTTAAATTTTCAATCCAATTAAGACCAAACTAATAAAAATATAAGGATCTTCCTGAAACTAGAATGTGAAAAATACCAGTTCTTTTTTCTGCAAGTGATGTTTCCTGCCCCTCTTTAATCGTTGAATCAATTTTGATATTTTGTTGTTTGTGTCTCCTTAGTTGTTAGACCATATTTAACCTTACTGAGTAGATGTTTTACTAAACATTTTACTAAATTTGGAATTTTAAACTCTAAAAAGAACTGCCCTTTGAAATGACTTCTAAATGTAAATCTCAGAAGTCTTCTCTTAATTTCTGTTTCAGTCTTTCCCCAGATTAGATTATTTCTTTGTAATTTGACCTACAAAATTGATGCATTATTTATGTGTTGGGTATCGTATTCCAAGATCACAAGGATGTGTGTTTGGCTCTGATCCATCTGAAATACAGGGCAGACCAGAAGGAATATTCAGGAATCAGGTAAGTCTAGTGTTCAGGATACTTGAGAAGACAGCCTCCGAGCCCCTAGTGTGGTCCCCCCTTCCTCACAGCTCCTGCACAGTAGGAAGATCTCTGATTAAGCAGAACAGTTTGTTGAGTTTGAAGCACTTGGAGAAACCCCCACCCAAATATACACCATCAATTATACAATACATAACAGATGTCCATGTGTTGTTCACTCCCCCCACCCCCCGCAAGACTCTTGCATCTTTTTTTTTCCCCCTTCAGAAGTCTGATATGTTCAGTTTTGTGTGAATGTATATTAAAATGCCACAATCATCTATAATGTGTAGTATGACTGGCATTTGTGGCAGGGAATCAGAAAGAATGGAAATTAGTTTTGTCATTCACAAATGTGGTTTGCATTGTCTCTCAGTGATACAGATTCATGAAACAGAACCTTTAATGGATATAGTTTAGGTGGTTCTAATTCTTATTACTAGTGTACAAACAAATGACATGTCAGATAATATGTTTTCACCCATACTAGCTGTTGAGCATTGTAGATATACATGTCTTTTAGTTTAACTGATAATACGAAAGTTACCTTAAAAGTAATTGCTTTTTCTCTTGTATTTCCTGTTGTTTGGAATCCATTGTGATATTGATGTGATCATTTTCTGAAAGCTAATGGAGGCCCTTTTCATAGGGTATGTTTGACCAGTGTGCTTGAAATTTTTTATTCTTCTGATACTGTTTTGTGTCCAGGAACTCAAATAATTTCTGAACTTACTCTGGCCTTTCAGGAGACTGGCTATTTCGTTTTTTGCCTTTGGACAGGAAGCTAATGTAATGCAAAAGGCAGTTTGCCTTATCTTCCAATTGAAATAACTTCCTGAAACATTAGGCATAGTTGTGACAGTCCATGAATATTGGATACATCTTATCAATGAGAAATTGGATGATGAATAGAATGAAAATTTTCTTAACTACTAATGGTGATTTGTCAGTTTAATTTGAAACTAAAAGGTGTAGTAGTGAATTTTAGTTATAAAAATTAATTTAGGTATTGAAAACTAAAACTACTTTAGGGATATTTTGTTTAAGAAAACTTATTTTGACTCTGAAAAATGTGAGACAATGTATATTTAGTAGTACAACTGGCGGTTATATTTAATTTGATTGAAAACATCCTTTTAGAGGCACTCCTTAGAAAGTTAAATGTGAGTGTAATGTACCAATCTGAGACAGTGACTGGTTACCATTCCCTGCTGCCCCAAATTCCAAAACGAATGGTGAAATGGCATTTTTAACCTTTTCCTTGCTGCTCTGATTTCTTTTGTGGTAGAGATTCAGGGAAATTCACATAAAAGGTAGAGAGAATGTCATTTCCTTGAGTTGTACATATTTTGTTAAATCAGTTTTGAGTCTTAAAAAAATTACCCTGTTGTATATATACCCAATTCTGAATTAAGTAAAAGATACCCAGTAACTTGATGGGAGTAACCCATCACTTCAAGAGTTCTCATTCTGACAAAATATATCAAACTTTTGACACTTTATGAAGGGAACTCTGAAAGGTAAGAAAGGAACAATGAAGCTAAATCAAGTCTACTTTTATAAGAGGCCTCACTGATCAAAGAATTTGTAGTCCCATCCTGCCTCATTCAGTTTTTCCATCATATTGATTTTGTTTGCTGAATACCTCAGGCAGAGACATAAGAGTCACATCTATCTCTGATGTTAAGACAGAGAAAAGGAATTTTTTGCTTATTGGAATGTCTTAGTATTTTTAAAACACTAAGATGATTGGCCAGTTTGGCTTGACATAGATGGCTGTTGATTCGGTCTGACTGCTTTCTCTTACATGCTGCTCTCATGTCTTCTTTGTAGTATGAGAACTCTTAGACTTTTGATGGCAAATTGAAGTAGTAAGAATCATATTCTTATCCTTGTTAGTTATATATGTACACCCAAAGCTGAAAACACTCCTTGGCCTATGTTATGAATCACAAAAAAAAGCACTGGATATATTTGTTTCTATCTGGAGAAATCATGTTTTTGATGTGCTACCTAATTGAGGAAAAATGCCAAATTCCTTGCTACTCTGAAAAATAGATGGAACCGTGGGAGGAGCCTGAGACCTCTGCAGCAAGCAGCCTTTGGTCTGAGTAGAAAAGGAAGATTTTTGTTTCAAATTGCCAGCTGCTTATGTCAGACTGACTCCCTTATTATGCCTCTAGTTGGCCTGTCAATATGGCCAAACAGCTAGATAAGAGCGGGGCAGGACAAAGGGCTCTTTGCACAGCAGGGAGGCAACGTTGGTGGGGGGAGGGGCAGGAGGTAGGAAATGCTGGAGGAGGAGGGTCTTTTCCCTGAGAGATTATTCAGTTTGGCATGCAATTAAAGAAATCATTTGTAGTTCCCACTCAAGCATTCAGTTAGTGCCAACCATATATACTGTTCACCCCAAATTTAGTACATCTTTGAATATCTGGTAAGGATGCATCACCTCCTGCTCCAAAGAAAAATAAAAATCTAAAGCTTTGTATCTGTTGAAAGAAAATAAATCCCATGCCTTCCACCCTCCTAAATACAACTCACTCCCTGAGTAAACCAGTTCTAGAGCATGTGACAGTGGAATTCTCATTAAGAAATGGAAAAGAGTAGTCTATCTGAATAAAACTTTTAGATTTCAGTACTTGCATTGTCTTTGGGATTAGACCAGAATGGGTAGAATAATTTGTTGCCCTTTGTGAAATAGTTCAGATTGTTAGCTCCGATTTTATTTATATCAGTAACAAGGAGAGCACACTTGAGCATTTATGTGTTGTGTTGTCATATAAAATGCTAACTGAAGAAGGGCTACATATTTCAGTTTCATCCCTACTTCCTGGAGAACCTGATATTCCTAGGAAATTACTCCTCCCCCCACCTCTTAGATTAGGCTGAACCTTAACTTGAGATATTTGTGATTCGCACCTAGCTGAGAGTGAGGTGGTTGCATCTAGCTTATTGGAATTAATATGAATCATAGAGTTGGTAGAGATCTGTAGGTTATCTGGCCCTTGGGCAAAAGGTATGAAATGATGAAATATTTCAAAGTTTGGGCCCTTGTGGAAGTTTTCATTAAAATGTTAAAAGGATCAGTGTCCTAAAGTCTTTTTAGTTACTTTCAAAATAAATGCCAGACAATACATGTGTCACCTATTTTTAAAAAAATATATTAAAGAATTGCATTCACAGACAAATTAGCAATTATTTGGATTGCAAAGAGTCCTCCTTTATAAAGGAGCATATGCTGAGGTTCTTTTAAATGCTTAATATATTCTAAGAGAATATGATTTTTAGAAACAATTGCTTTGAACTCATTTTTTTCCCAAGATTACATCTGTTGCTTGAATGAGATACCACCTGTATTGCACCATTATTAAACTAGCCTTAAAGTTTTCCTTTCTGTCCAAACTGCAGGAAAGAGTGAAGGGAACTAGAATGATAGTTTTTGCTCATGGATTCACAGCTTGTTAGCAAAGAAGAGATGGCTTAATTTAATAGAGTAACTAAAAAGATGCCTTTAATGCACATTGTAATATTAGGCAAACTTGACCAAGTTTTGTCATTTCCCTCTGTAAAAAAAAGATAAATGTGTTACATATTTTTTTATGTGTAACAGTCTTGGCAATAAAGATATAATAGTTTGACCTAAAAAGGGAAATTGAGAGGCAGAGTCTTCTTGCCGTTAGAAGGTTTTTTTATCAGTAAAATAGCAACGTTAACTTGAAATGTAGTGGGCTATACTTTATATTACTAGAGAAATTTAGGGTAGTCTTTTCTCCTCTTTATAATTCTTCACGTGGATTACTTCCATAGACTTGTCCGACTAAAATAGGAACCATGTAGTCCAAACCCTGGCCTCCATTCCAGTTTTCTCTACATGTACTACCACGTTGCTTCCTGTAAGGCAGACATCCTTTTTGCACACATGTTCACACACACACTTCACTTACCAGATAATTAGAAATCTCTTCATCGTGGCTTCTCCTGCTCCTATTACCTGCATCTTGCCACAGGCCCTAAAAAAATTTCTGGCAGAGATGGTGGGGTAAGGGGGACACATTTTGATCCCTCCCAAAGGTTTCAATAACCGCTTTGGCTCCCCAAACAGCTAATCTCATTTTCAGTAAGATCCAGCCAGCAGTAGGCTAGAGAGGAGGTGAAACATGGCACTGTACCTCTTGGCTGTACAGCTGCTCCACCTTATTTTCTGCTATTATTATCCCACAACGCCTCTCCCCAGCAAAAAAAAAAAAAAAACTAGGACAAAGGGGGAAAACTGGATGCGCTAATAAGAATTTTATCATGGTTAGGTTGTTTGTTTATATGTACTTACACACAAAGGTAATTTGTCCTATCAAAAGTCAGTAGTTAAAGATATTTTATAACTGAAGAATCTTCCATTTTTCTTTCTTGACAAACCATTTCAGATCCTTAGCCTTTATAGGGAAAAAAAAAAGTTTTTAAGCATATTTAATTTTCACTGGCTGTTCACACAATCATTATTTCCACCAGATGCTACCATGAGTGTTACTAGCTTGAAAAAAGGGAGAATCTCTTCTTCAATAGGTAATATTTGCAGTTTGTATTGGGAATTACTAATCTGTGTAACTCAGCTTTATGACTAAAATAACCTTTAAAAATTAGACTTTCTATATGTTTACCTCTTTATCTTAGTGGAAATTAATTTTTCAAATATAAATTTTTCATTCTTCAGCGTTCTTCAAGCTGCATAATGTTTTCATGCCTTCTTTTTCCCACAACACCCCACATACACCCTGCCAAGAAATTTTATTTTTGCTGTCTTTATTATTGTCTTCTGGTGCTGAGATTTTTCTCTTCCCCATTCCTGAAATGTGAAGACTCAAATAAAACCTGGTAATCTAACAAGGTGTGTGCACTGCTGAGTATATGTATACTAAGAGGATTATTGCATAATTCTTAGAAATTATGATCTGGTTAGGATGTTCCAGTATCATGTTAGCATATTTAATAATTTTGACACGTTAATTTGTTTCACCGGATGTCCAGATGGATGTCACTGTTTTGTGTTTGCACCCATTGTTTGTCATTCTGTATGAGGGTGGTATTTTCCTTTTTTCTCCATCTCCATGGTTTTTTATTCCTGCCCTGTTACGATCTTTGGCCTGTGTTGAAAAATTCTTTTTCCTTCTACCAACCTCTGTGCATGCCACGACACATACAGTTTGTACTCACAGCTATGTGAAGGAGAATGATCTGTAGTTAATAATCAACTGTTTGGGCATTCTTGGTATCTAAGGAAGATTTATTTATGAGGAAGAACCTGGAAGGACCTGTTAGCAATAAGACTACCTCTGCATTTATGTTAAGTTCTGCTTTATTAATGTTAGATGGTTGAGAGTTGACTTGTTTTAAACAAGAAACCAGGCAGAAAGGGAAGAATCAGTTGTAAATAGTTACTTTGAAAATAAATGTTTAGTATAATAACATTTGGGATAGAATCTAAAGAGCACTTAAAAAATTTTATTTCTAAATACAGAAGAGTTTAACCTGCTAAAATAAAGAGCAGTCCTTTTGAGGCAGTATTATTGATTGCAGGCTGAATGTAGCATTAGATAGTTTTATGAATACATAAATTTTTGTTTACTCAGTATCTATGGTACAAGCCACCATAGCCATGCAAGTTAAATATCTTTATGTTCACAGCCTGAAAATATTAGGTAGGATGACTTTTAAAAAAGTAAATAACAGGTCTGAAGAAAATACAGAAGCAAGTCCAATTTTTGAAGTCCCTTTTTAATTGTTTTTGTAATCGTTAGAGAAATTTAGTTTTTATTTGGCAGTTAGAATTTTAATGTCCTAACTTAATAATAGAAAGAAAGTTAAGAGTAGGTTGAGATGTCACTGCACATTTTAGGGTGAAGCTAAAATTGTGCCAAACTGTTAAGTATTTTCATATTTAGACTACTCTTATTGAAAAGAGTACCCAATATTTTAAAACCTTTGAAAAAGCATAAACCATTTCTAGATTCAATAGATAGTCACCTTATTGGTGGCACATCATATAAGCAATACTAAAAGCAAATATTTACTAAAAATCAAAAATATGAAGGTTATGCTAACATCATATATATGGAGCTCTGAAGTTACTGTATAGATTTACCACTTGGAACAAGTAGATAATAATGTTAACCCCAAGGCTTTTTACTTTGGAGCATGGTCTGGTTAGATGTTTTTACCTCACTCTTCCGTAACCCCTAGGCCTTTAAGATTTAAAGTATTGCTAGGAATAAGGTATCCATTCATAAATTGAGTAGGAGTTGGATTAGGCCATGTGTGGAGGCCCATGGGAAGACATGGATTTTTAGAGAAGTGAGGCTCTGGGTAAGTATAACTATCCTCTCCATAGTTTATCATGAATGGTTGGTGTGACGAGGAATGGCTGGAAGTTTGCAGAGTACACTGAGCAATAAGAAGAGAAGTAGATAAATTCCACTTTATGAAATAACTATGTCAGGTGAGAGAGATGAAAAGTATTTTTTTGTGTGTAGAATACATTTGTTTTTCTGAACTCTAATATTAGTGTTTCTATGGAAAACAGTTACCCAAAGGATTGAGTTGAGTATCTTTTGTAAAAATTATTTTTCATAATCTTTTATGGCCAGAGTGACCACGTTTTGGTTACCCTGAGACAGTCCTGATTTATGCCTACTGCATAATTAGTCATAGCACCCCTTTCACTCTTGAAAATGTTCCAATTTGGACCATAAATTATATATTCGCCCTAATTATAGAGGACTGGAATTTCTCATTACTATATAGCAATCTGGTTCTTTTATACAGCTCCTTGGATTGTCCTCTTGGCTAGGATTTATCTGCTGGCCCCTCTGAACACCTACCTCCACATGAGCAGGGCTTACAGTGCCTTTTTCCTTTTCTTCCAGTTGGTGGTGAGGGAAGTGATAGGTACAGATTTGATTGTCAATTTTTATTAGGAAAAATTTCAAATACAATAGAGGAAATAGAAAACAGGCTCTGCTTGGATTTTATTTAAACCATTCCATTTGATCAGTGTGTTGATAAGTTTGAGACTTTCTAATTTATAGGTTCTCTTTTTTCCCATTAGGTTAAGTTCTCTCTCTGAATTTTGGAGGTTGCATCTCCATGGTGTTATTTAACATACTCTGCTATTACATGACCCCCCCCACACCCATATTTCATGTAAACTAGTGATTAGATGAATTGCAAGAATATTTTTTATGAGTACTGTGCACTTCCATTAAGAGTTACATAATATTTACCTGTCTGTGTGATGTTAAGTAGTGGTTGATATTCATTGCCTAGATCAGCCATTCTTAAACTTTACTCTTAAAAATTGAAGGCCTTAAAGAGCTTTAGTTTGTGTGGGTTATATTAAGATTTACCAGATTAGAAATTAAAACAAAATTTTTAGATTTTCTGTAAATAGATGACAAATAAAAGAATTATTTATTAACTAATTTAAAAATAACGGTAGCAACCTGCTAATATAAATAATGTGGTTTCTATGAAGAAAACTATATTTCCAGTTTTTAAAAAACTGTCATTGTTTCACATGTTTGCAGATCTCTTATATCTGACTTAATGGAAGACAACTTTTCTCATAGCTGCTTCTGTATTTAATTGTTGTGATAAATTGTTTTGGTTGAGGACTGTGAAGGGTATCTGGCCCCATAAGATAACACAGCTGAAAGGGAAAAGACCTCACATACCCCCTGGAAGAATTTCAGGAACTTCAGAAGTTCTCAAACTACACTCTGAGAACAACAGGTCTGTATGCACTATGTCCTGTATGGTTGTGAAGTGATGATATTTTATCACTGCATTTATTTTGTATAATACGCCCCTCATTTATTATTTGGTCACCCTAAGATACAGTTTGAATACAAAAGACAAGATGAGTGCTTTGTTTTTCTCCTTACCAGTTTTCAAAATAATAGGTTGGTGACCTAGCAACCTCCAAAAGTGATCAATAAAAAAGTATTATTATTGTGTACTGGTGGTTTTAAAACATGTCTGATGTGTCCCTTTCAGTTATTATTTTTTACATTCAAATTGTTGCCCATTTGACTTTTGGCTATTAAGTACTTTTTCCTCATTCTCAATAATTTTCTGGTTGTTTTTTTTTAATTGATTCCTTGCTTTCTAGTATGGCAAGATGTTCCAGGACCATTTTGTACATTTCCCACCCCAAACCTGGAATTAATTCATTTCTGCAAAGCACTGATTTCTTGTAGTTAGAAATGGTTCTTAAAGACCATGGTTTGAGTGCTAGGAGTGTTCATTGCTCTTGGGTTAGTCTCTAGACCTTTTCAGTGGATACAACTAAAAAATGGTTTCTTTTCTACCCTCTCATTTCTTTTTTTAAATAGCAGTCGTTGGTATCTGATAACTTCCGTTTCAAATTCAGTATTACGTGACATTTACATAAATTTGATCTTCTTTTCCCCATGCCCAGAATCCTGTTTTCCACTAACACTGATGTAATTATACTCTTTGCATTGACCCACAGTATACACGTAACAGTTTTAGAATGGCAGAACAATATGATTACTGGAAAGTGAGTTGTTTGTTTTTGCCCTTAGAATCTATCCTGCTAAGGACATAGAGTCAAATAGCAATGTTTTAAAATCATTGAAACAGTTCTTTATGGGGGCATGCAACCAGCATGATACACAGTGAGGTTAATTTGTTTCACTTTCAGACTTTTCCGAGATGACTTTTTCTTTTATAATTACATAAAATATGAATACTAAGTGAAATTTACAAGTCTTCATATAGTCAGAGAAACCTAGCTTCTATGTCCCTATATGTCTTCTGTCCCTGTACGTAAGACTTGGCAGATTCTTCATGAATATTTAAAGTGATGCTTTGTCATAATACTTCTATCCAAACACAAGAAACATTTAAGTTAATTTACTAAAACTATCTGCTTACAGATTTTTCAGTAAGTAATAAGTATTTTAGGTCATGGAAAAAGGACATGAACTTTTCTGTTCTTCTAGAAATCAGAATTTCATGCCTTAATATAAACAGTCAAGACAAGAACCTTACTATGTCTGGTAAAAATGTCCTCAAGGTTCATCCGTGTTGTCAAAATGGCAAGCTTTCCTCTTCATTTTTTTAATGGCTGAGTGATACTCCATTGTAGGTAAATACCACATTTTCTTAATCCATTCTTCCTTCCACAGACATTGTTTCTATACCTTGGCTGTTAGGATGCTGCAACAGACATGGGAGTATAGATATCTCTAGTGATTTCATTTTCTTTAGATATATACCCAGAAGTAGGATTACTAAACCATTTGGTAGTTCTGTTTTTAATATCTTGAGGAACTTCCATAATGACTGTACTAGTTTATATTCCCACCAACAGTGTAGAAGGGTTCCCTTTATTCCATATCTTCGCCAACATTTGCCTGTCTCTTGTATCTTTTGCAATAACCATCCTAACAGACATGAGGTGATATCTCATTGTAGTTTTGGTTTGCATTTCCCTCATGATTAGTGATGTTGAGCACCCTTTCAAGGACCTGTTGGCCATTTTTATGTCTTTGGGAAAATGTTTGGTCAGGTTCCTTTACCCATTTTTAGTATTGTCTTTTTGTTTGTTTGCTATAGAGTTGCATGAGTTCCTTATATTTTTTGTGTGTGTTAACCCCTTATTGAGTATGTGGTTTATAAGTATTTTCTCCTGTTCTATAGGCTGCCTTCAAATTTTATTGATTATTTCCTTTATTGTGCAGAAGCTTTTCAGTTTGATGGAGTCCCACGTGTTTATGTTCGCTTTTGTTGCCTTTGCTTTTTGTGTTAAATCCAAGAAATACCAAGATTGTCAAGGAGCTTAATTGCGTATGTTTTCTTCTCAGAGTTTTATGGTTTCACATCTTGCATTCAAGTCTTCAATCCATTTTGAGTTGATTTTTGTATATGGTGTAAGATAGTCCAGTTTCATTCTTTGCATGTGGCTATTCACCATTTATTGAAGAGACTGTTCTTTCCCCATTGTATATTCCTAGCACTCTTGTTGAAAATTGACTGTATATGCATGGATTTATTTCTTGGCTCTCTAGTCCATTCCATTGATCTGTGTGCTTGTTTTTATGACAGTACCATACTGTTTCGACTGCTATAGCTTTGTGATACTATTTGAAATCAGGAAATGTGATGCTCCAGCTTTGTTGTTATTTCTCAAGATTGCCTTGGCTATTCAGGATTTTTTGTGGTTGCATACAAGGAATTCTAGGATTTTTTTTTTCTATTTCTGAAAAATGCCATTGGGAATTTGATAGGGAGTATATTGACTCTGTAGATCACTTGGAGTAGAATGCACATTTTAACAATATTCTCTCAGTCCATGAGCATAGAGTATTTTTCCATTCATTTGTGTCTTCAGTGTCTTTCATTAATGTTTTATAGTTTTCAGTATACTTCCTTGATTGAATTATTCATAAATTTGTTTTCTGGATTTTTTTGTTGTTGTCGGATGCTATGGTAAATGGGATTGTTTTCTCTCAATTTCTTTTCCAAAGTTTGATGTTAGTATAAAAAGTACAGCTGACTTTTGTATGTTGAGTTTTCCTGCAGTTTGGCTGAATTTTATTCTAACAGTTTTTTGGTGGAATCTGTAATTTTCTAGGTATAATACTATGTCATCTGCAAACAATTTTCCTTCTTTCTGATTTGAATGCCTTTTCTTTTTCTTACCTAGTTGCTCCGGTTAGGACTTAGAGTATATTTTTGAATAAGAATGGTCAGAGTTGTCCTCTGTCTTGTTACTGATCTTAAAAGCTTTCAGCTTTCCACCACTGACTTTATTACTTGTGGGTTTGTCATATATAGCCTTCAATATCTTGAGATACACTCCATCTATACCTACTTTGTTAAGAGTTTTTATCATGAAAGGATATTGAATCTTGTCATGCTTTTTCTGCATCTGTTGAGATGTTCCTGTCATTTTCCTTCATTTTGTTAATGTGGTATAACACATTTACTGAATTTTGTAGTTGAACCATTCCTGCATCCCAGAAATAAGTCCCACTCAATCAAGGTGTATGCTCCTTTTAATGCACTGTTGAATTCAGTATGTTAACATTTTGTTAGGATTTTTGCATCTATATTCATCATGAATTTTGGCCTGTAGTCCTTCCTTGTATTGTTCTTGTCTGGCTTTGGTATCAGGATAATGCCAGTCTTATAAAAGGAGCTTGGAAGTGTTCCTTCCTCATGAATTTTTTTGAAAGTTTTTTTTTTTTTTAACATTTCAGTATTAGAGCGTGACTTAGGAGTACTAAAATGAATTCAGATTGGCTGACAGTATTTTAGGTATAGAAATGGGAGTTCTAAGATTAGGAGGCCAAAACAGTGGGCTGAAGTTATCTTTCCCCTTTCCCTCAAAGCAAAACAGAACTAAGATTCACACATTTTACATTTTATTTTTTAAAAGAATCTATCTTTTAGAGATGCACGCTGAAATGTTTATGGATGCATGCTGAAATATGGTGGATATGTTGGTGGTGGTTGCTTTCAAATGGAGGAGAGGTAATAGATGAAACAAGATTGACTATGAGCTGGTAATTGTTGAAATAATGAGTAAATGAAGTTCGTAGTAAAGATTTACTTCTATACATGTTTGAAATTTTTCACAATACAAAATTTTAAAGTTTAAAATAAAAGTATAGACTTAACTGCTGTGGATCTTGTTAAAGCCAGCTCACAAACATGTGTTTCCATCTCTCTGTATTGATGCTACTTGCCCTTTGAGCCCACTTCCTCTTGTGACTATCACATGATGTTTTCAATAAGTGGAAAAATGGGGTGGCTACATAGGTATGTAATGAATTTATATTAAAAGGAAGTTTTGGTTTTTTAAAAAAGTCTATATAGACTCTGGAAAGCATTCCTGACAGGAGGATTGAGGAAGCAAATGGGTAAATTAACAGTATGTTCATTATACAATATACTTCATTTTATGAGATGATTGAATTTCTGAAAAGGTATCTTATAAATATTGGATCAGTGCCAAACATGATTGCTCTAAGAAATTTAATAATATATTTGACTAAGGTTATTCTGTGACTATTGGCAAATCTTAGGTGTTAGACTTGGCAAGTTACTAAAAAGATAAAAACTGTAGATTCCTCTGCTCCACTTCATATTATTGCATTGGAAGCAGGAAAGTGGTTTCTGTTTGCCTTATAACCTCTGTTTACTTCTCTGATATTGTAACCCTACATATAAAAAGTGTGGGTCTGCAATAATGCCAGTTATCTTGATAGGTTTCCTTATGAATGTTATCTCACCTGATTCTCAAAATAGTGCTATGGGGTAGTTTACAAATGAACAAACTGAAATCAGAGTGATCACAGAACTAGTAATAAGGTAAGTCCATATGAGTGAGTCCAGGATCTTTTCATTATGCCGTATCACCTGTCTTTTTTAAGGAGCCATTCACTTCCACCAATATAATTTGCCCTTTCCTTGCCTCCTGACTTTGGGTATTGCTACCCATTTGTAGTTTTGACCTTTTTTCTTCAGGAGTCTTTTGCTTGAAATTGGATAGGGCTCCTGGATCTGGGATAGAGAAAGGAAATGGACTTTTTATTGGGCACTGTCCCGTACTAGAGCAATTGTAACTCCAGCTTCCTTGGTTAAAAAAAAAAAGTAGTAGGCCTCTCCGATCACCCATACCTTACCATTCAGTCAGTGATGGCTTCCATTATCCCACAGTGGTTGCACCTCAGGAAAGTGTAGGGTATAGGACAGAGGCTGTGAATCCCTAGAATTTTTATCTGAATTTTTGTGTCTGTGTTTTGCTGAGGAAAAGGTTGATGGTCTTTATTGGATTCTCGTGGAAATGTATGATCATGCTTCAGAAAGGTTAAGAACTACAGGTACCCTAGGATTTGGTTCCTAAGAGAGCAAGATAGTAGACTGAGTTGATTCTTCTTCAGCCTGAAAAGGTAGCCCACCTGTCACTTACTGGGCCAACCAGCAAACCACTGCAGAGCCCATCTATGAATGTATATGTTTTCTTGTGAAGAAATGATCTGTGCATTCAGTTTTTATTTTTGAATATCCAAATAATTTTGCTACTGGAGATTGAAACCTACCTAGTTTTACTTTTATCAGCTTGGCCTAGATGCACACTGAAGCTGTGCTTGGTAAACTCAGTGATTTTTTTTTTTCCAAAGAAAAATACATTTTAAAAAGGAAATGAAAAAAGGAATGTATTAAGAACAGGTCTGGAAGTCAGATGTCTTCTTAAAGGAATTTATATTTTGGTAGAATAAGGAATGGTGACAAAAGCTCCCAAACATTTGTCTTTAAAACTTACTTTGGCTTGTAGCCAAATATTAATAGGCTGCATTTCATAGTAGTAGACTGATAGGTACTCTCAAGGAAGAGATTAGGCAAATACTGTCCCCTTTGAGTAGTTCACCAAAGCAAGATTGGTAGGAATTCGTGTAAGTTTGTATGCTCAAATAATAGCTAAGAAATACCAAGTTTGAAATCTGCTAGAAAAATGGTAACAAGTTAATTATACCCAGGATCAGTTTTTGTATTGATACTACAGCAGATGGACTGCCTAATGGGTTTCCTTCTTGCTTTCTTATACAGATGGAGGAAGAGTTGGGATTTAAAACATGAAACGCAATCTTGAATCTTAGTGGATTCTTAAGAAATCCTAAATCCATTGAAGAGCCATCGGTCGTGTGATTTTTGCTTGTAGCACTCGGGTGAGCGTGAGGGGCGTCATTGCTTTAATGGGGCTTCATGGTGGTTTGCCCCAGGGGGTGGGGGGTTACCTTTTTAGGCAGGGATCTTTTCTCCTTTTTTGTCACCCTTAGTAAGTAACTGGTATATTTACCAGGGAATAAATTGTTTAGCCTTCTCATGGCTAAGTCGATAATGGTCCTTAAGGACATAAAATGAAAGGGTCTTGTGTAGAAATGTTGTCAATTCTCCATAATTACTAGTCTTGGACAGTGGTATTTTGTGGGCCAGGAGCCCCAGTTGCAAAGGATCTAATAATGGGTTACCAAATTCATAGGTTTTTGGGGTTTTTTTTTTACTATATTTTCCTAATAACGAATAAAATTTTTGTACCTTTTTGAGGCTATAAGTCTGAGAGCAAGGTGTCAGCAGGCTTGGTTTCTTCTGAGGCCTCCCTCCTTGGCTTGCAGATGGCTCCTGCTACTCTTCACATGTACATCCCAGGCACATCCATGGTATCTCTGTGTGTGTCCAAATTGCCTCTTACAAGAACACTGGTTATAATTGGGTAACAGCCTCTTCTTTTTTAAACTGAGGTATAATTTATATATAACATTATTTAGTTTCAGGTGTACAGCATAATGATTTGATGTTTTCTTACACTGCAAAATGATCACCACAGTAAGTTGTGAAAATCGTCACTTTACATAGACATAAAAAATATTTTTCCTGTGATGAGAACTTCTAAGATCTACTCTCTTAGCAACTTTCTTTTTTTATTAAGGTATCACTGATATACACTCTTATATGAAGGTTTCACATGAAAAACAATGTGGTTACTACATTCACCCATATTATCAAGTCCCCCCTATGCCCCACTGAAGTCACTGTCTATCAGTGTAATAAGATGCCACAGAGTCAGTACTTGTCTTCTCTGTGCTACACTGTCTTCCCCGTGACCCCCCCATACATGTGTGCCAATCATAATACCCCTCAATCCCCTTCTCCCTCCCTCCCTCCCCACCCACCCTTCTCCATCTCTCCCCTTTGGTAACTGCTAGTCCCTTCTTGGAGTCTGTGAGTCTGTTGCTGTTTTGTTCCTTCAGTTTTGCTTTGTTGTTAATACCCCACAAATGAGAGAAATCCTGTGGTACTTGTCTTTCTCCACCCAGCTTATTTCACTGAACATAATACCCTCTGGCTCCATCCGTGTTGTTGCAAATGGTAGGATTTGTTTTCTTATGGCTGAATAGTATTCCATTGTGTATATGTACCACATCTTCTTTATCCATTCAGCTACTGATGGACACTTAGGTTGCTTCCACATCTTGGCTATTGTAAATAGTGCTGCGATAAACATAGGGGTACATATGTCTTTTTGAATCTGAGATCTTGTTTCCTTTGGGTAAATTCCTAGGAGTGGAATTCCTGGGTCAAATGGTATTTCTAGTTTTAGTTTTTTGAGGAACCTCCATACTGCTTTCCACAATGGTTGAACTAGTTTACATTCCCACCAGCAGTGTAGGAGGGTTCCCCTTTCTCCGCATCCTCACCAGCATTTGTTGTTCCTTGTCTTTTCCATATTGGCCATCCAACTGGTGCAAGGTGATATCTCATTATGGTTTTAATTTGCATTTCCCTGGTAATTAGCAATGGGGAACATCTTTTCATGTGCCTGTTGGCCATTTGAATTTCTTTTTTGGAGAAGTGTCTGTTCATATCTTCTGCCCATTTTTTAATTGGGTTATTTGTCTTAGCAACTTTCAAATACGCAGTATAGTATTATTACCTTCAGTCAGTGATGTACATTTCATCCCCATCACTTATAACTGGAAGTTTCTACCTTTTGATCCCTTTCACCCACTTTCTCCCAACCCCTACAGTTTTTGCACTTCTAAAATGTATCCTCTTGCCCAAAAATTGAAACTCACTACTCTAAAGTAATTAGTAGTGGTCAGCTAGAGATTTGTCAAAATCTGGGGTATAAGACTTAGAAAAATAATAATGTGTCTTGGTTTTTATATTGGTTACCAAGTACTAGAAAAGGGAATAGATGCAGTATTCAAAAACCAAAATGCTCAGCATTTAGAAGTACTTTACCCAGGAAAAAATAAGTTTGTAAATAGAAGATGCTTTAACAAAAAGGGAAAATAGCACATAAATCCTAAGATGCGTTGTAGTTCACTCCACTATTCGGTGCTAGAATACTGGACTTTGCTTAGGGTCAAACTCTAATATGACAGGAAAATTGACAGAGATGACTAAAGGAGACAATAAAATGACTGGGAAAATTTAGCATGATATGTCATCGTGATTATATTTTGCTTAAGAGTTAGAGCAGTTTGCCGGTTATATTCATTATCTAAAAAATACTTTTTTATCAGTGTCCTGGGGCTAATTTATTTTAAGTATTAATTAATTAATGAGAGTTTTGGCTCAAATAGAGCTAAGATGTTTACCGAAATTGGATCAAAGATGAGCATCTGTGTAAAGGTTTTTAAATAATTTTTCATATTATATCCAGGGAAAATTTTTATGATCCATAATGTTTTTCTGATGTTTTGCATGATGGGAACTCTTGAAATTCCTGGGTCTCAAACAGACCACTTGCTAATTGGTCTGGAGATGTTCATCCTCTTGGGCTTGTAGGGAAATAATGCACTCATCATTCCAAAGATTTAATTTTACTCAGTTACCTACTGTGTGAGTAAATACAGGCTAATTTTTTCTTAGGAAAAACAATGTATATCAGTGTTCCTTTGAGTTGATCTTTGTCTTCCGTAACTGTTACTTTTTAAATTACAAAATATTCTGAGTTTAATTTTATTGTTATCAATACAGCTTATGATGAGTAGCTTGGTAATTGAATGTGTAGTGGTGTATGTTTTGCCTTGGGCCTGTTTTCCACTAACTGGACCTTAAGATATGTGTGTTTTATGCTTCAGATAAGAGTCATCCATACACATCCCAAATGTTTTCATTCTGAGAAACTGCTCTCTAAAATAAGAACAGCTGGTCGTTACCTCAGTATGAGCCATTGTTTGTGAGATATAAGTCTTTATCTTAAATACACACATTAATAGAATGCCACACCTACTTTGGGGTTTTTCTGTTGCTTTTTCTCCCATTTTTATTTATTGGCATATAACATATATAGGAATGCTATGTTATAGCTGTGAGTCACGTGTATATTTGCAGTTAGCTTTGCTATAAGGAGAAATACGCATTCCCAAGAACACAAGTGTTATTATCAACAAGCTCATTTTTAAAAAGTTGTTTACAGCAATTTTTTTTCTTAAGAAAAAATGATGAGGATGTCTTTAATAGCCACAATTATAAGACCTAAACATTACTCAGCAAATCTATCAGTTGACAGATTACATTAAGCTCTATATCCATCTTACCTTTTACCAAAGAGCAGTGGCCTTTCTTTCCCTATTACCATCATCAGTCATTATAAGCAGACTCCTCTCTCCACTCAGCAGGTGTGATATATACAGCTGATATTTCTGAGATTTGCTGTATATTAATCCTGTGGAAGAGGAAAAGTTTACAGAAAATAAGATTGGTCATGAGTTGTTGATTGTTGATTAAAGCTGGGTAAGGTCCATGAGTTGCTTACAAGATTTTCTGTGGTTTTGTATGTGTTTGGAATTTTTCATAAGGTTTTTTAAAAGATGCAAAACATAGCATATCAAACATGATAAATAGTGTGAACAAAATTTTGAAGAAGAAACAGATTAATAGCTAGTTAACAAAGAAGATCTTATTTCACTCAGGCAAAGGTATTTGAATAAGCATTGGGGAGCCTTGATAGACTCCTACTAGTGGAAGGAATGGTAATGATCAAAGTTATGCTCTAGAAGGTTTTAACATCATTTAAGATTGAAGAGTAGATTGGAAGCTTGAGAACCCAGAAGTAGAGAGACCAGTTGATAGTGCAACCTTGAAATCGTAAGCAGGTGAGGAGTGTTGGTGAATGGATGGATGAGAGTCTGTGGAATATTTTAAAGGAGAAAAAATAGCTCTGCATCCAGGCTGTCAGCCAGGTGAAAAAGTACAGTGCCAGCACAGTGAAAAGTAGAGGTGTTTTGCCTCATATGTCCAGAGCTTAGATTTGGACCATGTGGGCATCTTGTGTTATAAGACAATATACCAAATGAATTTGTAGCTACAGTACAAATTAGAGTCTATTGGATCTATCTTCTAGTAAATCAGTATTGACAACCTTCTTATAGTTTCAAACTTCCTTCTCTTTCTAAGAGTAGCTAAAAATGAAGGCATTATATTTTATATACCAGGGCAGAACTGTTAGAACAACGTTTTGATAATCTGTTTGAAACCAAATAGCTCAAATCTTCTAGATTACTTGAATTTTTCAGCCAGAGCCCTACAGATGCCAGCTAGATTACAGATGGCTAGCATAATTTGTTTTTCATTAGTGAAAGGGGAAATTCAGAGCATGGTGCATTCTATTAAAAGAATTAAAAGTTATCTCATGGGACAACTACAAGAAAATACTTTGGTTCTGAACGAGTCCTTTATCTAGGTTTTATTTTGAAAATCCTAGCCCAAATTTAGTGAAATTAGATCTCCTACCTCATGTATGAGAATTTTAGAGGACAGTATTGCATCCAATCAGTATTAAAAATAAGTCACAAATGGTTGAGAATTACAGTTAACTTTCATTTTAGGGTTTTCTTTTAGAATGTAGAGTCTTAAGTAAAATAAGAATTGAAATTATTTTAAACCTTTCAAGAAAATGTAGCCTTCCCACTGTGTTTTTGAGAGTGTAAAATGGTTTTTAACTTTCTGGATGGTGGTTTGGAATCACAAATAAATATGCCCATGCCATTCTAGCAGTTTCATTTTTAGGAATGTGTCCTAAAGAAATGCTTGTGCACGTGTATAAAAAAAAAAGACATAGGTACACAACTGTTCAGTGCAGCATAGCATATATTACGGAAAATTAGCAGCAATCTAAACATCCTCCTGCAGAGGACTGACTTAACTTATAGTAGACTATGATAGAATACTATGCTATCATTTAAAAGGAAGAAGAGGAATGTGATTTGTACATATGCATACAGAAAGATGTCCAAAACTCATTGCTAATGAACAAAGCAGATTACAGAACAGTAGGATTATCACCTTTATCTTTAGAGTATCTTTGGGAAGTGAAATTGTGTGAGAATTTCACTTCTTTTTATCCTTTTGAAGTGTTTTCATATTTTTATGAACATTTATTGTTTTCATAAGAAGTTAAAAATAAAGGTACAGCTGTTGGTCAGGGAGGGCAACCCTGTTGTGAATATGAGAATTATTAAGTTTTAAATCCCTTTATTGCTATATACTTAGCTCTCTTCTGCCAAATAATTGCAGCACAAGTATGGTCAGGTTCGGTTCTGTATTTGGAGGGTTCTTGCTCCCCATTGCCCTTCACTTTTAATAGAACTTGCTGAGACCAGTTGATAAACAGTTTAAGAGATTTATAAAACAATCTTTCTTAAAAGACTCCTGTGTCTCTGGTAAACTAGAGTGGTTTCGTGTTTTTTTTCTTTGAAGGGAGGGTGTTGATTTCTCTTCGGAATAACTCATTAACTGTAGAGACACACTTAAAGAAAATTTTTTTTTCCTCCATGGCTCTGAAAATGCGGTACTTGGCACACAGGCAAACCTAAAGAGTTTCCAAATTGCCTACCTTCTACTTTAGATAAGAGAAACACCTTAAAGTCGCACTAAATATAGTTTTTATGCATAGTACTTAACTCAAATCATACTTACTGAATGAATGGGGAAAAATTGGCCTATCTAGATCCCAAGAGAGCCAGGAATTTTAATCTGAACTTGTTTGTCTGACATAGCACCAGTAGAAATTGGTGCTTAACAATAATAATAAATTTGTTTTAATTTAGATGTTGCTATCTAAAGTAAGTAGTAATTACTTTAATAAATAAAAGCTATACATTAAAATCTTGATTTTCCTTCTGAACTCTACCACTGTGTGTATGATTTCTTACGGTAGCTCTTTTTTTCCTCTGTCAGGTAATACCTTAGACTGTAAACTTAAAACTCCTTAATTTTTTATCAACTGGAGAAATACTGCCTAAACTTCTGAAAGTACAGTGTATTAATGCCTCATAACTGTGCATGATCCATTTCTTCTGGAGTAGGGAAATGTTCCCATTTCAGGATTTGAAAATGAAAAAGGTCTGGAGCAGAACAAAACAAACCAAGAGGCCTGAGAGGCTCTTTTCCCATGTAGTGTGTTATAATGGCTCTAAGGCATGCTCTGAAACTCCAAACACAGTAGGCCAGAACCTTCAGACAGTGTTGAGAATATAGCTCTTTATATAGAAGAGGAAAATCAAAGTTCTTCCAGGCTATCATCATCTGAATTTAATACTTTTGAGCCCAAAATTTCTCAATTCTTGTTAAGGATAGAAAGAGCCTCAGCATCCTTGCATAGGTAAAATAACTGTTTTGTTGTTAAATGAGTTGTATATACAGTATTTCCTTTTCTTCAGTGTCAATTTAAGATTGTAATTTAGTTTTTTAAATATCAGCATGTACTCTTACCTGCTACCACTCCCCCTCCAAGTACAACTACATATGTCTTGTCCTCTATCATATTGCTATTATTGAAAGTTTTCATAGGGAAAGGAATTCTTAATATGGACTAAAATAGGATTTTTTTAAAATTGGGCTTTAATTACCTCCTTTTCTACTGAATTTAGAGCTTTTATAGACACTGGTTTATTGTGCCAAGCCCAACAGCCCCTAGAGGGAGTATAAATTAAGGCAAAGGAACCAAGGAATAAACAAGTGTTGCTGGAGAAGTGGTGGGAGAAAAGGAAAACTTTATCTTGGCTCTAAATTTCTAAGTCATGATATTTCTTTAGTCACTCCTAATTGTTTACCCCAGTATTTCTCTTTTCGTCTCTCTTCAGCCTTAAACTTTTCCTAGAACTTTTGCCTATATTAACTTACTTCAGGTTGTAAGACTAACTTACAACTTACACTGTCCCAATTACATGAACTTTTCACTGAATTTCTGAGCACTTTCTCTTTTGAGTTCATCTCTTATTTTCCAGTAATTCTCATTTCTTCTAATGCTTACCACTTATCTACATTTTTTTCTTCATGTTTCCCACATACCCTCTTCTCACATTGTCTACTGTAGCATAATTGAAATACATACTGTTGGAGAAGGGTGAAAATAATTCTTAGCCACATTTAGGTTATTCATAGCAGCTCCTCTTCTCATATATTTAAAGGTTCTATAGAGCTGTTTAAACTCATTTGCTGCACCCTTATGCACCTGTGAGTCAGCAAAACAAGTACTATTCTTTCTATTGTACAGATGAGGAAACAGACTTAAAGACATTGCATTACCCAGTGCCAGGATTCGTAGGAATTTGGAGCAGGAAGAAACCCAGTAAAGATTTTACTTGGAGGAATTTAAGGTTTATCTATAAAAAGTGGTATTTTTCTGAGACCACCAAACTAATTAAGTTGTAGGCTAGACCTCAAATTTCCTAACTCCTCATAATACAGTACTTTTTCCTAGCACTGTTTTTCAGTTGAGTTGGAGATATAAGATAAGCACATGATGGCAACTGCCTCATCAGTCCTCAAACAAGTTGGTCATGTAGATAAAATAAATATCATGTAGATATATTTGCATTTTGAACGGTTTAAAAATTAAGTTGAGGGTACTCATACAAAAAAATCCTTATAATATTTATCATCTCTCCTTTTTACTGTTTTGTAAAGTCATTAAAAAGAGGTTCAGAAATTGAATGTTAAAATTAATGGCTTTTTTTAAAACTCTTACTGAAAATGTTGCTGATTTTTTTCTCTTAGCTGAGCTAAATTTATTCATTTATTAAAACTATTAAAGATATTTTTTTTGTTTCAGAGCTATTCTGTATTTCAGTTAATTTTCATTATTTAATAGTTTAAATAGAGGGATGGTAGACACTGGGCTGAATATATTGATTTCATTGTATATCTTAGATGCCTTCTTTTTAGTGAATCCCAGTTTAAGGGTTATGCTCTCTAAAGGAAGAAATTTGGTTAATTGTGGCTCTGGCTAGTTGGAGCTTAGAGAACTGAGGTTTGTTGTATGCAGGCTCTTTTATTTAGTAAGTGACTGGGGGTCCTAATAATATAATAGTGCTGTGGTAACAACCTGAAATCAAAGCTCTGAAAAAGAAACCAGGCCTAAGAGATGAGGAATTTGGGGGGGATTTTTAAATTGAGAATATTTTAAGTTAAAATCTCAAATAGTCGATTGGGGCTAATAGGATGAAAGTAATCATTAACCCTCTTAAAAGATACTGTTGCCCTTGAGAAAAGTGGGCATTGCAAATTGTGATGATACTACTCAACCTAGCTTTTATGGCAGCCTAAACAAGAAGAGATTTTTCTCTTTTCTCTAATACATGCCTGCTTTTAACATGTTTTCACCTAATTTCAAAAGTATCTGTAAAACACAAGTTTTTGGCCCTGAATTATTAGTGGGTGTGCATATTTGTCCTTACTTTGAAATCTCATAATTGAACCATAGATTCCAGAGAGGTTCTCATACTTAAAGAAGCCAATACCTCCCAAAACATTCTCATGAGAGTAAAACAAAGTAGGTGTAAAACTTCAGTGTACATACCCAGCTGTGATTATGCTTAGACAATTATATTAATAACAGTAAAAATGCTCTTTAGTGTTTTGTTTAAAATTTAATGATGACTGGTAGATACTGCGAAGCCAAAGGAATTAGAAGAAAGGGACGTTTTGGGGAAATAGCTTGTTGATATATATGTAAATATATATTCACTTACATGTTTTGTCAGAAACCAAAATTGAGGAAGAAATTTGGTTTTCTGATGGTTTGAGGAGAGAGTTGATCAGCGATTTGCTCCTTGGCTGAGTTGCTGTCTGCATAGGCTGTTAACAATTGTTTCTCTGGCAGCAGATCTTGCTCATCAGGATTGCATCATTTCTGGGAGAATGGCCAAGGTCCACAGCCTCAGTACAAAGACTGTCTGAAGCATATGAGGCTTGTTCTCTCTCTGAAGCGGCACTCCTCTTCCTGCCAGTACTCTTCACAGGATTACTGAAGCAGACTTGTTCTGAATTTCTTTCATTGGATTGGTTGTTTATTGGACTCTGGTCTCCCAGCTGCTTCCGGCTCACCTGGCTGATGCAATTTCTTTTTCTGAAATCTCTATTGGAATTGTTCTGAAAACACTTTTGTCTGTTTTCTCTGAGAGTGACCAGGCATATCACACAGGTCTTGTGCTTTCAGCAAGTCATACAGAGACGAGACTGTCAGAATGACAAGTACAGAGACTGTTGATCATTTCTGAACCCAATTAGAAAGACACGGGTAATTATAAACATTTCTAGCATGTTCTATTTAACCTTTTCCCTAAAAACTGTATGTAAATCATGACTTCCTAGAGCACTCAGCACTGAGCTGGGCTGGTTCTGCTTCTGAGTCCAAGAACTTAACTGGTGTTCCTGTGGATTCCAGAGGATGTGAAAATGACGCTCTGACGCCTTCTTCTTCCTCTTCTGTGTACTCATACTTACTTCTCCATTTCCTCCTTCCTTTCTTTTCTTTGATGTTTGTTGTTCCTAAAAGTGCCTACATGCCTTTTATTTTTATAATTCCAAGTATGCTCTTTAAAAATTCTCTCTAAAGAGTGTAGCTTATCTCCAATTAATAAATTATAAATTTATAAAGTACATTTCTTCTCTGATGCTTGGTAGCTGAAATCCCATGAATAGCTCCCTCCGCCTATGTGGTAGGTCAGCATTTCAGGTGTCAATGCCTCATTCTGGTTCATATTAAATTTGGCTTTTCCCTCCACAATTCCTGGATTGTCACCTATTTTGCTTTCTGTTTTGGAGGGCAAAAAGTTTGCTAAGGCTTTTTTTCCACTTTTCCATTATGGAGTTAACCACAAATAGAATTGACTCCCTTTTGTCACTCACTTTTCTATAGTGCCTACAAGAGGATAGATGGGTTGGTGGAAGCATGGGAAGAGGGGCATAATAGGAACTTGTACTTTAATAAGTGATAGTCCTCTGACTGGGAAGTAGATTTGACATTTAATTAAAGAAAAGCCTCAATTTGGGAAGGGATCAGTGGAGAAGAAAAGCCTCTCCTAAGAGAGATAAAAAGAAGGAATCCCTTAAAAAAGGAGAGCGAATTCTAATTGGAAGGAAGGAGAAGGATCACCCAGTGACATATTAAGTATTTACCACTTCTTGAGTCAAATAAAGGTCATTTCCTTTTCCAACTTTTATTTAGGTTCTGGCTTTACAGGAAAATGGGATATAGAGGTTAAAGGACAAAAATACAGTACTAGATGGAACACAGGATGGTAAACAAGGCAGTATACAAAAATGAAACAGAATTACCATTAAAACATTCTATGTGTCCATCAGTGTTACTACTATCTATTCTAATTGGTATCTCAACTTTTTCTAGGTCTTCAGAGCTACTGGCAGATAATTTTGGGGGACTTCATATTCAGAGGTCTATAAAAAGGTGACTGAGCCAAATCTTTTGTTTTAATTTTAATATTTTAATGAATACTAAAAATCATTTATTGAGATAATGGTGACAATAATTCATTCAGCAAATACTTCTCAAACACCCTCTGTGTGCTAGGCACTATTCTGGAAATTGGGACTATAGCAGAGGATAAAACACAAAAATCCCTGAACTCATAATTTATATTCAGGTAGCAAGAGGCAGACAAATCAACAAGTAAAAGATATCTTAAAATTGTTCTACATAGAGACACAGTTAATTCTTATCACTGTCTCTAGGACACATCTCCAAATTATGTGATAAATTAATAACTGCTGTAACTACTAACTTGTTAAACTATACTAGAGTCTGCTGTTTGGCTTATTAAACTAATTATAGTAAGAAAATATTGCATGTATATGATCTGTTAAAAGTTCTTCAGTTAATATATTTCATAGCTAAATTTTGCACAGTGATATTTAGAGAAGGAACTAGTCTCAGGGTTATATGAGAAATTTGGTTCTGTCATTTTTTGAATTAAGAAGCCCCAGTATTATCCAGAACAAGATGGCTGAGTTAACCTGTGATAGTGGCCTTTATGAGCAGAGTGGAGGGGCCCTGTTAAACTAGACAAAAGAAAATGGAAGAAATTTCATGAATGAAATTCAGAATTAACTGCCTACTGTTTCTTGAAGTTATTTATCAACTATTCATATTAGCTGGATTGGGATTTCAATAAGGAATGTATTAATCATTAATCATTACAGAGATAATATCTGAAGTAATTTTTCCATCTTTTCCTTTTAGTACATTTTTTTTTAATTACTCAGAAAAATAACAATATCAGCTAAGGTTTGTAAGTTGTCTTTTATATGTAAGTCTACAGTTTTTTATGAGCGTATAATTAATAGTAATGTCTATGACAACGGATTTTTAATGGTGTGGAGTAACTCTTGTCTTACTGAAAGTAAAACATGATTCAGATTCTGGTATTGATCGGGCAGTGTGATCATTATCAGACTGTGTTCTGATTATCAAGCCAAGCAGTTTCTAGGCTTTTTTGTTTGTTTCTTTCCTTTTAAGTTGAATTACCCAGTGATAAAATTAGAGAAAGAGTTGTAACCAGTAATCTCCAATATTTATTTCCTTTTGAGCTTATTTGATAAGTGTTCTCTCTTCTGTCATTTATGGATTTTATTTCAGTTTCTGAGAGGCTTGTATAAGTCTTTAGGTATATCGTTAGGGAAAGGAAACATGTAAGATGAGCCCAAAGGCAGAAAGTTTTATTAGTTACTTACTTCTTTTAGAGGCTGTGAGGAAGCAGCAGATAGGAAGATTTGCCCTTTTCATTTCAATCCCAAGTCTAGCAGTATGTCACCTCCAGCTGAGCAGAAATGGGTGTATTGCCACACCCAGATTTGAAGTGAAGAGTCCTAGATCCATTGGTGAGATCCAGCTCTTTTGAAGTAGAAGTGCCAGAGAGAACTGCTTAGTTTGTAGCTGTTCTAGCCTTCTAAAATGATGACACAAAGGAGTAGTACTATCTTTATGCATTCTAAAAAATCTTTGCCTGGTGCACTGTTCACAGTTGGTTTTCTTTAACCCACATTAGTTTGGTTCATATGTCAAAATATGATTTAAGCATCTCAGATCTACCATTTGAAATTTGCATTAATCCCCTGGATTGACTCAATATCATACACCTTTCATTCCATTTTATTTCTTAATATAAATAATCATTTGACTTTTCTGCTGTCTTATTTGTCTTACCATGAATCAGTGTTTCAGTCATGGCTCTTCTTATAGTCTTTTTTGCAAAAATCTTTATTAACCTGGGTCTTTAACATTCACACTGACTTTCTTCCCTTCAGCAAAATGCTTCTTGTTTCATCATTTTAATGTTTTTTAACATTAATATACAACTACTGTAAAATCATACAAGTACACTTTTTCCCCTTTGAATCATACCTCCGAACCTCTTAATTTACTTTTTGCTTTTTACACTTCAGTAATTTGTGATCTTTTCTGTCCCCAAATTCAGTGGCTGTGGTCACCAATAGAAGATATCCTCATAATTTCCATAGAAAATTTTCTAATGTTTATCATGAAACTGTATTCTTTGTGGTTTATATTTTTATGCATACCTAGCAGTGGGTATTACCTCACAAAACACTTGATAAGATAATAGCCTCTTCTCCCAAAATTATAGCTAAAATAAAATGGTGTAAAAGAAGGAAAAGTGTTCTATGACAAAAGAAGGCAGTAAGAAGCAGCTGAATCCTATCAAATAAAAACAAATTGATCTCTTGAATTTAATTTGGAAGAAGTCACATTATTGGGTGCCAATAAAATTACATTTACTTGTGACCCAGAGTTTTAAAAAGTTTAAATGAAGGTCTTGAATTGTTAAAGAATTTAATTAAAGTGTGATATTTCTATTACCCATCAGATACCTTAACTTGTTAGGTAGGTTCTAGGCTGCCAGAAGATTTTGTTTGATGAGTGACTGTAGAGTGGAGGAGATGTGCTTTTAGTGTGAGCTGGACAGACAATTACTTTTTTTATCTGAAAAGAAACAAAAAAAATTTTTAATAGAAATGGAAAGCATACCTTTTGTTACCTTACTTTGTGGAACATGATCGCAGTAAGGAGTACACAGTAACATGAGATAACGTGTAAATGCCTTGCTGTACTTAATTTGTATTTCTCCCTTAAAAAAGCCTTGTTCAAAAATGGAAAAATATTCAGTAGCATTTAGGATAAATTTAAAGAACTATCTGGTTACTAGTATTTTCCTTTTCTGTGGCAGGATTCCTCATGTCCATAATATGTTGGTTGAGGCTCTGCAGCTCACCCCCACTCTCAGAGTGGCCAGTCTCCATTAATTGGACCCCGTGATTTCCACTTTCTGCTGTGTTGGACGTCATGAGCATTGCAATCCCTCTGGGAGTCACCACACCAGATACATCCTACTCAGATATGGCTGCTGGATCAGAGTAAGTGCCACTTCCTAGGTAGTAGGTGTATTACCAGTTTGTGTGGAGACAGTTTTCTTATGGGCATCTAAACCCTAGCCTAGCCCACTGTAAATGATTCTAGACCTTTCCCTTTCCCCCATAGAAGTTAGAGGGGAAAAAAATTAGAAAGGGGAGGAAAAGAAGTTGGGGGATGGGGTTTCTGAGTAAATCATGGAATTAAATTTGCAAAGTAGTGATTACATTTTCTTTTGTTTTGATGGGTGGGGAAGATTGAAATAAAGTAGGTGTCACTACCTGCTTCTGTGGAGTTAATGATTATTCTCGTGGATGGAGATAAGGAGTTCTCTCCAACTGATTTTCCTTGAAGGCCTCTTCCTATGTACTTCTCATTTCCTAGAGTAAAGGGGCTGAAACTTTATATGGGCCATAATCTTCTGTTAGACCTTCTGACATTGGGGGTAGAAAACGTGGAAAGCCGTGTCATCTGTTTTTTTATAATATTTATTGCCTAGAAAGAGGACCTTCAGAATCAGTGGTACCAAACTTTTTTTTCAGCTAAGAGCAGCTTTAGGAATTCAGAATTTGTCGAAAACCCAATCCCTAAAATAGACTCTCAGTTCTTGAAGAATTTAAATACCAAATGGCAATGAAGGTAGGCCTT
Organism: Manis pentadactyla; assembly: GCF_030020395.1. Lineage (NCBI taxonomy): Eukaryota > Metazoa > Chordata > Mammalia > Pholidota > Manidae > Manis > Manis pentadactyla. The sequence goes on along the minus strand of NC_080019.1, from coordinate 206,523,619 downwards.
CATTATAAAACTTTATATATTATAGTTGAAAAAATTTTAGCCTTTTGTATCCCTCTTTTAAGTTGTCCAAGATTCCCCCTGCTCACAGATTCCCCCTCTTGTCCTTTTACCTCCCTTGTACCCAATCTTCCTTGCTTACAGAAAGGAAGTGGAAGCCCCCTACCTTTCAAGACGAAGTGGCACTACACCAGGATGTGAAAGTCCAGCGAAAGAGACCCAAGGGGCCTAGGGGGCAGCACACCCCCAGAAGCCAAGTGTATTCCAGGCAGTACCAGGGATTAGGGTCTGGGCTGGAAAAATCCTGGTGTTTTGAATATGTTCAGGTCCAGTTCAGACTCTTGATCCCACAGCCACTTCTTGAGTGAGGTGGGTGTTGCTCTAATTCCCCTGTTTCTCTTGCCATTTTCACAGTCCCTGGGGATTCTTCCCCCTTCAGCAAAGCAAAACAACTGTACCAGAACTCTGGGTTCAACTGCGTCCCTGATTAATAGTGGTTTTCTTCCTTGAAATTGGGACTGTTAGTAAAGAGCATGTATATTTCTTCACAAAAGCCATCTAGGATAATTGAACTGTTCACTGACTTCCTTAAAGAGGAAGACGAAATGAAGCTACCCTGAGAAGCAGTATATTCTGTTATGGGGTATCTAGAATTAAAAGCAGTTTTTGGCTTTATTCCCATATAAAAAGGAGGGCTGGGGTGGGTAAGGGTGGCTTGTGTTCCTTCCAGGGCTTTTTTCCTATTTTGTTTTATTTTTATTTTTTCGCATGCCTAAGAGATAGTTATGCCAACACCTGAGAATTCTGATGTTGCAACTTTTTCCCAAATAAAGTGCTTAGAAATTTCCTTGCATCATTAGTAGGTAACCTGGTTGTATATTGTTATTGGACTTTTACAAAATCAACCACTAGCCATATGGATTGACTAACAAACTACATAGGTAGACAACATTAATGTTTGTGAGAAAATGTCAATGGAGAGATGAAATCAGTGAGTTTGGCATTGGGAAATAAGAAAAAGACTTAAAGCAATTATTCTTAAAACTGGTGTTTTTCCAAGGTACAAAGATGACTGTCCATAAATGTCACTAAGGAGTTCAGAAGTAATTGCAGAAACAAAAAATACTTCTGGCTTAAAAATTTGACAACAGTGTTTCTATTCCTGAATCCTTTCCATCCATAATCTCCAGACAGAGTTCTGATACTGTGGTTATAACTAATTACACAGTTAATCATTTAGTATTTCTACAAAGCAAGAGAATGTCAACAGTTAGCTTAGGTACCATTCTGTTAAATTACTGATAATACTTGTTAATGCTTTACCATGCACATTCTACTATTCTAGGTGCTTTTAAGATTAAACCTGGTGTGAAGGGCAATATTTTCAACTAAGTAAGAGACCTAGACCTTAGCTCATAGGATTTTAAATCTGATGGCAGTGATATGCATTATGCACTTTTTATGTATTGTAGGAAAATCTCTACATGTAATAACAGAAGCAAAGATTTCTCTGATTTTACAATCCTGCTATAAATGAATTTTAGACATTTTCTAAGATGTAGCATTAGAGCAGCAGGTTGCTTATTATACTTAAAACACAATCAATGGAGTATATCTGTTGCAAACATGGCTTCTGTGTCTGTGCCCAGCTGTCAGCACTTCAAACATAGAAGAAAGGCTGTAGTTACATTTGCATAATGGTTGGCTAATAAAGAATCCAAACACTAAATTTTAATTATTTTTATAATAAATGTCTATATTTTAAAATACAGGTAAGAGCTGATTTATATGTCAAGGAATATCCTAGGATATCCTGTAGTTACCTGTCAACATGTAACTATATAGTAACCACCAGTGTGGAAATTGCAAAGTTTCCTCATCAAAAGATACAAGCTTAACTTTTTAATATTTGGCATGCATGGCAATATATTAAATTGAGAAAGTATTGTGCAGTGGGATGGCCTTTTAACCTCCACTATATACATTTTATTTTTATTCCTTAGACTTGCACGTGAAGTGCATAAGTTCATATTTACCCAGTTTGGAGATGGGTAAGATACAACCAACATAGCTCCATCTCCATGGCCATCTTTTATTTCATGCCACTTTCCTTTTTCCTGTCCCACCCCCCAAAAAAAATCCATTTCTAATAAAACTGCCATGTTTCACCCCATGTGTTCAGTAGTATAAAAATCTCTTATGTAAAATAAAGTACAGTTCTTTGGAATACTGTTTGCCTAGTAAATTAATGTTGTGGAAAGTTAGTACTTTCTCTTAACTGCCCATCTTAGAAACTAAATTCTACCTTCATTGTATTAATGCTTGTTTGCCTTTGGTTTCATTTAGGAATCCCCACCTGTTTCCTAATACTCAGCTGATTGCCTCTCAGTGAGCCATGTTCAGATCACCTTTACCTCAAGAATACTGACATGCATTCTTGACGTATCCCTCCCCAGTTCCCATCTTGCAGACACTCCTAAATAATAAAATGCATGCACTTCACTAACAGAGAATACTTTGCTATGTCTGAAGTTCTTCACCTAGAAATTACCTTTGCTGTTATTAATAAGGTCCTTCTCACAGGTTTGGAGCATATAACTGGGTGAGTTGGATACGTATCTCAGAATTCTCTTTTATTCCTCACTTGTCAGCTGACATTGCACCACATTGAACTGCATACTTTATTCCTGCCAAGTACTGTAAATATTATGTATTTCTAAGCAGGAAAAGTGTCTATTACTTGAAGCAAACTATGTATTATTTAATTCCCTTAAAGACCCTTTGATCTCCAAGGCTAGGTTATACATGTCCTAGGAATTTCTGATTTGTGAATCTCTGTTCTGGTTAACTTAAATGACAGATAATCCATTATTCAGTTCAGCAAAGTCACACCGTTGCATTCCCTAATTCTCTTTCAAAATTCCCCAAAACCTAGCCAGGTAGCAATTAGAGTTGAAGGTCTTTTTTCCCAGAAACTTGAGTATTAACCTTTGCCACCTATGCCCTGTTATCAAGTAAAGGCTTATGTTAAATTTCTAAATTTCTCTTCTACTCAGTGAGGGTACAAAAAGATTCTAAACCAAGCTCCTCACTAAGCCTGGTTACTATAATGTCTCACATAATTTTCTTTAAAAGTAGACTATTACCCTGGTTTCCAAACCAATTAGGCATAGGGGAAAGAGCACGGGCTTTGGAATCCCATTATTTCAGATCCTGGCTCTGTCAGTACATGACCTTGGCGAAGTCATGTAGTCTCACCACCTCAGCTGCCCCTTCTGTAAAAATGTGATGCTATTTGCCATGTTTAGTAGTTGTAGAGTAAATTAATTGATACATATAAAGGGCCTAGCAAGTAGGGAGTGATTCCAAATGGTAACCATTACTGCGGTTGTTACTTGTCACTAGACTAACATAACTTCTGAGTACAGTTTTCATTATTTTGAAGTTCTATAGTATTACCATGCAGCTGTTAAATAATTGTGTCCTTGATATGCTTGCATGTCATTGGTGGATGAGAAATTACTACTCTAATATTTGAAAGATGTTTGGGGGTTCATCAAGATGAGAGGTATGATAAATATAAGATGCCATTGTTTTTACCTGTACTTTCTTCAGGGTATCCTGTCTTGGTAGTGAATGGAAGAGGGCCTGGTCCCTGGGGCAGTGCAGAAGGCACTTTCATCATCTCACTCACTGCAAATGTCATGTGAGGTTTCATGGAAGTATTAAGAGATCCAATTAAGAAGAATAGTTCTGAGTCTAACCCAGCCCAGAGTGGCTTCTCTAGGGGAAACTCCCTGCTCAGCTGGTACGTTTGTGTTTGTCATTAGGGACACCTTGTATCCCAGGTGCCTGCCTTGAGACATCTGCCTATACTGGCTTCATGTACACACAAACCCACGTTTAATAACACCTGACTGTTATTTATAGGCTTAGTTATGTTAATCAGATTGTTTCACTGAGTTTTTTCTCTTACTCTAGTGGCTGGTGGTTGTGGAAAGAGGCGGGGTTAGAATGGGAAGTTAAATCTTAGTTTAAGGGAAGATTAGGTGTTATGCTATCATGCATTGCTTTTCGCCTTTGTGCAGCCCTGAATCTGTGGAGGCTAGTCCAGCAGTTAATGAGAAGAGCGTGTATTCCACTCATAATTATGGGACCACTCAGAGGCATGGGTGTCGAGGACTGCCTTATGCTGTGAGTATGCATTTGTTTCTCTCCAGAGCAGTGGTCTTCCTGGAGTGTAACCCATTCTTATACATTGTGACTTTCTTGAAATGTTTATATGCAGCATGACGAAGTTGCCCCTTTTGCACTTCCCTGCCTCCAGCGGACGTCTAGCCCTGCATCATTGTTCTTGTTTTTATGTCCCAGTTGACCTTGGCATTTTGTTTTATCACTTTCCTGGTTGAAGCCAAAAAACAAAGGGTACTACTTTCTTCTTTCTTTCCATATGTACCATACTTTAAGGGAGAGAGGGGCCAGTGTTTGGACACTGTTGATTTAAAAAATCTTATTTTCAGGATCATAATTACGGAGCCCCTCCTCCTCCGACACCTCCTGCTTCTCCCCCTGTCCAGACGATCATCCCTCGTTCTGACCTGAATGGCCTGCCGTCGCCCGTGGAGGGACGCTGTGGAGACAGCCCGAACTCTGAAGGAGAGACTGTTCCTACCTGGTGTCCTTGTGGTCTTTCTCAGGATGGCTTCCTTCTCAACTGTGACAAGTGCAGGTAAGATCAGGTTCCATCTAAATTCAAGCTTGGGTTGCTGGGATTAGGGTTTCTTCTCAGTAGGGAAAAGCTCAAAGTATTCTTTCTTGTGTTTGTTAATGTAGATGATTCCTTAGTGCTCCTTGGCTCGAATTCTCTGCACTAGGTGAGAATTGCTGACAACAAGGAATGAGAGATTGATGTTAAAGCTATTGAATTTGATATGAAATTTAATGTCCTGGAAACATTTGGTAGGTGGGAGGAAAGGGGTAGTATATGCAGAGACTTTTCTCCCATGTGCAACGATATGCTGCATGCTGTTGGAAGGACTACTTTAAGTTTATTTTCCCTCTTTAGGGGAATGAGCAGGGGGAAGGTTATTAGACTTCATCGGCGGAAGCAGGACAACATATCAGGTAAGCAGAAAATGGGTTAGGCCTGTATTTTGACATATAAATTTTGTGACTTAAATATGCATCTCAAGAACCCTTCCTGTTAAGTTCCCATGGTCCCCAGCTCTTGTGGAAACAGAAGTCTTCTCAAGACCACTGTATAATTCTCTTGCAAATTAAATGTATCCAGAAACATTTTAGCCCTTGTAGCTTTTAAAATACTCCTGTAAGCACAAAAAGAAATCCAGATCCTTTTTCTGTGTTACACATTGAGGCAGTGGAGCTTGAGGACTGAATACAGGGAAGAAATATATATGATACCGAACAGGGTTTATATGTTTAATGTCAGTGATACAGGGAAAATACTGTTTTCTTATGGAAGGATGGGTATTTTTTGTGGTTCTACAGTTGATAGAGTTAATAGTAGAAACAGTGCTTCCTGAACATGGGGTAGATCTAAAAATAAGTTGCTCTTACCGTACTTTCAAGGTTGTTTGTACAAAGCGAACTATGAAGTAACCTCTTTTCAGGTGGGGACAGCAGTGCAACAGAAAGCTGGGATGAGGAGCTTTCTCCTTCCACTGTGTTGTATACAGCAACACAGCACACGCCTACAAGCATCACTTTAACTGTTAGAAGAACCAAACCCAAGAAGCGGAAAAAGAGTCCAGAAAAGGGTCGTGCAGCACCAAAGACGAAGAAAATCAAGGTAAGGCGGGTAGAAGTTTCTTCTGTAAAAATGTCTGAAATAGTGCAAATTTGGGACCAAGACTGCACTGAAATTCTTCTAAGAAGTTTGATCCAGATGTTTGAAGGGCCAGTTTTGCTCTGCTTGTCAAAAATTGAATATTCTGTGTTACCAGCATGTAGCCCAACCTCTCTTCTGCCGCTCCGTGCCATCACAGCTGGCATGGTGTCTTCCATTCCAGTCCCCATCCCATCCCAGGTATGAAGTCCCGGCCCCGCCTGCTGCAGCTCATATGTGCTGCAGCCTCCAGTCTAGCCTTGCACTGTCCTTACAGTAGCTCCCCTCTTCCTCAACCCCAAAGCTCAGTGTGAAATTCTTATCCTGATACATGCCCCCCTCATGTCATTCGGTTGTGTTTTCCTTGTTTGAAAAAAGTCAAGAAACATCTCTTGAAAGGTCTATAGGCTTCCTCAGTGTCATGGTCACTTTCCTATTCTCAACAAAAATATCTCCAGGAGAAACCTCTTCTGTTTTGTGTTCTTTCTTCCCCATCATGGCAACTTTGTTGCTCTTAGGTTACTTGCCCACCCCTTGTTAAGGGGATCGGTCTTTGTTTTCCTTCTTAATTTGAAAACTGGTAAATCTGCAACGTTACTTAACATTTTTATTTCGTTTTTCTTTGAGTGTCAGGGGTGGATATAGGATTTAAGTGATGCATGCTCTTCCCTGTTTATTACCTAGTTCCACAGTGGAAAGAATTAGAATTAGCCTCAGAGTTCACTGGCCTTGAGCTACCCCTAGTCTTGATAATAGTGTGGGGAATTCCATTGTATTTGTTACCGAGGGAAAAGGGGGCAGACTAGAACACTAGCTCTTGACTTAGTTTTAGTCTCAGGTATAACTGTCATTCTTGGTACCAAGTTTTGTTTTGTTCTACTTGTTTTCCTCTTTGGGATAGGCATTTCGAGAGGGATCCCGGAAGTCCTTGCGGATGAAGGTAAGGGGTATTCTTCCCTGATGCTGTGTTTTACTTCACTGTGATCTTGCATTTTGGTCAGCTTCTTTCCTGACATTGATGGTCTGGGAATCTTGGAGTCTGCTTTTCGTTAGTTTGAAATTGTTGCCATTCAGTTTTCATAGAGCCTTTCTCCAAAGTAGATTTTCTTGGCCATTTTCTGAAATAATTTCCCTTTCTGTAATCCTTCATTTACTGTTTTTACATTGGTTGCTTTTCTGGGGGGACGCAACATTTTGCCAAACAAAGTGAGGCTGATGTGTTCTGTCATTGTGATTGGCTCCACCTCAGGACGGGTTTTTTCTGGTGATACAGGATCTCTTGTGTACACACCCTACACCATGTGGTTTTTAATCACCAGTTGGAAGGATAAATTTCATCAGTAAGAAAATAGTAGTATTGGTAGGAATTACTCTTACTAGAACTACTTTTGAACTGTTTTCTCCTGGCATGTCTGTTTGGTATAGAGGACTCAGCTATGTTAGTGTGTTTCCTTTCTTTAGTTGTCAGAAATTTTGGAGAGTGGTTGGAGAATAGAGCAATTATATGTAATAGTTTTAAAGGCCTTTTAGGTACTGAATGATAAAACAGTGTTTGCCCAAAGATTTGATTTTACTGTCCATCACCTTCCTTTACCTATGTATATATAGAAGGACAGCATACCTCCCAAACTGTTACTCATGGCTTCAAAGCATTTAATTAGAATAAAGATCTAGTTTAATTCTGAGTATTCATCTCTCTAAATATGTAAATTATACAAAAGCAGGATCTTTCCTGTTGACTGTTATATAGCATAAACATTAAAGTCTTTTAGTGAAGATAAGCTATTTTTAGTATTTAGAGAGAGAGAGCACTGATGTTATCCAAGGTCACAGGTAACACTTTAAAATTTGAAGGCCTTGCCTTGCATATACCTATAAACAGACTTGTACAAATGGAAGAGGAGTTAGTGCCCAAAAGCATCGGGTCCTGGAATATCTTGGAGTACAATTATATTATTATTTCTTTGCTGTATCTATCACTTGAAAGGATGTTTGCTTTAACTATCCCTTTGTTTTTGTTTCATTTACTTAGAGGGACTCTTAAATAGACTTAATGGGGCAGACACAACCCTGATCCCAGCTGGTAAACCCTTTTCTCTTTTATCAGCTTGCCTCCAGAGGTTCAAAACCTCTGAAAGCTGTTGACTAGCTGTCCCAGAAAACTACATGTGAACTTCAAATATTGCTATCAATGTTGAGATATTGACACATAACCTCATACACATGTTAAAATTTATACAATAAAAACACTAATCAGTTTATTTTGATTCTTATATCATAATTCTAAGTTGAGTTACAAATTTTTTACTCAGAATTAGTTATTAGTAAGAACACCAAAGATCTGGGTAAGAGCCATAAGAATGGGGAAAATTGTTGTTTTGGATTTTTAATCCCTAAGTCAAGAGCTCCCCTACTGAAACTACTGGAAACCAAGGTTTCTCAGCCTTAATACTGTTGACAGTTTGAACCAGGTAATTCTTTGTTGGGAGGGAGACTGTTGTTTGTATAGTAGGCTATTCAGGCACATCCCTGGCATCTGCCCACTAAGAGCTAGTAACACACACATGCAGGTGTGATAAAAATGACTTCAATTGTTACCAAATGTCTCCTGGGAGTAAAATCACCTCTGTTTGAGAACTACTCTGAACCTGCTGAGATGGGGTCTCCAGCACCCAGAAGAATGAGATACCAAAGTAGATGGAGTTGTATTAGTGAATAACAGCTAATACTGTGGCAGAGGCTGCCAGTATAAATAAGGTTTAACATTATAAGCTTAATGGTCACACTGTCTGCTTAAACCTGGGAATACTCTATGGGTACCCCTAATCCCCAGTCTTACAAGCCCCCTTAAGTCTCAGGTTTTGTACTTTCCTAATGCTCGGCTGCTGCTGACACTTCAAGCAGGTGATACTCTGTTCTCAGTGTGTTGCCCTTATGTGTTTCTTAGATCCCTTTGTGTATTGTTAAGTCTTTTGGACTCTACTGAGAACACAGTAGTGTTAGTTTTTTCCTTCCATTTCCCCATTCCTGGGGGAAAGGATGGAAGACGACAATGAAACAAGAACAGTGACACAAAAATGAAAGAAAGCAATTGTTGTAATAGGTATAAATGTTCTCTGAATCATTCACAGAAAGTATGTTTAATTTTCTTACGCCTTTTTTTGCAAGTTAAGTGTGGACATGGATTTGGTGCTGTTGCTTTTTTTCCTTCTGGTCATCACTAGGGTGGCATCATCACTGTTGGTGTTTGTTTTGTTTTCTGATGACATCTTAAGTCTTGAACACTTGGAAGAGAATGTGTCAGACTTAAGCTGTGTCTCTGTAGCTCAAGCACATATAAAACTGTTGAGGATGATGTTAAGATAAAATAATCTTTTCTCAGTTCTGTCAACACAAAGGGCAATTGTTTTCCTAAGGACTTGTAGCCATGTACCTCTCAGCAGGTTCCTATGTTCCACCTACCCACCCTCCTCCCCAACCTCACCTCTTCAGAGTGTAGCTGTTTAAACTGTCAAAAATAGAGTGCTAGAAAGATACCCTCCAAATGATCATTTTTTCTATGGGAGGTGAGATTATGGGTTATATTTTTATTTGGGTCACACATATTTTAATGAATATGTATCAATTGTATATGAAAATAATAAGTCACAGAAAAACAAAAACATTCTCCTGGAGAGTAGTAAAACAATACCATTTTGGGGCAGCATGCTAACACAGATGTATTGGAATTTAAGTGATGTGATATTTTGAGGTATCTCTTCATTTTTATGAAGATTTTCTCACGAACTTCATTTCATCTGATAAAACTAATTTTTACAATTTAAAGATGGTCACAAAATCGTGGGATAGGATGGGATAGAATTATGACCTTGATTAATTTCTCACTTTATAAATGAGGAAACTGAGCTTTTCTAAGAAGTTAGAGTGAGGATTTAATAATGTGGGTAACTGGTGAACCACTGTGTTGTATATATCATCAACTCTACTTCAATAAAAAGAAAGAAAGAAATTATTGAAGGTCTCCATATCATCAGCTGTAAAAAGAAAGAAAGAAATTATTGAAGGCCTCACAGTTCACTGGTAATGAAACCATGATAGAAGCCAGATCCCCTGACTCCCAGGCCATTACTCTTTATGCCACACAAACTGCCAAGTGAAAACAAATTTTCTGTGGAAATACAGCCTGTTTACCCACCTACCAGCCCTCCATCCCACCCCATTTTTATGCATGGACTCTCCTAACCTATGGAACCTTTGTTTTCTACAGAATTCTCCTTCTGAAGCACAGAATTTAGATGAGAATACAACTGAGGGATGGGAAAATCGGATAAGACTATGGACTGATCAGTATGAAGAAGCTTTCACTAATCAGTACAGTGCAGATGTACAGAACGCCCTTGAACAGCATCTACATTCTAGCAAGGAATTTGTGGGCAAACCAGCAATTTTAGACACTATAAATAAGACTGAATTGGCCTGTAATAATACAGTTATTGGTTCCCAAATGCAGGTAAGGATTAAAGGGTTACACTCTCTAAGTAAGTAGTTGAGATTGTTAGAACCCAGGAAAAGGACATATATTGGAATTATCAGTTCTTTCAAATGTACAGGACCTTAGAATAATAAATTAGCCACCTATTGAGCATCTTTAACCAAAAGTGACTGGAAAACTACATGGATACATATTTTTAAACTATCTTTATTGATTAAAAAAAGATAAATTAGGACATTTTATGTACCCTCAGCAGGAAATAGTAATAAAAGGCTAAGCTTGTTCTTTCTCATTTTTACATCAGACAGAGCTACTAAAATCTTAATCATTTACTTCTCTTTGATCTTTTCTTGCCTTTTGGGGGGGATAGTGACAGGTTCATTAGATGGAGCCTATTTTCTAGAAATACTGAGCTTTTAACAAATGGAAATTTTTCTGATCATTGAACTAAATACCATATAAATAAAACCTAAAAATATTGGCCTTTTCTTTAATTAGGGAATATCTTTAGTGTCTATCTGCTGTGCTGCTTTTGCTGTTGTGTAAAGTCAGTACTCTGGTTTTCTTCAGTTACAGTTGGGAAGAGTCACTCGCGTTCAGAAGCACCGGAAGATCCTGAGGGCTGCAAGAGATTTGGCTTTGGACACTCTTATAATAGAGTATCGAGGGAAAGTCATGTTACGACAGCAGTTTGAGGTCAATGGGCATTTCTTCAAAAAGTAAGAATATTATTCATTGAGCAATGAGGGCTAAAGTGGGCCTGGCTGAGCAGTATGGCTCTAAAAACCATTCTGGTTGATAGGATGCTCTTAGGGAAAAGATTATAGCTCAGATAAGCTCACACTTGTCTGCTATTTGTAGACAAGTGCAAATAAATCCGCAAATTATTTATTGAATAAAGTGATAATGACTCCTTTCCAAGCCAGGTATTCCTTGCTTTGTGCTTGTCTTTAATCAAAAGCAGACAAGCATGTGATGTTTTCCAAGTTTAGACATTACAAAGGACTGCTGCTTCTTCTGTCAGCATATGCTTCATATTTGAAGTGAAGTCATGGGGTGGCCTTTTTATTCGTGTTGAGAATTACAGGAATTTTAATTATATCCCTAGACCATACCCCTTTGTGCTCTTCTACTCCAAATTCAATGGTGTAGAGATGTGTGTGGATGCACGTACTTTCGGTAATGATGCTCGGTTCATCAGAAGATCTTGTACACCAAATGCAGAGGTAAGATTTCTATAGCAACTTCTCTTTGCATGGACCCATCAAAGGACAAGTGTACTGAAGAAGCAGTCTGAAAACTTCACCCAGATTAAGTCTGTAGGTAATGGTTATAATCATTCATTGTAAGAGACCAGAAACAAAAGTAATGATGCATTTATTCTGGCAGGATGGGGGCAAGAAATAGAAAAAAGCACTTAGCATTTGCTAAAGAGAATGAGTTAGACTGGATAAGAAGTCAGTGGTGTTATATTAAAGAAATTGCCAGATGATAGAAGATGATGTCATTGGCCCCAAACTAAGCTATATGGTTTCAGTTTTTTAGAATTTAGGTAAGAGTGTTGCAGGAGATTTAGACATTTCTAGAATTCATTACTAAGTAAATAGTGCAACCACATCAAGTTCAGCAAAAAAGTCAACAGAGCTTTTGTTACAGGCTAAGGAATTTTATTCTCTGGTGTGACTGAAAACAGCTTTAACATGTAGAACAGTGATCTTACCCTGATTTTTAACATCTAGAGGTTTCTCCATTTCAAGAAGTATCATAAGTTTTTAAACAATTACTATCTGATTGTTTCAGATGAAATGATGGAGTTAAATAACAGACTACAATAACTCTTAAGTGAGGAAATTATTTGAGTAGAAGGTTTCTTTCATCTTACTGAGAATTCCTGGTCTTTATAAGTCATCAACCATAAGCCTTGTTCACACAGGTGCGACACATGATTGCAGATGGGATGATTCACCTGTGTATCTATGCAGTGTCTGCCATCACCAAGGATGCTGAGGTCACCATAGCATTTGATTATGAGTACAGTAACTGGTAAGACCTCCAAATCTTTCCTTACACAAATGCATTTTAAACTATTCTGTCAAATCTTCCTTGCCATTTTTTTTCTTTTACATAATCTTTTCATGAGTCATTCATTTTCTGTCTAGAATTTGTGAAGAGATAGACAGATTTAGGGTGTTTTTTAAGAAAAAGGTATATAATATGATGAGACTGCTCACCAGTATCCTAGCCAAGAGTGTTTTGGCTTATGCCTCTATAGCAGGAATAGCAAAAAGGGTGTGTATGAGACACTGCTAGAAATTGTGGTAGCATCTGTTATGCATGTAGCACATATGCCAGGGCCATATAGAATGAGAATTTAAAGATTCGCACAATCCACTCAAACCATGTCATCAAGCTGTATATGACCATGAAGAAAAACAGCAATGGCAAGTCATAGATGCATATATGATGGGTTTTGTAAGAGATGCTTTTCCTCCCTTGGTCCTTTTAGGCAAAAAGCTCATGCTGTAAATTGAAGTTTAACACAGATACAAGAAGAAAAGGTATTAATAAGTAGGGAATCCAGTAGTGAGGGACATGGTCAAGGCAGATGCAAGATATCACTGACTTCACTGCCCACTAACGGGCATAAATACAGTTGTAGTGGCACTTTCTTCCCTTTCCATTGACCATATGTAAGAAGGAAAAGTTGAGTTATATAGAGAAATACAGAATATAGAAAAATACTCACAGGACTCTTTGATGTCTCTGCTTAATTTATTTGAAGACAATACCAGAGGAAGTTACTAATGTTATTAATGTTTCAAGACAATGAATGGATCATATATGACTGATTTTCAAGGGTACTAAGACAGGCACTTTTGGTTGTTTCTTTGGAGCAGTAATTATAAAGTGGACTGCGCATGTCACAAGGGGAACCGGAATTGCCCCATACAGAAAAGAAATCCCAATGCTGCAGAACCGCCACTCCCACCACCACCAAGCCTGCCCACCGTTGGAGCAGAGACGAGGCGTAGAAAAGCGCGACGGAAAGAGCTAGAGATGGAGCTGCAGAATGAGGCCCCAGAAGAGGATAACAACCAGCAGCCAGAACAAGTTCCTGAGAAAGTTATTGTAGCCAGCGACCATGAGGTAATCTCCCTGGTTAGAGGATGTTGCTGTGGTGTTGGGTGTCCCCAAATAAAGAGGATCCCAGGTTGCCACATGTTTTATGTAAGGAATATGTGATGACACATAATGCCCTTCATATCAAGGTGGGTGTGCATTCATTCATATACATACATTTTTTTTTTTTACAATGTCAAGAACATCCTTTCAACTACTTCCCAGGTTTCTGTCCAGAGAATGGGGCTTATTCACCTTTGTTTACCATGTGATTCCACATTAATAACACTATAAAGCACAAGAAATTGTTGCTAGGGAGTTTAAGCTACAAAAAAAAAAAAAGAAAAAAGACTGCATTTTTTCCCTAGAGCTTAAGTGTACAGCTGAATATTGCCTCTGTCTTAAAGGAAATAGACAATCCAGAAGAAAAAGCAGCAGAAGAGGAGAAAGAAGAAGTTGCAGATGACCAGGAGAACTCAGTTCACAGCCGGAGGGTGGGTACCTGCTGACACCCTGTTGTTACTGCTGCCTGCAGCACGTGAACCCCTTCTCTTTTGAGTGTGTATGATCACATTTCTTTGACAAGATTCTATACCATCACCTGCAGGGGATGGTTTGGGCTTTTTGTATAAGCTAGATTTCATTATTTTTTTTTTATTTCTTCCCACCCACAATACAGTAGTTGTTGAGTCATTGTTATCTGATGATGGTCTTGAGAGGTTTCAAAACAAAATGTCTGTTGGGGCTACTTGTTCTGACTTAGTAACTTCCTAATTTTGGCATTTAAAAAAAGATCCTTTCATCATATGAATTTCAAAAGTCCACTTTTTTGCTGAAACTAGCCATGTTTAGTTCTATCCCTGAGAAGAGGTTCAATAAAATCTACTTGGTTACTTTTGAATACTGAAAGCGTAGAGAAAAATTGGTTTTAATGGCTGTTTTTTTATATTGAAAAGTTTAAAAAGAGCCAACCTTTTTTGAAAAGTTCAGGTTTGGCTTTGCCTTCCTTTACAGTTCTTTGCAACATATAAAGTGAAAACTTAATTTTTTTAGTTTTTAGTTAATGTTCTCCAACATGTATGTCATCTTACTGGTAGTTCTATAAATGTTCATAAATTTCCATTAATAGTACTGCTTAAAAGCTGTCCCTTCCTGCTTCCTTCTATGCTAATGCTATTTCTTTCTAGACCCGGGAGGATAGGAAGGTCGAAGCCATTGTGCATGCTTTTGAAAACTTGGAGAAAAGAAGGAAGCGGCGGGATCAGCCCTTGGAACAAAGCAACTCTGATGTAGAGATTACCACCACCACCTCAGAGACTCCTGTTGGAGAAGAGACAAAAACTGAAGCCCCTGAATCTGAGGTCGGCAATGCTCCTTCAAACGTTGCCATCCCTAGCACCCCACAGACTGTTGGAGTGAACACCCGGAGGTCCTCCCAAGCTGGGGTAAGAAATGAAAAGACTTCAGGCCCTAAACATCCTTCCTTTTGCTGTTGTCAGTTACCTGTGTTTTTGGAATGATAAAATCAGCGTTTCCAGCTTTGCCTCATAATTGCAATAAATAAGGCCATTTACATCAGCTCATTTGTGAGATTCAGGGAGACAGAATTTGAGTGACACTTTCAGACTAGAGTGGAACTGCATATTATTTCTTCCAGATAAACTCTTGGTGCATTGATAAAAATCATCAGATTTCCCTTTTTGCTCTTTTATAAAGCACAATTATACACTTGATTTTTCATAGGATTCTCAGGATAAAGTCACCTTTCACTTCTCTACCCCAGTAATGAATTCTAAGCCTTAAGCTAAAACCTTAGTATCTGGGAAAAAAAAAGAGAAAGGGAAGAGTTACCTTCCCTGCCAAGCACCCTAAAACTACCTTCAGCTCACTTTTGACCTGTTTAGAAATACTTATTAGAAAAAGAATTAGCTAACCCAGGCATCTACCTATAGTCTCTTAGCTGATTTAAATACATACATTTTTATAAGGATTACGTTTGAAATTAGTATTAGTGTTTCTAAGCACTCCCTGTTTTCACCAGTAAGCATTCATAATGCTTAAAGTGAATAAACTGGATAGAAGGTTTGCTGACAAGATATTTCTGGTAAGCATTTCACTCTGCTATGCTTGTAGGATGTTGCTGCAGAAAAAACAGTCCCCAAACCACCTCCAGCAAAGCCTTCTAGGCCCCGACCGAAGAGTAGAATTTCTCGGTACCGGACCAGTTCAGCCCAAAGACTAAAGCGTCAGAAGCAGGCCATTGCCCAACAGGCAGAGTTGGCACAAGCTGCCTTGGAAGAGGGAGGAAATAACAATACAGTTACTCCTACTGAAGCTGGAAATATAGACAGTTCTGGAGAAAATAGGCAGTTAACAGGGTCTGACCCAACTGTGGTAACAGTTACTGGATCCCACGTCAGCCGTGCTGTGTCTAAATACCCCAAAACCAAAAAGGTAAGTCATGAATACATCTTCCTAAGACTTCTCTCGCAAGGTCTGTATCTTCGTAAAGTGAAAGGACCTGTGATCCCCAGGAAAAACAGATCATCTAAGTATTAGACAAAAGTTTTAGATAAAATGCTCTAACATAAGGGATCAAAGCCATCCTACTGCCTTTCTTTTGTTCCTGTAATTTTTAGGCAGAGCTTAAATTGCTGAAAGCTGGAATTAGTCCTTCCTTAGCGGTCATAGAGAGGGTGAAGGAAGATAGCCTTACATTCTGAACAGCCAGTTCATACTCTCTGTAGCTGCTGTATCTACCTCTGTCCTAGTTCCCAGATGAAGTTTATCTTTGTGAGCTACACTGCTGCCTCTGGCCTCCACATTCCAGCACTGACTAAAGATCTCTCTTTTACCTTAGTATCTAGTTACAGAATGGCTGAACGACAAAGCAGAGAAGCAAGAATGCCCTGTTGAGTGTCCTTTACGTATCACCACGGACCCAACTGTACTGGCAACAACCCTGAACATGTTACCCGGTCTCATCCATTCCCCATTAATTTGCACCACCCCCAAACACTACATTCGCTTTGGCTCACCCTTTATGCCCGAGAGACGTCGAAGGCCCCTCCTCCCTGATGGCACCTTCAGCTCCTGTAAAAAGGTACTTGTTTTTTTCTTTAACCTAGAGTGCTTATAACCATGACTACCTAACACATTCTCTAGATAGCCACTCTATGCCCATGTGAGTTTGTAATGGGTTAATTGTTCATGAATGCTAATGCATCGGGTCAGTGGGACTAAGGTAGGCCAATAACTGCATTTTGGGTGCTCAATTTGTGAGAATTCCTTGTTGCCTTTTCTGAGAGCCCTGGAGGTTACTGAGTCGAGAGCATACAGCAGTTGATGATTGGGCAGGGAGGGTTGTTCTGTGTGTGCTCTTGTGGTGTTGATCACTTTGTCCGTTTGTGTTTACTGTGTGAGATTGGGCCCCAGGTACTCTAGAGCACTGCTGCGTAAGTGAAAAAATGATTGGACTGTGTTTTGAATTTATTCCATCACTATTAATTATTTGAATGAAAGTAAAGGAAAAGTCCTTTTATAATTGGTATAATTCTGTTGCTTGATCAAATGGCAAGTTGGACTGTTTATTCCCTAGTGAATATAAAACATACTATAAAAATTCTCCCTCTCGCCCCCACCTCCAAGTGTTTTTGGATCCGCTGGCCAGTAGTGTTTGATAGTTGTTTGGAATGCTCTTTCTTAATTCCCAAAAGCCCTGCATATTTTCCATGGGTGTCTCTCAGGAATAGATCACTCCCTCAGACCTGTAATGTCGTTTTTGTGTTTCTAGAAGTGTAGGGCGCCCTTTCATTTGGCCTCCTTTGAGGTAGAGTCTGTTCCCTGGAACACCGTTTTCTCTTATCTTCAGATCTGGATTCAGGCTGCCTTCCTCAGTGTCTGCCGTTGCCCTTCTCCACGGGCATCACGTGCACGAGGATGCTGCAGGTAGATTATTTGATGTGATGAAGTCTTCAACTCCAGGCAGGTCTTCCTTGACTCCTCCAAATTTAAAGCTCTTCTCTTTCCCCAAAGAGCAGAAATTATTTCTTGGTGGGGAGGCGGTCGTGAAAGATAAACCAAAGTTGTGTGGGATAGGGAGGGGGCACCAGATCTGTGCCCAAAGGAGAGGCATTGCCACTAGATGAGCAGCACACACTGAAGAAAGTCTTCTCCTAATCACACATCTTACCCAAGTATTTGAGTCGCTTACTGGTTTATATGGGGGAAATGCCCAAGTAGAAGAACTCCTGAAGAAAAATTTGACCGTGAGATCTTTGCCAAAAGGGTTGGTAGATAATAATGCAATAACACGAATAACTTTTCAGTGTCAGAAATAAAAGCAAAGACAACTCCTTTAAAAAAAAAAAAAGACATTAGAAATTTGCCCAGGTGGTAAAGGAGGGTTGGGTTCCTGGGAATACTTTCTTATACTAAATTGCTTATCTTGAATCTTAGACATTATCTGACAAGGAAAAAAAACTTGCTTGCATTTAATGAGCAGTATGGTTAACCTTACTAACGTAATAATTGGAAAGTTGTATTAACTCTGGTGTGGCATGCAAAATGAGTCTTCCTATTACATTTAGTTCAGTCCCTCACTTAAAAGTAACAACTCAAAATCTTTTTTTTTTTGTATCATTAATCTACAATTACATGAGGAACATTATGTTTACTAGACTCCCCCGCATCACCAAGTCCCCCCCACATACCCCATTACAGTCACTGTCCATCAGCGTAGTAAGACGCTATAGAATCACTGCTTGTCTTCTCTGTACAACTCAAAATCTTAACTGCAGTTTCAGAGTATTGTTTAACAATTAGAGATGGTACAGGTATGGCCTTTAGTTTGGAGAAGCAAGTCAAGTGATGCTTCATAGATCTATGAAAGAAACTTGGTCCTTTTGTACTGTTTTTGGCTGAACACAGTGCTAGACCTCTAAGGATGGTAACTGTTGAAGCATCTTATCAAGCCCCATAGTTGAATCTCTTATTTTGGTACAGATGAATAGCAAAGTCTGAATTATAAATAGAATGGACTACCTCTTAAAGTGCCGCTTTCATCATTCTGATGCTGGGTTACTATCTTTATGTTCCCATCTTGCTTTTCCAACTAGCAGAGTCCTATGAAAACCAAAAACATGTATATGAATATAACTTCAAGTCTGATAGCAAATCCATTTCTTTGAGTTTTTTATACCTAGTAATGGTTTAGAACTTCTGTCTATACTTCATCTTTTTATCTCCACTAGCAACAGACAGAAATCCCATTTTGCTCATATATTCTCCAAATGTATCTGTCCATCCTTAGTCTTGTTTTATATAGGCTCCGCTCAGGCACTTTTATCTATATGTGTCTGTAGGGAGGGTTCAGGGTATGTATGCTGAAATACCATAGTAAAATTATCTTATTTAAATTGGGTCTTTTAAAATTGTTTAGGTTTAGGTCTGAATTGTTTAAGTTTCAAGCACAGCCTTAATATTTGCTGTTAAAATATAAAGATTATACTGTTAAACAAAAATGTGGCATTTTGGGGAGCAAAATTAATGCAGTTGGACCTTTATCTACAAATTGAACTCAGCTTTATCCTGGGTGGGGTTGGAAAAGAGTTCTCTTTAGATTCGTTAAAAGTATCTAGTTCAAGACCTAAGAACATTTCCATGAAAACAAAATTGTAATAAATTTCTGAAAATCCCTCAGAGAAAATATATGTAAAACATGAGAAAAACCATCCTCCATGAGATTAGTTAGAACAGTGTGTATTTTTAATACGCCTGTTTCATATCTGATTAAAGGAGGGAAAGGCCTCATAAGTTAAAAATTGTGTGAAGTTGCATATGCATAGTTGCCTCTAGGTTCTTAGAATGTTTGACAGAACATTTTATGATTCCCATGGAATTTTCAAATTAAATTGCTTCATAGTTCTTAGGAAGCATGTTATGGAATATCTTTTATTGGGTCTTACTTTGTATTTTAGACCAGAAACATTTGTAAGTGGATCACGAGCCTTTCAGTAGTATCCCTCCCATTCTCTGTAAATCTTCTATAACTTACCTTGTAGACCATAGGGCATTTAGTGACCCAGATTTTTTTTTTATTAAGGTATCATTGATATAGACTCTTATAAAGGTTTTACAAGAAAAACAATGTGGTTATTACATTCACCCTTATTATCGAGTCCCCCCCCCCATACCCCACTGCAGTCACAGTTCGAGAGTGTAGTAAGATGCCACAGAGTCCCTATTTGTCTTCTCTGAACTACACTGTCTTCCCTGTGACACCCCCCCACACACACACCATGTGCACCAATCATGATACCCCTCAATCCACTTCTTCTTCCCTCCTCACCCGTTCCCCCCCACCCCTCCCCTTTGGTAACCACTAGTCCCTTCTTGGAGTGTGTGAGTCTGCTGCTATTATGTTCCTTCAGTTTTGCTTCGTTCTTATAATCCACAAATGAGGGAAATCACTTGGTCTTTGTCTTTCTCTGCCTGATTTATTTCACTGAGCATAATACCCTCTAGCTCCATCCATGTTGTTGCAAATGGTAGGATTTGTTTTCTTCTTAAGGCTGAATAATATTCCATTTTGTATATGTACCACATCTTCTTTAACCATTCATCTACTGATGGACATTTAGGTTGCTTCCATATCTTGGCTATTGTAAATAGTGCTGCAGTAAACACAGGGTTGCATATGTCTTTTCAAATCTGAGAAGTTGTTTTCTTTGGGTAAATTCCTAGGAATGGAATTCCTGAGTCAAATGGTATTTCTAGTTTTAGTTTTTTGAGGCACCTCCATATTGCTTTCCACAGTTGTTGAACTAGTTTACATTCCCACCAGCAGTGTAGGAGGGTTCCCCTTTCTCCGCATCCTCACCAGCATTTGTTGTTCCTAGTCTTTTCTATGTTGGCCATCCTAACTGGTGTGAGGTGATAATTCATTGTGGTTTTAATTTGCATTTCCCTGATAATTAGCAATGGGGAGCATCTTTTCATGTGCCTGTTGGCCATTTGAATTTCTTTTTTGGAGAAGTGTCTGTTCATATCCTCCTCCCATTTTTTAATTGGATTATTTGCTTTTTGGGTGTTGATGTGTGTGAGTTCTTTATGTATTTTGGATGTTAACCCCTTCTTGGATATGTTATTTACAAATATATTCCACCATACTGTAGGATGCCTTTTTGTTCTGCTGATGGTGTCCTTTGCTGTACAGAAGCTTTTTAAGCTTGATGTAGTCCCTTTTGTTCATTTTTTATCTTGTTTCCCTTGCTTGAGATGCATTCAGGAAAAAGCTGCTCATGTTTATATTCAAGAGATTTTTGCCTATGTTGTAAGAGTTTTATAGTTTCATGACTTATATTCATGTCTTTGATCCATTTCGAGTTTACTTTTGTGTGTAGGGCCAATAATCCAGTTTCATTCTCTCGCAAGTAGCTATCCAATTCTCCCAACACCAGTTGTTGAAGAGGCTATTTCCCCATTGTATGTCCATGGCTCCTTTATCGTATATTAATTGACTATATATGCTTGGGTTTATATCTGGGCTCTCCAGTCTGTTCCGTTGGTCTATGGGTCTGTCCTTGTGCCAGTACCAAATTGTCTTGATTACTGTGTCTTTTTAGTAGAGCTTGAAATCGGGGAGCATAATCCCCCCACCCCCTGCCCGCTTTATTCTTCCTTTTTGCAGGATTACTTTTACTACTTGGGATCTTTTGTGCTTCCATATGAATTTTAGAACTATTTGCTCTAGTTTATTGAAGAATACCATCAGTATTTTGATAGGGATTGCACTGAATCTATAGATTGCTTTAGGCAGGATGGCCATTTTGGCAATATTAATTCTTCCTATACATGAGCATGGGATGTGTTTCCATTTATTGGTATCTTCTTTAATTTCTCTCATGAGTGTCTTGTAGTTTTCAAAGTGTAGGTCTTTCATTTCCTTGGTTAGGTTTATTCCTAGGTATTTTATTCTTTTTGATGCAATTGTGAATGGAATTGCTTTCCTGATTTCTCTTTTTGCTAGTTCATCATTAGCATATAGGAATGCAAAAGATTTCTGTGTATTAATTTTGTATCCTGCAACTTCGCTGAGTTCAGATATTAGATCTAGTAGTTTTGGAGTGGATTCTTTAGGGGTTTTTTTTATGTACAATATCATGTCATCTGCAAACAGGGACAGTTTAACTTCTTCCTTGCCAATCTGAATGCCTTTTCTTTCTTTGTATTGTCTGATTGGTGTCCCAGATTTCTTAGAAAGCCATCCTGACTTGAAAGTGAAGCACTGCTTTGCACTGGTATTTCACTGTATATACCGTATAGTTGATGATCTTTTTATCTCTGCATAGCAGTGAAAGCAATTGGAATATGTGCCCAGTACTGTGCTACAAGCTTTCTTCACGTACATTTTCTCACTTAGCCTTCACAATAACCCCATGAATTTGGGATCATTGGCCTCATTTTATAGATCCAGAAGCTTTGGCTCAGGTGGGTACAGTAACTTGCCTACAATTAGGCAGCAAGTAAGAGACACAGCCAGATTTCATCCCCGATCTTTGGACCCCAAAATCCAAATTACTTCTTTACTCTCTCCATAGTAATGAGACCCTTTACAACACTTCTCTTGCTGATCTCTGAGCTGCCTAAGAAACTCTTTAATACAGAGTTTCAGAGAAGGAAGAAATGTTCTTTTGACCTTAATAACTGTAGCTGGAACTCAGTGGGGTGGGGAGGGGCAAGGGTGTCTAATATATTTTCCTTAGGGGTGATTGGAACTTGTTAGATTTAAGTAAATATTCATGTTCCTTTTTTATGGGCCCTAATATATTGTGTAGATATACAATAGGGCCGGGAGAAATGGATTTGATCGTGTTTGCTGTGTTTGACCTTATAGCTAACCATAGCAGCATCTTATTCCTAGAATGCCCCTGTCCTGGTTTTATTTTCCCTTTTTGTAGTCATCAGATCCAGAATGTAAATTATTTTGTGGTTGCATCTACTTGACACTGGAAATAAAAGAAATTAACTGGAGGAAAGCACAGTGACCCCAAATGAGTCCTGTCATCTGCTCTGAAAAGAAAACCTTGTACTAAAGGTATCTGTAACCAAAGGATTTTTCACTCATTTTGTCCTCATAGGCCTAATTTTCCCGATCTCTACAATGAGTGCTTTGGACAAATTGACCTCGGTGGTCTCTTCTAAGTTGTAAGAAGCTATGGTTCTCATGGTTCTTTTTTACATAAATATTCTGTGTGTAAGAGAGTTTATTCTTGGTTTTGTTTTGGCTTTTCAGAGCCCTGGACATATCCCGAAATGTCAATGTGATTCAATTGACTGTTGAGATCTCTTTTTTATATACTTATTCACTCTTACTTCCTCATGTTTACAATTTTACTTTTGTTTTCGTTTGGCAGACTACAATGCCATTTTACATGATACAAAATTTTTTTTGGTGAAATTTTCCTCACCATATTTCCTAAGAAATGACTATTTCCTTAAGTTTTTAAGAGGGTAATCTACTGGAATTGCTCTCTTTGGTGAAGAGAATATTTACTTACCTGTAATACTTGTTCTCTAAAGGTGTAAAATTATAATCACCTTTGCTCTTCCTGTTTGGGGGAGGGTCTGACTCAGAAATTGATGTTTATCAAAATTCGATCTGTCTTATGTCAGGGCAGGAGAACCACAGAGTGGTGAGCAACCTACAACTGTGTATCTTAAGAGAACACAATTACAGGTAAGAAATTTTCTCTCTTCCGCAGGATGCATAATCTTACTATTCTAATCTTTGCAGGATTACTTTCTGACTTAAATTTATCTCTCATCATTTTAGATTCCAGTATTCACTACAGAAAATGTGATGGATTAGAGAGCTCTTTTTGGCTTTTCCCCCTTTTTGATTTCTGCAGGTCATTCATTCTGGTGATTTGCATTATACATGCATAATTTTAACTAAAGTACTTGTTTGAGAGGAAAACCTCACAGGATATTCCATCTGAGAATAGACCTTTTGGAAGTATTTTGGTACCTATAATGAAGAGCTGTTTATTCTCATCCAAAGTCTTCCTATGAATTCTTTCTATTACATCTTCATATGTCCCCAGCACAGGGCAGAAAACTCTTTAAGATATCTTTTATCCTGCTTCTAGCTTATTTTATGTGTTAGTTTTATCGTATATGATCAGAGTCTCTCTTAAATAACTGTTAAGATTTCTTCCTTATCTCTCTCCATTTACTGTATTCTAAGGAGTATGTAAAATTGAATAGTAATCATTTCTTAGTGGTTTGTGTTTTTTGGATGGGATTCAGAGTTTCTCAGTTTTGCCTGATAGAAGGAATTGAGATGGGGCAATACTCTAATATGCTGAAACTCGAGATCAAAAAATACTTGACTGGAACTGAATGAATGTGTTGGATTGCATCTCTCACCAGTTATGTTAATTACCTGGTCAGTGCATTTAAAATAGCTATACTAATAGTTTTAAATGACTAATAATAATTCCCTGCTTTTCCTATTATAGCGCTGGATAAAGCAAGCCTTGGAAGAAGGGATGACTCAAACATCACCTGTATCCCAAGAGACTAGAACTCAGCACCTATACCAAAGTAATGAGAATAGTAACTCTTCTAGTATCTGCAAAGACAATGCAGGTATGTGTCTCAGACCTTTCTGAATACATATACAATGATGATTTTAGGTCCACATAAAAAATTGAGTATGAGTACTTAAAAAGTCTGATACAAAAAAGAAATAGCATTGTTCTCTAAATAGTTACTTTGCATCTGTCTTTACAGAGGAAGAGAGAAATCTCAAGTCAGGGATCACTTTTCCCAGGACAACAAAGAAGGAAGTAGACAGTGTACAGATAACAGCAAAAATGGTTATAAAAAGGTTAGATACATTTAACGTAGTAAGTTTAGGAAATCTATATCCATTATAATGGGAAATACTCAAGAAAGTTGTGGAACACTATTCAGGAAATAATCAAAATCATAAGTGATTGAGTTGGGTGGGGCTTAGTTGAAGGGGCAGTGGATGAATTAAATGAATGACAAATTATTATGGATTGGTTGTTTTTCAAATGGGCTGTCACAGTTAGTGTAAGATATTTTTTTAGAAAGATGTGGCGTTAAATGCAACTTAAAGTCCTTATGTGTTTTTAAGGTAGAGGGTCATGAAAAGTCATGTGGTCCATTGGTTTTCACAGTGACTCTTGGAGGGGTTTTAGTTGAATTGCAATTGAAAGCTCTGGTGCATGAGCTTGTGATAACAGCTTAACTGATTTGGGGACAGTCTTTGAACCAAAGTGTCTTCTGCCAATATTGGCTTAATTGAAAAGTTCTCTCGTTGACAGTAACAATGGAGATAACTGTTAAATCACTATGTTGTGCACTTAAACCAATATAATATTATATGTAGACTATACTTCAGTTTAAAAGAAAATTTCTCTGTGATTTCCACAAGTTTATCTCCAAATCAATTTTGTGAATATAACAAAAACAAAGTACCAAAATTAATTAGATGCTAAAGGTTGTGTTAAGGTGGCAACAGCTAACATGATACTTCAGATTTTCATATAAACCACTTCATTGTTTTTCATTGACTTACTGAGTAAATAAGATCATGAGTTAGATTAGATAGATAGATAGATAGATAGATAGATAGATAGATAGATAGATAGATAGATAGATAGATAGATAGATAGATTTGTACTAGGAATACCTGCTTTATATTAAAACTAACATCTATTTGGAAAACAGGCTACTAAAAGTAACATTTTTCAAATTATTGACTTAGTTTATTCTCCTCTGGATTGGATTATATCTTATAAGTTATCACATGTGTTACCTAGGATAATACAATCTGTATAGAACATCTGGAAAATAAATGATACCATGACAATAATAAATACATGTATAATGATGATTTTAGGTCCACATAAAAAATACTTAAAATATTTTCCTCTCTTCTTCATCAAAGATTAAGGAGATTTACTAAAACTAGCTTAATATAAAATGCTGGTACCAGATTTCCATCAATATTATCAATTGATTGACAGCTTTTACAGTATAGTGAGAATATAACTTAACTGAGATCTTCTATCTGGTATACACACATCCACACATTTGTGTTATGTGTGGTGTGTATGTTATGTGTGTATGTGGTTGAAATTGGGAAAAGGATGTTGTATAGCATTTCATGTCCTGACTGACAAAGACTCAAAAGCGAAAGCACCTGTGTTACTACGGGCCCTGGTTGGAATGGAAGTAGGCCTGGTAGTCACCAGTCTTTATTGAGCTTCGGCTCATCTCTAGCAGTGAAAAGTATTCAAAGGACATACCTTGTCCATAAGGAGCAGCATCCACAGACGGAAAATACCTAATTAAGACCCAGCAGTAGTCAAATCAGCAACTTAGTGTAAATCCTGAGGAATTATTTTTGTTAATTTAGTTTTGTTTTTTTAAGGAGATGTTAAGAGAGCCAGATGGTATAGTTGAAAGAATCCAGCAGACTTGGCATTTGAAGAACTAGCTCTACCCTTTACTAACTACATGATATTGAGCAAGTTACTAAACATCTATGTGAGCCTCATCTGTAAAATGGGAATAGTAATAACCTACTTTATAGAGCTGAAATAAGATTAAATTAATGTGTGTAAAGTGCAGTACACTTCTGGACCCATAATAGGGATTATTAATGTCCTTACTGTATACAAAATGCTCACTCTTATTGAGCATTTATGGAACATTTATTAAAATTAGTCAGATACTAGGATACGTGAAAAATTCTAAGCTCCTAAAAGCTAAAAATTAAAAAATGGTATTACTCTTCAGGTGGGGAGGGCATAATACTCATTACTAGTAAATGATGTAAATATAGACCTAGGAGAACCTAAATAATCTACTGAAAAACTTGTAAGAGTTCAGTAAAACCACTGGATAGAAGGTACTTAATGCAAAAAACTAATAGCATTTATGTACCAAGAAAATGAATAAAGAAAATGTTTCATTCCCAAACTTAACAAACTAAGAAATAATTTAAACTGTTATTAAGAAATAACAGTGGGGGGATGTAGAGCAAATCATTACTGTGAAATATTTTCAAAGTCTTGAGGAAATGAAGAGACATTCCATGTTTTTTAATGGAAAGGATAAATAGTCTCTCTCTGGTTTCCTCTTCCTATGGTATGATATCTAAAATGATTTTAATGATCTTAAACTTCATTTTTAAAAAAAGAGAAAGAGAGAAGAACTAAAAAATTTGAAGAGTAATGATGAAGTATTTTCCCTGGAAGTATAAAAGTAGCTTCCAGTATGAAGCTGGAAGCTAGTAATTAAATTAATATAGTGCTGGTACAAGAATGGATTTATATATGGAACAGAATACTCAGAAACAAGCCTTTCGTAAATGAAAGATTTGGTAAATTATTCTGGAGTTTTTACTTGGGAGACTGAAAAGAATTAGATCCTTGCCAAAGTAAATTCTAGGCACTTTCAAATATTTTTTTAAAGAAATCAAACTTGAGTAAACAATGTTTCTGCATTTATATTGTCTGAATTAAATAGAGGACGAATACATTGGGAGAGAAGATTTGCAATAAAAATGATAGGAGTAATAGCCCTATTTGCAGTTCGGTAAGGTCTATCATATGCATTATAATAGTCATACTCCTTAACCTAATAGTTGTTCTGGGTATCTGTTCTGCAGAAATAGGTGTAGATCAAAAATTTTATACAAGGTGTTAGTCATAGAATTAGTAATAATTGCAACAATATATAGCATAAAAACAATCTAGATTCCAACCAGTAAAGGACATGTCTACATACTTTTTTTCTTCTCTTTTTTTGTTGAAGTATTGTTGTTATACAATCTTCTATTGGTTTCAAATATACAACACAGTGGTCCAACAGTACTCACGTTATTAAATCCTCACCCCCACTAGTGCAGTTACTATCTGTCAACACAGAAAGATGTTGTAGCATCAGTGATTATATTTACCACACTATACTACTATTCCTGTATGTGTACATACTTCTAATGTAACACTACACAGTATCATTAAAATTTTTACTCTTCATTCATTTTATCAAACTAAGCCCTCCCCCCCAAAATAAAACATCACATTACTGCTTTTGAAATAGATTTTAGTGACCTGGATCTTCAATCTGTAAGAATATTTAAAAATTTCTCCTAGGAATTATAAGGGTGGTTCAATATTTAAAAATTATTCATCTAATTAACTTATTGTCAGGCCAAGTGGAGGATGGGTCATAGTAATAGCACAGTAAATGTGAATTAAGGATAAATCAAATAAAATAACAGTGTTTTTTTTTCCTAACATCTATCTGAAAATTATGCTTCATGGTGAAAATAGTTACATTAAACCTTAAAATGTATTAGCAAATTATTCTACTATTGCCATTATTATTTAACAATGTCTAGAATTATTAGTCGAAGTGATTCCCTGCAAAAAAAAAAATCCATGAAATAAAAGTACTGGCAAAAAGAATGTATATGTTACTGTGTACAAAGAAGATGCTTTTCTGGAAAAGCCAAGAGAATTAACTGAAACACTGACACAGATCAGTAGGGTAACTGGGTGCAAAAATTTTTTTTGTATACTAACAATAACATTTAAATAACATAAAGGGAGAAATAACATCAGTTCACAATGGTAACAAAAAAATACAGGACACTGGAGTGTAGACCTACTAAAAATGTGATGAATCTGTGTTAAGAGATAGAAATGAAAGCATGAGCAGCTGAAAGATTGTGCTATGGTGCTACTCATGAATTTAATTCAACCCAAATCAAAATTTTAACTTTTGTTTTTGGTATTATCTGCATGGTTGATGGATGGCTGCTATAGTTTATTGACATGAAAAGTATGCCAGATAGCCAAAATATTTTGGAAAGCTGAAGTAGACTAACTGGAATTGCCCAAACAATTTAACTGAAACTTATGTCAGTATTGATGCCATTTGCACAGCAAGTATACAGAGTAACATTCAGAACTAAATCCAGTATATGTAAGAATCTCTTAGGATAAATTGTCATTTCAAATCGATGGAAAAATTATAGATACTCTAATTTTAAAAGATATTGGAAGAATGTGTGAGCCATTTGGCATGTGAAAAGGATAGATCATTGCTACCTTATTCTTAAGTATATTCTATTTGAGTGAAATTTTTAAATTAAATATAGAAATGAAGGGAAAGTAGGCCAGTATTTTTATAGTCTTGGGGTAGGGTGGCAAAGACATTGGTGATATCAGAAGCAGAAAATAAAGGAAAAGATTGATATATTTGACTAAATAAAAGTGCAAAAATCGTATAGCCAAAAGGGACTATTAAAAATTTTAAAGGCAGATAGCAAACTGGGAAAATATAATTTGTAACATTTTTGACAGATGGTTAACATCCTTATTATTTCAAGAGCCCTTACAAATGACAAACAAGATCAACACCCCAGTAGAATGCAGGCTGAAGGACGTGAGCAGATGGTTCACATAATAACAAATATAAAGCTAGTGAGCCTATGGAAATACTCTTTTGGCTTAAAAGTCCTAAATCTAGTCAACTGTCCTGAAAAGTAAACGAGTGCAGAAACATGTAAGAGCAAGGTTACTGGTTACTGAGGTGTGTTTATAATAGTAAAACAATTGAAAAACACTTAAATTGGTTAAATTCTGGTAGTATCAATGTCATATAGCAATTAAAAACTAAATTGTAGGTTTCTGTTCATTGTCATGCAGTTTTTCTGAGTCAGAGTGGTAGGTTGTTTATTCAGCAGTGTGACTGAGAGAAGAGCCAGTAAGGCTGTGTCAAGAAAGACGTTTGGATGAAAACACACCAAGATTTCAGCGCATTAGTATGTGGGTATGATTTCAGGTTACGTGTATGTTTAAATATTTACATGTATGTTTGTGTATATAATCTTGGGAATTATTTGAGTAAAGGAAAAAAAACCATGAAAGATGGTTTAAGATAGACTTAACCACATAAAATTTGAAAGCTCTGTATGGCAAAACAAAAAAGAAGAAAAATGGAGGCTTGAAAAAATGTCTTATAAATGTAGTGCTACGGATAAGAAAAAGTAAGCAATTGACTACTGGCCCAAAAACTTCATAAGGTCAGGCATCAGGTCTGTTTTGTTGAATATGTCATAACAAGTACCCAGGAAACAGTTTAAATGAATGACCTGTAAGTTGATTTTGGGGTGGAGAGCCCATCGGTACTTTCTAACTTTCGTACAGGGAGGGATCTTCATCACTTACATAAAGCCTTTGGTAGTTACAGTGTTGGACCTAGCAGTATAGTGTCTTTAAAAAAATTTGCTTTTTACGACTTTGAAATATATAATAGGTATCCTAAATATAAGTCATGAATTACATTTTGTTTGTATTTTTATACCTCAGCACTTTTCAAAAGGAGAAAAGGAAAGAAAGAAAGATTAGTATCTGGAACAAAAGGATTATACGAAATACATATCCTAACTTGGAAAATAAAAAATTCTCACATACCTGAAAGGAAAATAAGCATCTCCAGTGTTTTTGTATTTAGTCTTCCCTCTCCATTTTAGCATCTACTTACCCTAGTTCAGTGCCTCATAACTCTTTCTGTTAAGTATTCCATTATCTCCAAATGATTT
This sequence comes from Manis pentadactyla, assembly GCF_030020395.1. Lineage (NCBI taxonomy): Eukaryota > Metazoa > Chordata > Mammalia > Pholidota > Manidae > Manis > Manis pentadactyla. Next base: position 206,493,511 of record NC_080019.1, on the reverse strand, counting down.
CCCAGTGTCCAGTCCCATCCTAAACCGTTGCTGTCACAGTCACCTTTCTGAAGCATAGCTCTAATGCTGATCTGCTGTCCCAAAACTTCCTCGAAGGCCTGGGATAAATATTCCTCCTTCCACCAAGCCTTGGGGATATAATTTAACCTAGTGATTAAGAACGTTAATGGGAACCTAGTCTTTATTACCAACTGTTTGTCTGTCTACACATCAGATTTCTCATCTTTAAAATGGGGATGATAATAACAGTGCTGGATTTAACAGAGTTCAGTTTAAAGCTGATAATTCACATGAAGTATATAGTATGGTAACTAGTATAGTACACGCTTAAAGCATAATTATTTTTTACTAACACATAGCATATGCTTTAACCTCTGTTGAGATTCTTAAACTTATATTAAACACATTATGTATATGTTTTTCTTAACAAATTCGTAAACCCCTTTCAATGGAATATTTGATGACCATTTCCCCCCACATACCTAGGTCAGTGGTTTTTTCCATATAGTGGGTATTAAGTAAATAAGTATCCTGTACTATAAATGAAAAGAAGTCGACTTTTCCTCATAGAAATTGGGGTAGGTACTTTGGCCTTGAGTGGTCACTAAAACACATAGCATGGTAACTTCCTTTTTAAGTGAACCTAAGCATAGAAAGTAGGATACCCTGACCAGAAAAAGTATCAGCTTAGTTTTTGAAAATGATTGAGAGAAGTTTTTGTAGAAATCGTTTCACACGTTGAAGCGATTAAAAGGAGGGGCTAGATATGCATCAGGTAATCAAGTGTAACTCTAGACTACTAAAATAACATTATAGAAAGAGCTTTTGAAAAATGGCAAAAAATATGTTAGAGAAGATAAAAGGGATATGGAGTTAGCATTCCAAAAGCTTGAGCTGGTGACATGGCAGTTAAGTGTAGAGTGATGTTAACAGTGTGGCACAGATTTGAGATTTTTGGAAACTAAATGTAAAAAAATAAATTTGTATTTTCCACTGGAAGATAATAAATTAGCCTCAGGGATCAGTCATTAGAAGTGTCAGATATAGCTGGTGATTCTCTTGGAGAAAGAGTTTTGAGAATTACTTTAAGTGTGACAGTTTCTTTGGGTTTTGGGGGTGATTGCAGAGATCACAGTGGGATGAGGCAGAAGAGAAGTTAAGAGCCATTGTGGGCTAGAGATTAATGGCTTTAATACAGAGCCTCCCTTTAAGCCATCCTTCAACCTCTCATCCAAGCTTTGTGTTTCACAGACTTGTTGAGCCCATTAAAGAAGTGGAAGTCTCGATACCTGATGGAGCAGAATGTCACCAAGCTATTGCAGCCTCTTTCTCCAGTCACACCACCCCCTCCCAATCCAGGCTCCAAGAGCCCCCAGCTGACCACACCTGGCCCATCTCACCCAGAAGAGGAATGTCGAAATGGATACAGCCTCATGTTCTCACCAATCACGTCTCTTGCTACTGCTAGTCGCTGCAATACTCCTCTGCAGTTTGAGGTGATTTGAGTTTGGTTGTTGGGAGTGCTGAATATGAAAATCATCATTTGTACCTCTTCATTTCAAATACTATCAGACCAAATGTTCTGTTTTGTTTTGTTTTTGACCATGTTCCTTGCCCGTCACAGCAAGAGAATGGGAAACCTCAGGGTCAGTGTGACCTATTAACCTGGTAGCCTCTCATCTTGGCAGTCCCCATACTTCCCAAAATAGGAATAGTGCTACCACAGATGACATTCATCCATCTTTTTGCATGCAAGTCCATCAGTCTCTATAACTTTGGGTAGTATGCATGCTAGAGCTCCATCTTACTTTACTGTTTACCTTGGTTGACATAGGCTTCTAGCTGCCTAGTGATCATTAGTGACACCAGCCTGAGAACTCAGGTTATACTGATGGATTGTGCCTCCATTTCTAGGCCTTTAAATCAGTGAAGTATCTCATCTGTTGTTTTGTAGTTTTGTTGTAGCCTGTGAACAGAGATGCAGAAAGCATTGGGGTATGGTTTATGGCAAATGAGGGGTTATTTCCTATTCCTGATTACTTTCCCTTCTTTTTAGTGTTGGGAATGAGGAAAAAGAGGCTAGCAACATGCATTTTATAACAAATTTATTGCATCACTCTCTGGATTAGTTAGAAATGTGTATCTCAACTATTTGAAAAAGTCAATTCTTAACCACTTTGATATTCAGGTTTGGGTGCCAGCAGGTTTACTGAGTAGAATCCATATGTATAAAAAGACTCATCTATTGCATGTTGCTTTAATTTGTAATTAAACAGACACTATCTCTTCCTCCTCCTCAGAGAAATTTGTTCTGATCACCATACACACTCAGCTCTGCTTCTAGCGTGCACTTGTCTAGATGTGTTCTTTGATAAAGGTGAATGTTCTAACCAATGCCATATTCCCTATTCACCTTTTATGAGAGCATAGAGATTAAAAATATCTGGACTTTTAAAATGGCTAACTCAGAAACAGGTAGCAAGCAGCTTTGAAAGCAAGAGGCAGCTATGTTCTATATCTAAGCTAGATCATATTAACTTAATTTTGGAAGAGACTTCTTTTGGGGGCTGAGGGCAGGGTGGACCTTCCTGGTTTCATTTGATTTCTAGGGAAGTTACTCTACCAAATTCCCTGTGGCATGCTTTTTAGTCAGATAGTAAAGCAGCTGATTCAGGCCTTACTACCTACTCGGTCTACTATGTCAGTGCAGGTTGTGTCATGATTTAAGGTGAACTTACAGAAATTAGATGGTAAGTTGCCTTCCAGAACAGCCAAGTTTAGCACTCAGTGCATTTTCTAATCTTGTATTTTGATAACTGAATCACTATGCAAATGTTAGGTTTTTATTTTTAAAAAATATCAAAGCTCATTTTAGTGATGCATACATAGTAAAGCCTAATGTTAGAATACCAAGAGGAAAATAAAATATTATAAAATATTGATAGCCCTTCTCTTCAAAAAATCCAGTGCATGTTTCCACTATTTTAATCTTGTGATTTATCTAAGGAAATTTAGCCTTTCTCATCAATAACAAAACAAACTTTACCATCCTAACCACCTTACCACCATTCTAATAGCCACATTCTTTCCTATCTTCTAGTATAGGGAGGTAGGGAACCTTATTTCCATCCAAGACGAAGACACAGAGGAAAATATCAAGAAAGGTGTCACAAGTAAAATGAGCTTGGTTGGAGGAGAATATTTTTGAAAGGAAAAATAAGAAAACATAGGAGAAAAGTAAGGAATTCCTTCAATGCTAAGGGAAGCTGTTGAGGGGACATGTAATGGAAGAGAACAAGATCCTGAGGAGGGGAGGCAAGCATCAATAGCCCCTCCCTCCCAGGAATAACCCTTCCCTCCTCTTCCTGCCTTGAAATGCACGGCCCACTATCCATTTCACACACACTACACACCCCAGATGCAGTGACCAGCCAGCACCCGGCTCTCCTGCAGCGACCCCATTTCCCTGACTGTGGGAAACATCCGCGCCCCACATCTCCCTACCCCGACCCCAGGCACAGTGGTCCAGGGTCTGCACCATCAGGAACCCTCCCCTTACCTTAGCCTTTGAGCTGAATCCTGGTCCCAGCTCCCACCATCACTCTCCACTTTTCACTGTTCCGATCTTCTATCAGAGAAAGTGCCCAGTTCCTGTCGACATGGGAGTGCAACCTCAAGTGACGGCCCCAAGAGGAACCCTGTTGAGGATGCAGAGACATGAAGTGTGTGCATCTGCTTTTTCTTCTCTCCTAAAAGTACAGTGAACTTTAACATCAGAGAATGTTGCTAGGCATGGTCAGATCCAATTACATTATGCCAAGGACTGTGTAGCCTGTGAGCTAGAGAATCCCTCAACCCTGTCTCTTGTGACTGCCATTCAGGAGCTGGCCATCTGCCCAGCCCCAACAGCACCCCAGCATGCTGAGCAGTTGCCCTGACAACAGAGGCAGGCCTGAGCCACATGAGAGAATGAGGAAATAACGATGTTCAGAAAAGGGTGCAGGGTGAAGGAAAAAGGTTCCCCTAAGAAGAAATAAATAAGTGGTAGGGTGCTTGGCAAAAACAAACACTGTAAGTTGCTAAACTCTCTCCTGACTTACTCTAAAATGTCACCAGTCTCTTTCCTGTTACCTGCTTGAGATGTTTACTTACAGCATGAAACATAACCCGTTATCCTAAATGCTTTCAAAGACACCCGGAAGCATTTTAACAAGCCATTCTGTCCATTGAGATGAACTCTGCAGTTAAACATTTCCCCTGTGCATTCTTATCCCTCCCTGCCACCCCCCAAAAAAGTTGTGGCTAACCATCTATGCTTGCTTATACTTTATTTTTTTGTTTGTTTTGTTTTGCTTCTTGACTTCGAGTAGATGAATAACAAGATGCTTTTCCCTCCTCTAGAACATATCCTCCCCTGAGAGTTCCCCTGCGAATAGGCCTGAGTCCCTGTCACCCGAGGTAGTTATCACACCATCTCAATCACACTTGGAGGCTGAGAGTGAGTGTGCATGAGTGTGTCGGGAGGGCTGGGGGATCTGAGTGAATGGGGTGATGGGCTGGAGGGTGGCCAACCGGTCACTGTAAGTTGGATGAGTCGTCCCATGAGTGGCTGTGATTATTCAGAACTCACAATGTAGATGGAGGAAAATGAAGTCACTGTGTGCATGTGGTGGGGTTTGTTTCTGTTGTGTGGGGGAGGGGGTGGCTGAGGACTTCTTAAGAACAGAGGTCAAGTTTAAAAGAAGCTGAAGATGTGATAGGAGCTCTGTTAAAGTCTTAGAAATAGGGTGTGTTTGTTAAATAAGGAAAGTTGAATCATAAGTTGGCAGGAGCTGTCCTTTGATACTATCTTGGGCTGTTACAGGAGCAGCTCTTATCGGAGAAGTTAGGCAGTGATTTATGCCTTGCTCAGCTCTGTTTAGCTGGATATTTGGGGCTTTGGTTGCTAGATTGAGCAGCTTCTTTAGGAAAGGAGGGTCTTGCTTCTCAGCTTTCTACATTCTCTTTATAGCTCCTTAGTGGATATGCAAGGAACTAAGTCCACCTGTGGCTTCTGTGGCACAGGCTTCCTTCCATTCTGCAGTGATTCAGATACAGTTGCCATACAAGTGGTGTCTCCTAGGATGGCTACTGAGTACTTTTGTCAGAAACCCTAATGCTGTGGAGATGATGCACTTCAGATTTTAGGGCTAGAGTTTCTTAACAGTTAAGATTGAGATGGTATAGTAATGATTAACTCCATGAGTCCACATACAGCCTTTTTTATTTGGAAGAGAAAGTTAGAGTGTCTTATTATCTTTCAGAAGTTAAGTGAACTGTTCATGTTCACCCCACCCCCTCCCAATAAAAAATGAGTGCTACACTCTGTGACATTTGACCAAATTCTGAGTTGGCAGGATTTTATTGATCAGTGGAAAACAGAAGGGTTGTATTCTAGTGTACCAGATGTTTTCTGAATGTGTTTTATCCTGTCTTGTAAGGAAAGTATAAAGCTCTCCTTAGCTGCTCAAGATTCCTAGAGTATAATTTGGAGACTGACATCGTATGGTATCTGGGTTTCTGGTACCATTCTTTCTAGATAGCTAGTAATAGTTGATCTAGGGTTGGAAAACCTTTGTGTTGAGAGGTAATGGTAACCAAAAAGTAGGTGAGTTTATTTTTGGTACATTTCAGCATTTCAGATGCTCTGCAGTTGATGGGCTTTAGTGGTCTTGTGGTATGTTGATATATATTAAAAGATTAGGAAAGAAGAATTGAGTGACCAGAACGTTTTATGAGAAATATACCTACTTAATAGTAAAAGTGAGTGAAGGACTGGTTGGTCGATGTCTTTAACTAGTACAATCTCCTTTACTTAACCAGTAACTTAAATACTTGACTTTCCCCCCTACTTTCTGCTTTCTTTCACCTTTTCCCCTCCTCCCACCTTCCATCATTATTAATTCAGAAAGGCATAACACCAGAAGCCAGTTATCTTAAGACTGCAGTCTCATCTCTGTAGCATGTACACGGGGCTCAGGTAATCCCTGGTTATCCTGCCAGTCCTTTGATGTTGTGCAGGGTGACTCAGCAAACCTGATGAAAGGCTAAGCAGGCAAAATAGTCACATTTGGCCAGTTACCTAATTTGGACTTTCCCAGTATTCTCACCCAGAAAGACTTTAAAGCAGTTTGGGAAAGGCTGGGATTCTTTAGTAATCTGGCCTGTAGGCATCATGGCTACATGGGACCTTACAGGTGTTAACGGCTTTCTCTCTTCTACTTCTATCCCTCTTATCTTTCCTTGTTCACCTGCACCCCTCTCACCTCCCTCCTTTCTCCCCTTCTGACTTTTTCCTTCCTCCCCTACCCCATGTCTCCATTGGTTTGTATTCTTGCAGCTTTGTCACCGAAAAGACCTGGACTTGACAAAAGTCGGCTACCTTGACTCCAACACTAACAGCTGTGCTGACAGACCTTCCCTGATGAACTCGGGTCATTGTGACCTGGCTCCTCACGCCTCCACTGGGCCCACCTCTGAGACTGGCTTTCCGAGCAGGAGTGGAGATGGACATCAGGCTCTTGTGAGAAACTCAGACCAGGCATTTCGGACAGAGTTTAACTTGATGTATGCCTACTCCCCATTGAACGCTATGCCTCGAGCAGATGGCTTATATCGAGGGTCACCCCTAGTAGGGGATAGGAAGCCTTTACATTTGGACGGGGGATATTGTTCTCCTGCAGAAGGGTTTCCCAGCAGATATGAACATGGTTTTATGAAAGACCTCTCTCGTGGATCTTTGTCACCTGGTGGCGAAAGGTCTTGTGAAGGAGTTCCATCTGCCCCCCAGAACCCACCACAGAGGAAAAAGGTGAGTGTCTCACGGTTCATAGGTCTGTTTGAATTAACTGAACAGTTCAGTAGATATTGACTGAGTTACCACTGTGTTCAGCACTGTTCTAATGTAAGGGAAATAAAAGTAAGTAAGACATGGTCTCTGCCCTGTCCACTGAAAGACAGACTCTTTTATGTTTTTAGATAATTAGTTGAGTGTTGTGAATATTCAGCAAGTTTAAAAGCCCACCATAACGTGTGTGCCATATGTGTGCTTGGCAATTCAAAGGATAGAGCAATGAAAAGGAATAACGCCAGCTATTTGTAGTACTTGGCATGTCCCACATTCTAGGCACAATTAAGCTCTGATGCATTTAATCCTCACAATATTTATGTAAAAGGAGTAATTTCCCAGTTTGCAGATGAAGAAACTAAGGCAAGTTTAGTAACTTGCCCATGACCACACAGCTAGTAAATGGAAGAGCCAGGGCGCTACCCAGGTCTGCCTGAATCAAGATTGCATGCTCTTAAAGCCACCATGCTCTATTGTCTCCTAGGTTCTGCCCTAATGGCGCTTATAGCAAGTGAGCCTGAGCTTAGCAGATAACTGTCTTAATAAGTAATTAGTTGCAGTGGTAAGGGATGCTCCAGGGGAACTGTTCACAAGTGGTGAGAACATGTTAGCAGGGGAAGTCTGCCCAGTCAGGTATGCAGAGGGCACATGGAGAACCAGCAAGAGGCACTTAACCACTTTGAGGGACAGTGGAGGAAGAGGTGACAGGTCACTGATTTCGCTGATCTCAGAAGTACAAATCAGCAAACAAGGATGAGGATGTTACAGAAAAGGGAGCAGAAAAGTAATTGTCAGACATTCCATTGGGTGGGCAGAAATGTGATTGCAGAGAGCTGAATTTTGCCGTGGTGTCAGATGAAAGATGAGGAGAGCCAGGAAGAGAATAGAGAGAGAGAGAGGAGCAGGGCGAGGCCATAAGGAGCTGGCTAACACATCGGGATTTGACTTGTAAGTAATGCCTGCTCTAGAAGTTACAAAGCCAAAGATAATGCTTTTGTGTCAGTGGTTTTCAACTAGGAGCATTTGGAAAAGCACAGGAATATTTTGGACTATTGCAGCAACTTCCCTTCATTGGGCCAGGCTAGATGTGCTAAATGTTTGTTTGCATTACACTGAAGTACATCATCAAAAAACTCCTCTCCAAGATTGTGTATAGAAAGTGCATACACAAAACTGTATTACTTTACCTTTTTGTTTTATTTTACATTTAGGCCGAAAAGAAGACTCCTAAGGGCATGGAGGAAGGAAACACTGTGAAATAATGTAGACTCATATAGCAGTGGGTTTAGAAGACTATTCCATGAAAAGTATTGACTGTCAGGAACAAAAATGGAAACAGTCTTTGGTTTTCTGGTTTTATTTATTATGTACACAAAAATTATTTCAGAAATATAGTTGAGCATTTGCTGTCAGGCAGGTTCTGTGCTCGGTGTTAAAGATAAAAACCCAATTAAACTGTCTTTGCTATCATGGAACACACAAGTTAGTGGGGCACAAGCAGATGTAGTAGTGGTCAGCTGACATAAGTGCAGTGCGCTGCAACAGCATAGGGGCAGCTATGAGGTGGGCCAGGGAGGAGGGCTTCTCTTGTAGTCCGAAAAGAATGAGGCCACATGACCGACAAGGTGGGGAGATATTTCCACGTATAGGTTTTCTTGAGCTAGCTTGCTAAAACATAAAACCATTTTCTTTCTCCTTTTACACTAGTTTCCCTGAATATAAGACAGAAACAATAATAAATCCCTGTGCATACCTTGAAACATTGAACACATTTACTCCTGAAGCATTGGCTTTTTCTTTTATCTTTCTCTCTGTTTTAATGACTCGAGGGGTTCCTAGGGAAGTGAGGAAGAGTCAGAATCACCAGGGAGGTTTTTTCAAACTACACAGACTCCCAGCTCTCCACCCTCCCTTTGCTAAGTGCCGCCATTGTTGTGGATAACTGAGAACAGTCTGCTGTTACTGGGTCACTGACTGTAATCTCTCACAGATATTTCTGAAGGCAGAATATAAGGTTGGGGTCTGCTGGTGAACGTCACTTTTCACAATCTCATCTCCAGTATATTCTCTTACCAATTTCTGGCTGATTTAAGTACATTGCTGTGCTCAGATCGCTCACCTGAAAGAAGCTGCCAGTGTTGGTGCATGCTGAGCTTGCTGGTAGTCCCCATCTTCTCTCCCCATTGTCAGGGATCAATTAGCGACATCTAGCTGGAATCCTGTTTTTGTTTCCCTCCTAGGTGTCCCTGCTGGAGTACCGCAAACGGAAACAGGAAGCCAAGGAGAATTCTGCCGGTGGGGGAGGTGACTCTTCACAGAGCAAAAGCAAGTCCGCTGGAGCTGGGCAGGGCGGCAGTAACTCACTTTCTGACACTGGAGCCCATGGTGTGCAGGGATCCTCAGCCCGAACCCCCTCTTCCCCTCACAAAAAATTCTCCCCATCTCATTCCTCTCTGTCCCATTCGGAGGCAGTAAGCCCATCAGATTCCAGAGGCACTTCTTCTCACTGCAGACCTCAAGAGAGTATCAGCAGTAGATGGTAAGTTTGTATTTGATGCTTTAAATTATTAAATTCAAGAGGGAAGTATACATCTAGTACCATGCCCAGTTTTACCTAAAATGTATGGGAACACTTACCTGAGGTCAGCCAACAGTGCTGTGTATCCTGTTCAGCTGATTTACTAGGATCAGCCACAATCCCCCAGTCTTACAGAAGCAAAGAATTGCTACTGAGCCTTCTTTCAGAACAACACTTTGGACAGCATATAGTTATGGACACAGATGAGCTATTTTTATATGCTGGGCACTAACACTGCCTCTTCTGTTTCTCATTTCATATGAAAGGTAAGTAAGGAGTTCAACTTGGGTCCACTTAAATCTACAACAGATGTGTCAGTTCCACACAGCTAGTATATACAGAAAGAAGACATATTCTGAGAGGACCTGTGTGGTTTAAGCTAGTATGTGCCAGGCACAAGACATCACAGAAGAGAAAATTCGACATTTCAAAATGGTTGTTAAAAAGGGTAGGCATCTTTAGGTCCACTTCTTCCTTGATTGCTTTCTCTTTAAAAATGTTTTTAATTCTGTGCCTAGTGTAGTGTGAGGCAGAGAAAAATACCTTGTTTTTAAGTGGGTCCTGAAAACAGTAATGTTTAAGAGGGTGTTTAAAGAGCCCTTGTTGGAGCTTCATATGTTCCTGCCTCTTAACTCTAAAGCCCTGTGACATAAACTTGCACACTGTTGCCTTCACAGGATGGTTCCTACGTCAGTAGAACGACTCCGAGAAGGAGGGAGCATCCCCAAGGTCCTCCGAAGCAGTGTGAGGGTGGCCCAAAAAGGAGAGCCTTCTCCCACGTGGGAGAGCAACATCACAGAAAAAGACTCAGGTGAGCCCATGGCCTTCTGCTGCCCCCCGGGTTCAGGGACACGTGAGGCAGGCCCCACACCGTTCGCACCGAATGCTGGGCTAAGGTGAGTCTGTTCCATAGGCAGTCAGGCTCCACTGTGTGCGAGGTTCCAACCCAGTCTTGCTTCCACACGTGGGGGCTGTAGCATTCTTCAGACCTAGCACTGTTGCCTTCTGTCTGCTCTTTTTCCCCAAGGATACCTTTCTGTAACTCATCTCTCCAAAGACCTGAAATCCACCTTGATGAAGGAAGAAGAGAAAAGGAGACAAGAATTAGACGAGGCATTAAAACATAGCCCATAATTAACTGCTCCTTTTGCCTTTATGGCGTGCTGTACTCACCTGATTTGTCAAAAAGAGAGTGGCATGGGCTGGTGACGGCATTGGTGATTGAAATGTACAAAGGCTATTTTGCATTTTTTTCTAAGAAGCCAAGTTAATTTTGTATTGCCTTCCAGACCCTGTGGATGGAGAAGGCTCAGAGACACTGAGCTCAGCACTCTCTAAAGGAGCCGCCGTTTACAGCCCCTCCAGATACAGCTACCAGGTGAGATGAGAGGGTGCTCATCTCTGGGCGTGGGGGGTATGTGCTGGGTTCCCAGTGTCTGTGATCCTGGCCGTCCTTCGCAGTTGAGATGCTTTCTTTGCATACAGTTTCAGCAGCTTGGAGATAAGTCGTACCTGCTCACCTTCAGGTAATAAAGAGTCATGCCAGAAAAAATAAAGTGACCAGAGACAGCCACGCACTATGGTGCCCTATAAAGAAAAGTGTTCGTGAAGGTGAAGGAGGAGGAGCGTCGGCAGCAGGAGAAGGAAAGCGGGGCGTCCCAGGTGCTCACAGCCTAATGGCTTAAATAGGGACCTGCTCACCCCGATGCTTTTCCTCCCAACTCTTTCTAGCTCCTGCAGTGTGACAGTCCGCGGACAGAATCACAAAGCCTCGTCCAGCAGAATTCCTCCCCCTTCAGAGGGCATCCCACCCAGTCTCCAGGGTACAGTTACCGAACTGCCGCACTGAGACCTGGAAACCCCCCCTCCCACGGTTCTTCAGAGTCCTCCCTCTCTTCTGCGTCCTACTCCAGCCCCGCCCCTGCATCCACAGACTCGTTGGCCCCGTTCACAGGGACCCCAGGGTATTACAGCAGCCAGCCGCACTCTGGAAGCAGTGCCGGGGGCAGTCTCCCGCGGAGGAGCTGCGCCGCCAGCCCTGCCCCGCAGGGCCCCTCAGACTCCCCGACCTCAGACTCGGTTTCCCAGTCCAGCACAGGAACTCTGAGTTCCACCTCCTTTCCTCAGAACTCTAGGTCGTCGTTGCCATCAGACTTACGGACTATCAGTCTGCCCAGCGCTGGGCAGTCAGCTGCCTACCAGGCCTCCAGGGTATCTGCGGTTTCCAATTCTCAGCACTACCCACACCGCGGGAGTGGGGCCGTGCACCAGTACCGACTCCAGCCACTGCAAGGGTCGGGAGTCAAGACTCAGACGGGACTTTCCTAGGGCTTCTGGATTTGGGCAAACAGAACTGAATGAGCCCATAGCTGCTTCCTTCCAGCTGCCTCTGGAACCCAGGCCGAGCATATTGCTGGGGAAGGGGGTACAAGGTGCCAGAGGTTTGGGTCTGGTCAACAAGAAACAAGACTTGTGGTCGCGACTGGCTCTGGCCTTGGAGATAGATGTAAATCTTGTCTGAAGCAGAGACTATAAAGAAGTTTCTCCCTGCTGTTAAGGGTACATTGTTGACAAGCAAACGGTGTTTTGGTTAGTAACGGTTCTAAGTGCAATGAGTTGTGTTGAAGCCTCCGTCTCCCATCCTTGCCTGTAGCCTGTAGTCACTTGTGCAGTGAGGACATCTTTTTAAGCACCCCCCTCTCCCCTCAAAAAAGTTTTCTTTTGAAAGGAAAAAGTGAAAACAGCCAATCTCAAAGCCCCAAGCCATCTGAGTAGTAGTAGGGTTTTACGCACTTAAGGTAAAGGTAGGTATATAAATGTTCGCCCTAAGACAACCATTCCAAAAGCAGCTCTCTGGCCAGGATGTGTCCAACAAGAATACTTCCTGCCTTTGTCTTAAAATCACTGAGAAGTAGGCAGGGAGAGAAGCTTGGCATGTGCTCTGACTGAGGGGTACGTGGCTCTCGGAGAAAGAGCTCATGGTCAACTCTTGATTATTCAGGAGCAGATTTCCCTAGTCAGTGTCTGAGCCCCAGCTGTCACCATCCCGCTGCCCCAGCCCAAGCTGTGTCACAGCTCAGCAGCCCGTAAAGCAGGTAGGCAAAGAAAGAGGAACGAGAAGTGAGATGGGCCAATTGCATTGCTATTTGTCAGCCGTTGGCAATAAATCTGATTAGGAAGGATCTCAATGGTATGGGAATCCGTGGAACTTTTATTTTTTCTACTCCCAAATAATCAGGAGTTGACGATCCATGAGTAGGACCGCCTCCGTGATTGGGGAGCGTGCACTCGTGACTGCAGGGTAAGAGTGGAAGATGCGTGTGTGGAGTGGCACCGACAGGACTGTGATTGTGTGTGGGCGTGGCCCACATTTCTTTGGGGGATGCTTATTTGCAAGTGGCCCAGGTGACAGTTACAAAGCCACCCACACACCTCCCAGTGTTCTGGATGAGAGACAAGAGCAGACTGGCTTCTCCCCATCAGTGCATTGTGCCTGTTGTACACCCCTGGAGGAGCCCTGGAGCCAGCCCAGGTGGGGTACACAATCTTTTTAAATTCCATACGGTTGCCAGCTTCTTTCCTTCACTTGTTTACTGTAATATCCGGCGTGTTTTTATTTATCAAATTTTGTATTCAGTTATAACCACGATAGGGGTAGCAAATATATGACAGGTGTAATCCCTGGTGCTGCAGTGGACCTACTTCTTTTATTTTGGACAAGATAATACTGTGAGTCTCCCCCTTCCTTCCCTCCAGTTTGTTTTTTTGCCCCTTCCCCCAGTCTCTCGCATCTCCTTCCTTTCTACCCTCTCATACAACTATCATATGCACAGTCTTCTCTCTTTTGTGACTGTTACAAAATTTCACTTTTTCAAAATTGAAATCAGGTGTTTGCTCAAATGAGGGGAGATTTTTTTTTTTTTTAATGCTGAGACTTCAGCAAAATACTTTTCTTTTTTTGTTGTTTCCCCCACAAACCCATCAGTCTGGGAGAGCATTGGGAGTGGAAATCATGTTGCCTGGGATGCTGGTTTCTTTGTATATTATATAAAACGTATGTAAATGTCTCTCCATTTGGGCTGGGGTTTGCATTCTCCCTTGGCTATCAACCAAGAGGAGAGGCCAGCGGGCAGGCGGCCCTCACCCTGCCTGGCACGTGCAGAGACCCCAGCCACTCTGTGTGGGCAGGGTGCTGTCAAGACCAGACCTCTGGGGGGGTGGGGGTGGGGAACTCTTGGAAGGGAAGAAGTATCACTTCTTTCTCAAGTGGAGTGTTTACACCTTGCTGTAACATTTGAACTTTCACAAGAGATGTAATAATTTTGATAATAAAATTCTTAACCATAATAATCATAAAGTTGAGATTTTCTTTATCCAATTTTGTGACCTTGCCTCATTTTCCTAATGCTCTCCTAACTGAAGAGGACAAGGTGGACCCACGTTTAGGAGAATGTACTCTTGGTAGAGTTGTTTTGGCCATAACAGGGCCAAGAATGCGGACTGATCTTTCTCCAGCCTTTTATGATTAAGGTCAAGCCAGTGTTCGGGCCAGTCTGCAGCAATGGGATGGAACATTGCAAACAGACTTGAACCAGACTGATTTCTTGACCTTGGCATCATCCTTGCAGCAGTTATTTATTGGTATTCTGCTTTTCTGTTCAGAAACAATACCAGGCACTCTGTTTCATGGTGGGTTTTTGCTGATTAAAATGGGGGATAGAGGCAGGCAGGTGAGGTCTCTGCTCTTACAGAGTTTATATTCTAGAACTATACCAGGCCATAATTTAAAATAGCCATTACCATGTTATGCTTCACAAACAGATACGTAACTATGAAGGTTGAAGGGGCCACTCTAGATTGATTGGTCAGGGAAGATCTCAGGAGTTTACATTTAAGCTGGGACCTCAGTGATACGGATGCAGTCATGGGACAAAGTGAATAAAGATAACTAGGAAGTTAGAAGAGCAGGTGCAAAGTTCCTGTGGAAGAAAAGGTTTAATTAGGATACAGTGAAAGACCAGGGCAGGGCATAGCAGATACCCAGTAAGATAGGGGTCAGATCACAGTCAGATTATGTACAGCAGAGGCAGTAAACTTCCTGTAAAGGGCCAGATAGTATGTATTTAGGCTTTGCAAGCCATATGGTCTCTGTCACAACTATTCAACTCTTGACACTGCAGTACAAAAACTTGCATAAGTGATTTGGCCTGCAGGCTATAGTTTTCTGGGCTGTAATGTAGAGCTTTGAGGGTGCCTTAATTTCAAGAACCTAGACTCTAAGAAAAATAGGAAAGTCATCGGGTTTTAAGCAGAGAAGTGACATCGTCTAAATGTACAGTTTGTTGTTTGGTCAGTTTTTAAGAATTACTCTGATTGTTATCTTGGGAGATAGGAGCCAGGAAACCAGTTTGGAAGCTACAGCAATTATTCAGGCAAGCAGCAATAAAATGGCAGCTTCTATTAAGATGATAGTGACAGGGATAAGGAGAAATAGTTGGAATCAGTATATGTTTTACAAGGGAAACAGCAGTGCTTGCAGTATTTTGCTCTAACATTCGTTGGACAAATATTTACTGAGACATGGTAGGCTGCATTTTCCTAATTAAGCACATAAGGGATTCAGAGGTGGATAAGATGCTATCCATTTCTTTAAGGAACATAGAAGCCAGTTGGAGACAATAAAAAATCTACTCAGAAGACCTTTCCAAAATGTCCATAGGAAACTTCTACTAACCACAACCAAATTCTGCCTGGGGTAAGAGGAGAATAGGCATATGGTCCTCTTCAGAATGCATTTTCATATACAGTGTCTTGTTGAGTCTCATTAGTCTGAGGTGAAAGCAAGCCAGATGCTAGAATTTAAAGATGAGAAATTGAGGCCTAGTGTAGTGTTCCAACTCTATCATAGTGCTTCTGAATGAATAAGCTCATCTGATTTTTGCCAGGGTTGGCAGGTTTACTAAATATTTACTGTATGCTAGGCTCTGTGTAAGGTGCTCGAAATATGAAGGTAAACCCACTACCTCTGTTTTCAAATACCTGTATTTACTAAGTACTTTGCTTTTTATGTGCTGTAGCAAAAAAGCTGAACAGTGTTAAAAGAAGCAAGCTAGGGAGAGGAGCCAAGATGGCGGCATGAGTAGGGCAGCAGAAATCTCCCAAAACCATATATATTTTTGAAAATACAACAAATACAACTATTCCTAAAAGAAAGACCAGAAGACACAGCACAACAGCCAGTCTACAGCTACATCTGCAAGAACCGAGCGCCTCACGAAGGGGGTAAGATACAAGCTGTGGCCCAGTAGGACCCAAGCGCCCCTCACCCCAGCTCCCGGGCGGGAGGAGAAGAGTTGGAGCGGCGAGGGAGAGGAAGCCCAGGACTGCTAAATACCCAACCCTAGTCATCCACACTAGAAGCACAGACACACAGTGCGTGGTGTGCTGGATATTAGGGAAATGGAACAGTAAAACCTGCGAGCGGGTCCCCGTAGCCAGCGCCCCTGGGACAAAAGAAAAGTGAGTGCTTTTTGAAAGTCTTAAAGGGACAGGGACCTCACAGCTGGAGGGAAGCGTCCCAGGACACTCAGCTCAGCAGCTGGGAATCCCAGGGAACTCCAGGCACCCTAACCCTCTGGGAGGCAGCAAGGTTCTGAGGCTCCTTGTGGCGATAAACAGCCTCCCATCCATTCCCCCTCCAGCGCGGCCCTGCCATAGCAGGGGAGGAGCCTGAGAGCAGCCATGCCAACAGCAGCCTCCCAAAACCTCTGCAGCTGCCCGGACCAGACTCAGAGGCCTCGTCGGTGTGCAGCTGTCCAGCACAAGCCGCTAGGGGTCGCCGTTCTGCCAGGAGAGGAAGGCAACCAGTAAGCAGGAAGGGACTTTGTTCTCCCAGCTGACACAGGCGCCAACTGCCCACGACTACCTCTATCACCATGAAAAGGCAGAAGAATTTGATCCAGACAAGAATATCCCAGACAACCCCCAAGAAGGAACCTGAGGAGATAGATTTAACCAATCTTCCTGAAAAAGAATTCAAAATAAAGGTCATAACCATGCTGATAGAGCTGCAGAGAAACATGCAAGAGCTAACGGATAAAGTTGGGAGGGAGAATACAGAAACAAAACAATCTCTTGAAGGACTTAAGTGTAGACTGGATGACGTGCAAGAGGCCATTAATGGAATAGAAATCAGAGAACGGGAACACAAAGAAACTGAGGCAGAGAGAGATAAAAGTATTTCCAGGAATGAAAGAATATTAAGAGAACTGTGTGACCAATCCAAATGGAACAATATCTGCATTATAGGGGTACCAGAAAAAGAAGAGAGAGAAAAAGGGATAGAAAGTGTCTTTGAAGCAATAATTGATGAAAACTTCCCCAAACTGGGGGAAGAAATAGTCTCTCAGACCACAGAAGCCCACAGAACTCCCAACAGAAGGGACCCAAGGAGGACAACACCAACACATATAATAATTAAAATGGCAAAGATCACGGACAAGGACAGAGTATTAAAGGCAGCCAGAGAGAGAAAAATGGTCACCTACAAAGGAAAACCCATCAGGCTATCATCAGACTTCTCGACAGAAACCTTACAGGCCAGAAGGGAGTGGCATGATATATTTAATGCAATGAAACAGAAGGGCCTCGAACCAAGGATACTGTATCCAGCACGATTATCATTTAAATAGGAAGGAGGGATTAAACAATTCCAAGACAAGCAAAAGTTAAGGAATTTGCCTCCTGCAAACCACCTCTACAGGGCTTACAGGGACTGACTGCTCTAGATGGGAGCACTCGTAAAAAGAGCACAGAACAAAACACCCAACATATGAAGAATGGAGGAGGAGGAATAAGAAGGGAGAGAAATAAAGAATCATCAGACAGCGTTTATAATAGCTCAATGAGTTAAGTTACACAGAAAGATAGTAAAGAAGCTAACCTTGAACCTTTGGTAACCACGAATCTAAAGCCTGCAATGGCATTAAGTAACCTATCTTTCAATAATCACCCTAATTGTAAATGGACTGAATGCACCAATCAAAAGGCACAGACCCATCTATATGCTGCTTACAAGAGACTCACCTCAAACCCAAAGACATACACAGACTAAAAGTCAAGGGATGGAAAAATATATCTCATGCAAACAACAGGGAGAAAAAAGCAGGTGTTGCGATACTAGTATCAAAGTAGACTTCAAAACAAAGAAAGTAACAAGAGATAAAGAAGGACATTACATAATGATAAAGGGGTCAGTCCAACAAGAGGATATAACCATTATAAATATATATGCACCCAATACAGGAGCACCAACATATGTGAAACAAATACTAACAGAATTAAAGGAGGAAATAGAACGCAATGCATTCATTTTGGGAGACTTCAACACACCACTCACTCCAAAGGACAGATCCACCAGACAGAAAATAAGTAAGGACACAGATGCACTGAACAACACAGTAGAACAGATGGACCTAATAGACATCTATAGAACTCTACATCCAAAAGCAACAGGATACACATTCTTCTCAAGTGCACATGGAACATTCTCCAGAATAGACCACATACTAGGCCACAAAAAGAGCCTCAGTAAATTCCAAAAGACTGAAATCCTACCAACCAACTTCTCAGACCACAAAGGTATAAAACTAGTAATAAATTGTACAAAGAAAGCAAAAAGGCTCACAAACACATGGAGGCTTAACAACATGCTCCTAAATAATCAATGGATCAATGACCAAATTAAAATAGAGCTCAAGCAATATATGGAAACAAATGACAACAACAACACTAAGCCCCAACTTCTGTGGGACACAGCAAAAGCAGTCTTAAGAGGAAAGTATATAGCAATCCAGGCATATTTAAAGAAGGAAGAACAATCCCAAATGAATAGTCTAACATCACAATTATCAAAATTGGAAAAAGAAGAACAAATAAGGCCTAAGGTCAACAGGAAGGAGGGACATAATAAAGATGAGAGAAGAAATAAATAAAATTGAGAAGAATAAAACAATAGAAAAAAATCAATGAAACCAAGAGCTGGTTCTTTGAGAAAATAAACAAAATAGATAAGCCTCTAGCCAGACTAATTAAGAGAAAAAGAGAATCAACACACATCAACAGAATCAGAAACGAGAAAGGAAAAATCAAAACGGACCACACAGAAATACAAACCTATATGCTAACAAGCTGGAAAACCTAGAAGAAATGGACAACTTCCTAGAAAAATACAACCTTCCAAGACTGTCCCAGAAAGAAACAGAAAATCTAAACAGACCAATTACCAGCAACAAAATTGAAGCAGTAATCAAAAAACTACCCAAGAACAAAACCCCCAAGCCAGATGGATTTACCACAGAATTTTATCAGACATACAGAGAAGACATAATATCCATTCTCCTTAAAGTTTTCCAAAAAATAGAAGAGGAGGGAATACTCCCAAACTCATTCTATGAAGCCAACATCACCCTAATACCAAAACCAGGCAAAGACCTCACCAAAATAGAATACTACAGACCAATATCCCTGATGAACGTAGATGCAAAAATACTCAACACAATATTAGCAAACTGAATTCAAAAATACATCAAAAGGATCATACACCATGACCAAGTGGGATTCATCCCAGGGATGCAAGGATGGTACAACATTCGAAAGTCCATCAACATCATCCACCACATCAACAAAGAGAAGGACAAAAACCACATGATCATCTCCATAGATGCTGAAAAAGCATTCGACAAAATTCAACATCCATTCATGACAAAAACTCAACAAAATGGGTACAGAGGGCAAGTACTTCAACATAATAAAGGCCATATGATAAACCCACAGCCACAATCATACTGAACAGTGAGAAGCTGAAAGCTTTTCCTCTGAGATTGGGAACAAGACAGGGATGCCCACTCTCCCCACTGTTATTCAACATAGTACTGGAGGTCCTAGCCATGGCAATCAGACAAAACAAAGAAATACAAGGAATCCAGATTGGTAAAGAAGAAGTCAAACTGTTACTATTTGCAGATGACATGATATTGTACATAAAAAACCCTAAAGACTCCACTCCAAAACTACTAGAACTAATATCTGAATTCAGCAAAGTTTCAGGATACAAAATTAACACAAAGAAATCTGTGGCTTTCCTATACACTAACAATGAACTAATAGAGAAATGAGGAAAACAATTTCATTCACAATAGCATCAAAAAGAATAAAATACCTAGGAATAAACCTAACCAAGGAAGTGAAAAACCTATACCCTGAAAACTGTAATAAGACACTCTTAAGAAAAATTAAAGAGGTCACTAACAAATGGAAACTCATCCCATGCTCCTGGCTGGGAAGAATTAATATCATCATCAAAATGGCCATCCTGCCCAAAGCAATATACAGATTCGATGCAATCCCTATCAAATTACCAACAGCATTCTTCAATGAACTGGAACAATTAGTTCTAAAATTCATATGGAAACACCAAAGACCCCGAATAGCCAAAGAAATCCTGAGAAGGAAAAATAAAGGAGGGGGGATCTCACTCCCCAACTTCAAGCTCTACTACAAAGCCACAGTAATCAAGACAACTTGGTACTGGCACAAGAACAGAGCCACAGACCAATGGAACAGAATAGAGACTCCAAACATTAACCCAAACATATACGGTCAATTAATATATGATAAAGGAGCCATGGACATACAATGGGGAAATGACAGTCTCTTCAACAGATAGTCCTGGCAAAACTGGACAGCTACATGTAAGAGAATGAAACTGGACCATTGTCTAACCCCATACACAAAAGTAAATTCAAAATGGATCAAAGACTTGAACGTAATTCATGAAACCATAAAATTCTTAGAAAAAAACATAGACAAAAATCTCTTAGACACAAACATGAGTGACCTCTTCTTGAACATATCTCCCCGGGCAAGGGAAACAAAAGCAAAATGAACAAGTGGGACTATGTCAAGCTGAAAAGCTTCTGTACAGCAAAGGACACCATCAATAGAACAAAAAGGTACCCTACAGTATGGGAGAATATATTCATAAATGACAGATCTGATAAAGGGTTGACATCCAAAATATATAAAGAGCTCACCTACCTCAACAAACAAAAAGCAAATAATCTAATTAAGAAATGGGCAGAGGAGTTGAATAGACAGTTCTCTAAAGAAGAAATTCAGATGACCAACAGGCACATGAAAAGATGCTCCACATCGCTAATCATCAGAGAAATGCAAAATAAAACCACAATGAGATATCACCTCACACCAGTAAGGATTGCCACCATCCAAAAGAAACAACAACAAATGTTGGCAAGGTTGTGGAGAAAGGGGAACCCTCCTACACTGCTGGGGGGAATGTAAGTTAGTTCAACCATTGTGGAAAGCAGTATGGAGGTTCCTCACAAAGCTCAAAATAGAAATACCATTTGACCCAGGAATTCCACTTCTAGGAATTTACCCTAAGAATACAGCAGCCCAGTTTGAAAAAGACAGATGCACCCCTATGTTTATCGCAGCAGTATTTACAATAGCCAAGATATGGAAGCAACCTAAGTGTCCATCTGTAGATGATGGATAAAGAAGGAGTGGTACATATACACAATGGAATATTATTCAGCCATAAGAAGAAAACAAATCCTATCATTTGCAACAACATGGATGGAGCTAGAGGGAATTATGCTCGGTGAAATAAGCCAGGCAGAGAAAGACAAGTACCAAATGATTTCATTCATATGTGGAGTATAAGAACAAAGAAAAAACTGAAGGAGCGAAACAGCAGCAGAATTGGAACCCAAGAATGGACTAAGTTACCAAAGGGAAAGGGACTGGGGAGGATGGGCGGGAAGGGAGGGATAAGGGGGGTGGGGGGAGAAAGGGGCCATTAAGATTAGTATGTATAATGTGGGGGGAGGCACGGGGAGGACTGTAACACAGAGAAGACAAGTAGTGATTTTACAGCATCTTACTATGCTGATGGACACTGACTGTAATGGGGTTTGTGGGGCGGACTTGGTGAAGGGGGGAGTCTAGTAACCATAATGTTCCTCATGTAATTGTAGATAAATGATACAAAAAATTTTTTAAAAAGCAAGCTAGGACCATGTTACACCTTATGTATGTATGACTTTACAGTTTTCCAGGCTCTTCCATTTATGTCATTGCATTCTTATTCATACTTTCAAATGTGTAAGGTAGGTATTACTGCTGTTTTATAATTTTTCTTCAATAAATTTCAGAGGATACACCTTGTCCAGGATTTCTTTTTTTCCTAATAGCATATTAGGAAAGACCCAAATTGATAGTCTTGGAAATTTTGCAATTTACCCAGGAAACAGAGGCAGCTAGAGATGCTGTGAAACTGACTAGAAATCACTTCACTAGCTGGAAAAGTATATGACAACCTTTCCTACCCTAAAACCAGCAGTCTGGCTTTTTTGGCCCTCAGACACTAGTTTGATGGTGCAGGTTCTGCTTAGCAGAGGTCACCCTGAAAAAGAAAATGCATGATTGTCCAAATGGAGTAGGCCATTTGCTTTGGAACTACACTGATAATTCATCACCCAGAGCTGAAAACCATAATTTACTGTGAGGTTCAGAAATAAAGGGGGTTGCCAAGGTTCTTAATATACCCTGTGCTGAAGATTGATAAAGGAAACAGCTTGAAGAAAAGCATAATTACTGAAGGAGATGGTATTCGCCTATAACTTTTATCTGCTCCTACTATAAAACTTAAAACCTGGCAGAGATTTCATTTTGAATATTTCTTAAATCTCCCTAAAAGCACACACACCAGTAATGATAGGAAAATTTGGGGGAACTTTACAGGAAAACGTATCCCCATGAGCCCCAAAACGAAAGGTACATGGAAATAAACTACCAAAAGCCACAAAACCTGCTTGGTATCACTTGTTTCAGACAAAGCAACTGGGCATCTGATGGATCTCAGAACTCCAAAATAACAAGTACTCACAAGGAAATTTGAAAACAACAGCCAAAACTGGCAGGGTTTTGCAGTGAGTACAAAGGATGCTTGGTCAGGTCTGAAGGGGCTGGAACAGTCTTGGCCCAAGAAAATTCTAATCCACAAAGCACCCAGGACAAAGCTCCACACTGCAAAGAAACAGAATCCACATTGAGCAAACAATTTTTTTAAAATGGGGGGAGGGAGGATCACATTAAACATTTTGAGTAGAGTACAACTAGGATTGCCCCATTAAGTTCAGGGTGGATTGTCCTTGATCACAAAGTTAAGCCTACTCTGCTGGACTTAAACAGCTACTTGCACAGTCCATATTTTAAGATCTTAAAAACAAAAGTACTGTAGAACCTTGAAACCAGAAAGACAAATCATTCCTCCCTTCTAAAGGTGCAGAAAAACTAACTCATAGGACTGTGGGTAACAGAATGGGTCAAAGTTCTAAGAAAACCAGGAGCAGAATAATAACCCCACAGATAAAGCATGCTGCAGACATGCAGATAAACACTTAAAAAGTGACAAAAATCTCCAAAACAAGGAATAGAGGGTAACTTTCTAAAAATCCGCACAGAAAAGCCATGAAAAACCTAATGATTAACATCATAGTAATGATAGAAGCTTGCCCACTAAGATCAGGAACCAAGTGCAAGGATGCCCACTCACCACTCTCACACTGTACTGGAAGTCCTAGCTAATGCAATGGAACAAGAAAAGGAAACAAAAGGTATACAAATTGTGGAGGATAAAATAAAACTGTTCAAGGGTGTCATGATTGCAGCAAATATGAAAGACTTGAAACCCCTCCCCTCAGCAAAAAAAACTTGTCGCACTAAGAAACGATTATATAGAAAGGTTGAAGGATACAAAACAACATAAAATGTCAGTTGCTTTCCTGTATAGCAACAGCAAACAATTGGAATATAAAAATTAAAACATGATAACAGATTAGCCCCAAAATTGAAGTAGGTATAAACCTAACAATATGTATAAGATCAAATATGGGAAAAATTACAAAATTCTGATGAAAGAAATCAAAGAACTAAATAGAGGGATATTTATTCCATGTCATGGATAGGAAGACTTAATGTTAGGATGTCAGTTCTCAGCTTAATCTATAGATATGTAATCCCAACCAAAATCCCAGCAAGTTATTTTGTGGGTATCAGCAAACTGATTCTAAATTTATGTGGAGAGGCAAAAGCCCCCAAGAGAGCCAACACAATTGAAAGAAAAGAACCAAGTCAGAGGACTAACACCATCTGAGTTCAAGACTTACTATAAAGATACAGTGGTATTGAAATAAAAATAGACAAATATATCAATGGACTAGAACAAAACACACAGAAATAGATCCACAGAAGTATATTTGACAAGCATAGCCATCCAGTGGAGAAAAGGTGATCTTTTCAACAAATGGTACTGGACAACTGGGCATTTCCATGCAAAAAAGAAAAACTTAAGACACAGACCCTACACCTTTCACGCGCGCACACACACACACACACACACACACACACACACAAAATGGATCAGGAACCTAATATAAACGCAAAACTTTTAAACAATGTAGGAGAAAATGTAGAAAACCTTAGGTTTGACAGTGACTTCTTAGATACAACACCAAAGCCACCATCCACTAAAGAAATAATTGGTAAGCTGGACTTGATTTAAAATTAACTTCTGCTCTTCAAAAGACATTAATTATCAAGAGAATAAGAAGACAAGCCACAGACTAGAAAATACTTGCAAAAGACATCTGATAAAGGACTGTTAATAAGAACTCTTAAAACTCAACCATAAGAAAACAACGTAAAGCACTCTACAGATTCAGTGAAATCCTCATGAAAAATATTCTACTGGCATTTTTCAGAAATAGAAAAAAAATCCAAAAATTTGTATGGAACCACAAAACACCCCAGAGAGCCAAAGCAATCTTGAGATAAGCTGAAGGCATCACACTTCTGGTTTCATACTATATTACAAAGCTAGAGTAATTAAAACAGTATGGTATTGGCATAAAAAACACATATACATCAATGGAACAGAGAGCCCAGAAGTAACCCCATGCATATATGCTCAACTAATTTAGAATAGAGGAACCAAGAATATATATTGGGCAAAGGATTTTCTCTTCAATAAATGGTGTTGGGAAAACTGGACAGTGACATACCAAAGAATGAAACTGGACCAATATCTTTCACAATACACAAAACTTAACATGAATTAAAGGTTTCAAAGTGGACCTGAAACCATAAAACTTGTAGAAGAAAACATAGACAATAAGCATCTTGACATTGGTCTCAGGGGCAGTTTTTTGGATTTGACATCAAAACCAAAGGCAACAGCAGTGAACATAAACAAGTACAACTCCATCAAAAAGAAAAGCTTCTGCACAGCAAAGGAAACCAACAAAATGAAAAGGCAACCTATGGAATGGAAATAAATGTTTGCAAATCATTTATCTGATAGTGGGTTAATATCCAAAATACAAAAACAACTGCTACAAGTCAATAGCAAAAACAAATTTAAAAATGGGCAGCAGACCTGAATAGACATTTTCCAAAGAAGACATACACATGGCCAAATGGGCACATGAGAAGGTCCTCAACATCACTAATCATCAGGGAAATTAAATCAAAACCACAATGATACACCACCTCACACCGTCAAAATGGCCAGTATCCAGAAGGCAACACTGTTGGTGAGGATGTAGAGAAAAAAGGAAGTTTAATGCACTCTTAGCAGAAATGTAAACTGGTGCAGCCACTATGGAAAACAGTATGGAGGTTCCTCAAAAAATTAAAACTAGAACTACTAATATGATCAAGCAATTTCACTTCTGGGTATTTACCTGAAGGAAACAAAAACACAACAAAATATATGCACTCCCATGTTCATGGCAGTATTATTTACAGTTGCCAAGAAATAGAAGCAACCAAAGTGTCCGTTGATAGATGAATGGAATGGGGGGGAGTGTGTGTGTGTGTGTGTGTGTGTGTGTACACACACACACACTCATACAGTGGAATAAACACTAATCAGACATAAAGAAGGAAATCCTGCCATTTGTAACAATGGAGAGACCTTGAGGGCATTATACTAAGTGAAATAAGTAAGAGAAAGACAAATACCATATTCTCACTAATAAGTGGAATTAAAAAAGAAAAACCAAACTCATGGATACAGAGGACAGATTGGTAGTTGTCAGGTGGGAGGTTGTCGGAGATGGGAGGACGGGTGAGCAAATTGGTGAAGGTGATCAGAGGGTCAAACTTGCAGTTAGAATTCCTAGGGATATAATGTACAGCATGGTAACTATAGTTAACAATACTGCATATTGTATATTTGCAAGTTGCTAAATGAGTAACTCGTAAAAGTTCTCATTACAAGAAAAAATGTTTAAATGTGTGGTGATGGATGTTAACTAGACACTGTGATCATTTCACAAAACATATTGAATCATACACCTGAAATTAACATAATGTTATATGTCCATTATATCAGTTTTTTAAAAACCACTGAGGGGAACAATGTAACAACAGACATACATAGCCTTCATGTTTTAGGTCCAACCTACACTTCTAGCTTTTTTCCCTCTTTTTAAATCTATTATGTCAGCCAGTGTGACTATAATTTCCTAAAAGTCAGGATTTTATTGTTCTCCACAGATTCTTAAATAGAGGATGTGCTTAATTCTTTGAGAAATTAATAAAAGGGAGATGAGAAGAGAGAACCTTTTGGAAAAATAAAAGGATTTTCCTAATTTTTTAGAAGATCCAATAACATTGAGGTCATAAAGTACAAGTTAAGGAAAATTTCTACCTGAAGAAACTTAGAAAACAGAAATGGTGGTGTGGAAAAGTAGTAGTGTTTAATTTACTAATGAAAAGTTTAGCAAATCAAAAGGGTTTTTAAAGGCTCTACCTAAAGATATGCATACATTTTAAGGTCTAATGGTAGGCTCCACTGGAAGGTATAGAGCCTACTAGAGCTCTTCAGTTCAAATAAAAGCTTCAGTTGTAGTTAGTGTAGGATGTGTTCATATCATATCCTTGGCAAAAAGGGAAAAGAAAACAACCTGTTTAAAAAATGGACAGGAGATCTGAACAGACACTTCATATACTGATGTCAAATAAACATATAAAAATATGCTCTAATTCACATGTCATTAGGGAATTGCAAATTAAAACAAAAATGAGATTCACTACATGGCCAAAGTCCAAAACACTACAATACCAAATGTGATGAGGATGTGGACCAGCAGGAACCTTTGTTCATTGCTGGTTGAAATGCAAAATGGCACAGCCACTTTGGAAGATAATTTGGCAGTTTCTTACAAAAGTAAACATACTCTTACAATACAATATAGCAGTTATGCTCCTTGATATTTATCCAAAGGAGTTGAAAACATATGTCCACCCAAAAACCTGCACATGGATGCTTACAGCCGTTTTATTGATAATTGCCAAGACTTGGAAGCAACCAAGGTATCCTTCAGTGGGTGAATGAATAAATAAATAGGTGCATCCAGAAGAGGGAATATCCTTTAGTGCTAAAATGAAACGGAGCTACCAAAGCAATGGCAAAACAATAAGGAACATTTAATATATATTACTGGTAGCAAAAGAAGCCAGTCTGAAAAGGCTATGTACTGTATGATCCCAATTATATGACATTCTAGAAAATTCAAAACTCTGGAGACAGTAAAAGATCATAGGCTGCCAGGGGGTGGGGGCAGGGAAGAATGGATGTGCAGAGTACAGGATTTTTAGGGTAATGAAATAATTTTGCATGATGCTGTAGTAGCAAATACATGTCATTACACATTTACCTAAATCCATATAATGTACAACACCAGGAGTGACCCTTAATGTAAACTATGGACTTTGGGTAAAAATGATGTGTCAATGTAGGTTTGTTCATCATTTGTAAGAAATGTATGACTCTGGTGAGCAGTGTTAATAATGTGGGAAAGCTAGTATGTGGGGCCAGGAAGTGTATGGGAAATCTCTGTGCCTTCTGCTCAATTTTGCTGTGAACCCAAAACAGCTCTAAAAAGTGACAAGTATAGAGATCAAGCAAAAAAAAAGGCACAACATGAGTATTATAGGGTTCTCCAAGACCAAAAAAAAAGTAAGGGAACAACATACAGAAAATTATAATTCAAGAAAATTTTCATGAATTATTTTAAAGTATATTGAAAGAGCATATTGCATACTAGCTAATTCAACAGAGAATAATCAAAGCAATCTAGTAAAATTGTTGGAGTTTAAAGAAAAGGAAAAGATCTTGGGTATCCAGGCCCCCCAAAAAGCTGCTTATAATGGAAAGACAACAAAACTATATCACTTGTTTCACAGCAACACTTTATAGCAAAAGAAAATGGAATAATGTACTTAAAATACTTAGACTATGAGCTAGGAGTTTCATACTAAGTCAACGGCCTTTCAAGGGTAATAGAGCAAACTCACCAGCAGGCAGGAACTCGGGGAATTTTGTTTGTTGACTCTTTCTTAGGAATATGTTAGAAACTGAGCTTCAGACACCCAAATGTCTTGAGAAACATCATAAAAATCTGGTAGTGAGTTAATTATATACAGTTAGCTATATGTACAACTAAGACTAAATGAAGGATACAAGGAGAGAGTGTAATATAAAATGGTCTATGTGACCTAGGCAATATAGATAGGGAGCAACTATAAAAAATGAGTAAAAACGAGTATGTTTTTGGTGATGATACCGGTGGTAGTGTATCTGAGGCTTTTGATGTGAGATAAAGCAAATGAATTCAGTGTCTTTGAGACCCAGGATTCTCAGTGTAAGGATAAAAGGAGTTAGAGGTGTTAAGATAGATATTAAGTCAAAATCTTGCAAGTATCAGTATTAAATTCGTGAGATATTTTAGATTAGATAGAATTACATAATTACATCTATACATGGAAATTTTGTGTGTCCATGTCTTACCTTTGTCAACTGGAAAGGCTTAGAGACAGGACTTCTTAGAGAAATGGCCGGGTTTGGTCTGAGGGAGGAAATGTCCAAGGTCAGCCTGGAACGTCCGGCACACCAGAAAGCAAGGACACTATCGATGATAATGAGGGTTAGATTTAAAAAGATTCACACCAACCAAAAGAGGCTTCCGATGACCAACAATGGGACATCGTAAGCATTAATTAGGTTAATAAATGTAACAGAATCAAGTATATCAAACATGTTTAAATCCATGAATTCATAATATAATAATCATTAACCTCTGAATAGTGTTAGGGAACCAACTCAGTCTTTGAAAAATGGTATAAGGGAGGATTCCAGCATTTCTCTGGCTTTTCCTGTACAAGTTACAAATTGTACTGCTGACTAACTGGATTGTAAATGATGGTATTCCCCTTTATAGATGCGTTCTCACAAATAACTGAAGAGAGAATGATAGAAATAGATCATCACTACTTTGCAACCCCTAGCAACAAAAACAGCTAGACAGGATCTATCTCTTGATAAAAGCAATTATGAAGCAGTCATTAAATTGAGCAAACTCACACCCAAATCTGAGTAAGATCCAATTACCAATCTGGAAATAGAGGACAGTGGGATTTGTTCAGCTACACCACAAGAATGAAGCCAGCAAAATTTCAGCTGTGGAATGCTACATAACAAATGGTCCCATTCCTTCAACAAATTGCAAGGAGGGATAAAAAAACGAAGTGGAGAAAGATACCAAAAGTAAAAGGTAACCGATTTTATTTTAAAATGCTCACTTGTGTGAAAAAATTATAAATAAAAGTTAGGAAGTAATTACCACAAAAATCAAGACTGTTACTCTTAGGAGGGAAGGGGATAATGTTGGGGAGCACAGGAAGGGTTTCTGTGGTGGCTAGCAAGGTGCCCTCTTTGGTAGTGGTTAGAAGGGTATTTTACAATAATTCACCTACCTGTACATTTGTTTTACACTGCAGCATGTTTAACAAAACAGCAGAATCTCACAAGACTAGCCACTTTAAACCAGCAGGTAACCCTGCTACCAACTGGCCTGAGATGATCTGAGCCCAGGGCCTGTATCTGATTTACTTCTGTATTTCTAGGCAGTGCCTAACCAGAATAGGTATTCAGTGTTTTGTTGAATGAGTAAAATGCAGCTGAAGAAGCCTCTGATCCACTCAGATTGAATTGCTCCATCTGCTTTGCCACCTAAATGAGCTTTCCAGCACCTCCAGATCTGTTGGGGTGCCAGCAGCCCACATCACCCATACTTTTGTTCTTACTAAGTGGACTTGCACGGAGTTCCACGCTAGAGCTCTGAGTCCAGTGGGTAACACCAACTTCACATTCACGTGACCCTTCATCATTTGCCAAAATGAGAGCCCTCTGTGTCCTCTGGCTCGCCAGTGCTCTTTTACTCTCTTTCTCTGTCCCATCCTTCTCTCCTGACCTTTCTGCTGTGCTCTCTGGGCGACTCTTTTCTTTGGTGGACAAACCCCTGCGTCCTCCGTCACGTCTGTCAGCCCTCCCTTGGACATGGCTCGCATCTCAGGACACACCTGCCGTGCAGCCCTGCTAAGTGGAGGCAGTTCTTCGCACATCCTGGTGCACAGAGCTTCTCCCCAAATATTTTCAGATCACCACACCTTATTCCTCAAACAGAAATTCCTGCTCCGCAGGTCATTTCCCTTTTAGCCCTCTTTGTTGCTCTCTCTTTTAACTTGGCAGCCATTCTCTGGTTCTCTGATTCTTGGAAAATTTTAACTCATCTTCTCTACCCCAGTTGCTGCCATTATCCTCTCCTTTTGGGTGGACATCCTGACCAAGGTGCTTCACATCTCAGTCTTTAAGAATTACTCAGTATTCAGGTTAAAAACACCCTGTTTCTAACCACCATCTCCTATCCTTCCAACTCTTTCACTTATGCTTTAGCCCCTCAATTCTTCCATTTTGTCCATCTGTCCCATTCCAGATTCTTCTTTTTCTGTACACATCCTAGATTGCACAGTGGGTCTGAAACACTCTTGCAGGACACTTGGCTTACCTTGCACCTACCCCTCAATCTGAAGTCAGCCTCCTCTGGCCTGCCAGTTCCGTTGGCCCCACCACAAATTCATGTTGTCCGCAATCCTTTTATCTGTCCTTCAGCAGCTCCTTGAACTGCTGTTGCAAATCCCCTGCTCGTTCCCTTCTCTCCAAGCAGACAGCCTTGTTTCTGCTTCACTGAGATAATGGATGCCACCAGGCAAGAGCTCCCTGAATCTTGCACTTCCTTCTACCCACCAAAATAGAGGTTTCCTTGACTCTTCCATTAGCCATTCTCTCTTTACACTTTTAGTGGCCATGACCAGTGAACATTCAAAACTCTTCATTTATAAAGTGAGACTCCACATTCTCAAATTCAGCAGTGGCCTCCCCATTCCCATATCCAATGGACACACTTTTCAGTCCCTAATTCTCTGCTGCATCTGACCAGCTGACCTTCCCCTGGACTTCCCAGCCCTTGGTTCATTACACCACATGCTCCAGGATCTCCTCATAGCTCTGATGCTTCCATTGGCCTCTCCTTTTAGACATCCATTCCTCTGACCTTTGTATGTTGCTTTTTCCAGTGTTCCTCAGCCCTGTACTCTTTTCATACTCTGCAGTCACCTGAGCAAGCTCACCTCCGCTTTGCGTTTCAACCATTACCTGTATGTTCATGTTTCTGGCCCACATCTTTTTCTTGAGCTCCCAAACCCCTTTCAACTGACTACTGGACAATTCCACCAGGACGTCCCTCGTGCGTCTTCAACCCAGCATGTCTCCAGCTGACCTGAGCATCTTACTACCCTGCTGTACTGGTAAATCTTTCTTGTCCCCCACTCCAAAAATTTAACCATCCTCCTGGATGCCACTCTCTATCCCTTAGCCCCATGATCATTTGGTTACCAAGGGTTCTCAACTCTACTTTCTAAATACAGAATTTCTTAACTCTCTCAGGCCCACTGCCACCAACCACTTTGCTTCAGATCAGACTTCTGATTTCTCTTTGATAAAAATGGTCTCTCTCTAATTCAGTCCACTAACACTGTTAACTAGAGTGATCTGTCTGAAATGCAAATTGTGTCCCTCTCCTGCTCCCAACCCTTCCATGTTCCCCTATCGCTTTTAAGTCCAAACTCCTGTCCAGAGCCTCTGAGCTTTCTCATCATCTGGCCTTTGCCTGTCTCCTCAGACTAATCTCGGGCCCTCCCTGCTCATTAACTGCTGTTCTAGCTCAGCATTACTCAGTTGCTTTTAGTTCTCCACCTGTGCCCTTCTGTTTCCTTGGTCTCTCCTCAAGCTGCCTTCTCATTCATGAACAGCTTTCCTGACCCTTACCTGTCAGACTCCTTTTCATCCTACAGTAATGCCCCCTGCTCTACCCACCCCGCCAAAAGCTATGTAAGGTGTCCCTGCTCAGAACTCCAGTAATACCCAGAACCTAGCAAATCTTACATTACTTTTACATGGTCATCTCCCCAACCAGACTGACCCTTATCAAAGGGTCACTGTTTTAGTTTCAGTGCTTAGCCTATACCAGTGCTCAAAGTGGGTTCAGTGAAGACTCAATTCCTAAGTGCAAAATTTATTATCAACATAGCTGCCATCTAGTGCACATTACGATGTGCTAGACACTGTGAAGCAATTCACATACATTGCCTTACTTGTTCCTTGAGTCACTATCATCATCCCATTTATTCAACAGGAAGTTACAGAGGTGAAGGAACTTATCCAAGGCCACACAGGCAGAAAAAAGTGGAGCCTTTTTTCTGCTTGTCGGTGTCGTAAGCCCAAAGTCAAGCCTATGCAATCAGGAGTGTGCAAACGACCAGCTGTGCACTTCATGCACTCTTTCCTTTTTTCCTTGGTGACAAAACCCCAATTTTATTTGGGGAGGCGATGTGCCCAGTTAAAAGACTACATTTAAGATAGCTATGCTATGTGACTCAGTCATATGGGATTTTCAGAAGTCTCCTTCCAATGAAAGGTAGACCAAGTGACTGGAGCCCCAGCAACCATCTTGGGCCATAAGGTGTCCTTGAGGATGGAAGCCAGCATTTAAAGTTAGCAGTGCAGAAAGGTGGGAGCCTGGATTCGGTAACACTGTGGGCCATACTGGTCACGGTCTGGCTACCTCCAGACTTAATGTGGTGGGAAAACTAACTTACAAAGTCACAGTAGTAGAGCTCCGTTAATATGCAGCCAAACCTGGTACAAAGGGTCAGGTTGAATCTCATTCCTCTTGATCCCCTGGGGATGGACGCAGAGACGGAGAAGCCAGCATGGGTGATATAAAGTGTTTCTTTATTTGAACATCATTCCACCTGCACTGAAGCTCAAATCCAGCAGCAGCAGAAGGGTCAGGACCAAAATAAATGTTACCAAACTGGACGATGAACAGCAAGGACACATTCAGACAGAACTTACTAAAGGGGTGTAGACAACACCAACTTATCCTAATGACACAGCACAGGCCCGCTGAGGTCTGCTGGTCAGAGCTCTGAGAAGGCCTATGGCTTCCTTGTTCTCTTCTCAGGAAACTCCAGTCCTACCCCAGAGGCCAGCCCTGAGCCAGGCAGGGCCCTGAGGGAGTTTCTTGTGCTGGGAAGATCCCAGCCTCTCCAAAGAGAGGTTCCCTTTCATCAGTTCACACTGGAAGCTGGAGAAGGCTGACTCCTCTGTGCTCTAGCAGGAATCTCAAAAGAAGGCCAAGGAATTTTCCCCACAGCCTTGTCCAGAAGCTCTCAACTTGACTATTCTGGGCCTGAAAAGGACCCTGATTCTACCCATGGTATTCACCCCCTCAGGAAAAGGGTTTTCTTCCAGGGTACTGAGCCCCAAAGAGGAAAGTGTTCACAACCTAGAGACCCAGAAGGACCTGACCACCCAGCAGCCTGAGCCACCTCTAGGCTGTGGCTGCTTTGGCCTATCCCCAGACCAGGACAGAGAAAACTGAGGCATGCCTTGGTGGGCCACTGAAAGCTCAGCTCCTGTCTGGGGCCAAAAGTCCAAGAGACAGCCAGGGTGAGGAGAGACCATGCTCTCTGCTCCAGTCTCCTCCTAAAGGTAAAGCCAAGCCACTTGCCTGGGTTCCCTTGCCCCAGGAGAGCCATCTGGGGCCCCGACTGAAGCGTCTGTCCCACCTCTGCTGAAGCCTCACGGACAGGGCTACGGTTTGGTCCCCACTGCCAGCTCCTTCCTTCCCTGTGTTACACTGGTGGTCCTTCAGCCCACCCAACCCCATGTTCCTAATCCCAAGCCCCTGGGTGCATCCCGGCTGTCCCCTCAGTGGGGACAGCGGCTAGCTGGGCGCATGGTGACATGGACACACTGTCAGGCCACCCCGAATCAATCTCCCTTTCCACTGCTAATGCCCTGATGTGGCAAACCTGCTCCCAAAGGGATGGGGCACTGGCTGCCTGGGCCTCTGGCGGTGGGTTGTAACCTCCACCCAGGCACCAGGGCCTGGTGCCCCCCTCGGGCAGAAGACATCTTTGGGGAATGAGCTGCCCCTCGCACCATGCACAGCAGCTGCTCCCCATTCCTCAGGTCCCATCTCCCTGATCCGCCTCTCCTTCCCCTCCTTTGTCCCCTCATCCCAGTTTGGCCTCTCACGTCCTGCTCTCCAGCTGCTTCCTCCCTGCCCCTTTCCCCCACCCAGGGCTCACCCCTGCGGCCCCCCTCACTCTTCACCTCCCCTCCGTTTCTGCTCCTCCCGGGCCCTCCTCCTCTCTCTCTGCCCCTCCCTAGCTCCCTCTCCCGCAGTCCTCCCCCCATTCTTCATCACTAGCTTCCAGCCCCACTCCCGCAGCCTTCCAACATGGGGCTTTGGTTCGAATCTTTGAGGAACTCACTTTTGCCCCGTCCCTCTGTCCCTCCCAATCAGCACAGGACCCCGGTATCCACCCCACACCATGGGGCTGCAGTGTGGGGCCTGGTGGGAACAGGTATGATGAGGCATGGTGTGGGGCCAGCGCACTGGGGGGAGGGTTTGCCAAAGAGAAGGGTTGAGAGGGTGGGTCAGGGGAGGAGGGGTTGGTGTCAGGATTTGGTAAGTTCCAGGTTTCGGGAATCCTATCGGGACCCAGCATCTGATTCCAGTTAGGGTCCAGAGGGTGGACTCAGGCAGAGGATTTCTAGGTCTGTCTTGGAGACCCTAACTTTCAAGCCCAAGTCCTGTGGAAATTAACACAGGTTGGCAAATACATGGCACTCGCTGCTTTTCTTCCACCTTTGGCTGAGGCTGACTTAATGAAATGGTGAGACACGCTGCCCTGCTGAGGCTCAGGGACCTCATGCTCCACCGTGGGCCAGGCAGCCGGTACCCAAGACAGAAGGAGGCACACTAGCTGAAGCCCACCTGCTGCCTGAAACGGGAGCTGAAAGGGGCCATCCACACCCCAGGCCAGATAGCTCCCCGTCAGGTCCACGAGGCAGTGAGGGGAATTCAGAAATACCTGGAGTCTCCCTTATTTGCTCCCTGCCAAGGGGGACAGAGATGCCCCAAAGTAGGAGGAGGAGGGAGGTGACACCTCATCTGCCCCACACACAAATAATTACACACACACACATGCACACTCACACACACACACACACATACACATACACACACACACACACACATGCCTCGGCTCCAAGCACTGCCCATTGGACTGCAGACCTGGGCATATCACAAGGTGAGAGGCCGGCATGAGGGAGAAGAGGTGGGGACAGGGTTACAAGGCCTGGGGATGGGGACAGGGGGTACCCTGTTCAGAGGTGACCTGCAAGTTCAAGTTATACAGAAAAGTATCAAAGAGGCAAGACAGTCTCTGCCCTTGGCAGATGCCCAGGGTCAGGGAGCGTGAGAAGGGTAGAGGGGTGATACATCCCCAAACTCCCCACTCACCCCCAACCCCCAGCCCTGACAACAGGGCCAAGACGTCTGTGCTATACAAAACAGGCCAGGGTCAAGGGTCCAGTCACTGGTGAGACCTCCCAACAGGTTGGAGGCCAGGCTAGCCCCAGGCTGAGCAGCCTCCAACCCCAGCTACCATGTCAGGCACCACCAAGACAGGAGTCAGAGTGCCTCCTCCTGCTGCCGCCAGAGCCTGTGTGTCTTTTCTAAGACTCTGGGCTGAACAAGGCCCCAGTCAGCAGTTGGCTGGGAGGCCCTGTGCTTTCTCCCTTGGGGCAGCTCAGACTCCTTTGGGAGAGTTGGGAGCAGGCTGGAGTCGGGTAGAGAG
This sequence comes from Manis pentadactyla, assembly GCF_030020395.1. NCBI lineage: Eukaryota > Metazoa > Chordata > Mammalia > Pholidota > Manidae > Manis > Manis pentadactyla. The sequence continues at coordinate 206,457,845 of NC_080019.1, read as the reverse complement.
GCCCCGGGGAGGCTGGTGGTGCCTGGAGCTATGTGACAAGGTGATGGAACCACCACTGGCCCCCAGAAAAACAAAAGTAGGAAAGAGTCCAGACCACCCTGGGCAGTGTCTTGAATGAGTTTCTGCAGAAGGCAGGGGCCAGAGGTGAGGATTCAGCCAGGTGGCCGCCCTCCAAACAGAGGGAGCCTGGAACACCAGAACCACAGTGCCTCCTGCCAGGCTGGAGAGGAGAGAAGCAGCCCAAGGGCCTGGGGGTCCAGGTCCCTTAGGTCAGTTGAGGGAAGAGTAGAGTCAGACCCTCCCTGCGTCCGCAGGCCACCCCCCAAAGGCTGCATCCCGGCTCCAACCTCTTCAAAGCCTGGAGCCCCCAGGCGGGTAGCACGTGCGAAGTCTTCCCTCGGAGCTTGACGGAGGGATGAGAGGGCAGGGAACAGACAGGCTGAGGGAGGTCCATTCCTGGGCTTGTGATCCTGGCCTTCAGGGTCCCTGCGAGTGAGGGACAGGACACGGGAGGACTCCCCATCCGGAGACTTCGCCCCCCGGCCGCAACACAGAGCTTACCGTGGTGCCCACAAAATCTGAGAGAGAGAGAATTGGAGAAAGTCAGATGCTGCCGGGGCACTGGAGGGCTCCCCTCAGCCACCCCTCAGGGCTAAGCTGGGCAGAGGGCTGGGCTGCGTAGGTTCTGAAATCCTAACCAGGCCTCTGACTAGCTGGACAGCCTTGAACAGACCGTTCCACCTTTCTGAGCCCCAATTTCCTCATCTGTAAAATTGTCATAATAATCTACTTCACGGGGTGATTCTGAGGAGTCAAAAAGACAAACAGATCCAGTCAAGGAATTTTCAGTGTTTGGCATATAGTGAGTGCTGGAAATGAGAGCAATTTCTCTTATTTTTCACTTTTGTTCCAGAGGCCAATGGCTCAGAACTAAATTATGAGGCTCACTCATCTTGAGCTCCCAATGAGAAATGGAGATCCCCAGACGCTGAAGGAGGGCAAACCGGGGTCCTTTTATGCCACTTATAACACTGAGCTGTTAGGGCATTTTGGGGAGGGAGGAGAGGACACTGTGCGGCCCACCTCACACTAGTCTAGTCCCCAAGCCCCTCAGAAAGGCCAGGCGGCCGTCTTAGTCTCATACTTCTAGAATCTGCCACCAGAGGGCAGCCCCTGACCTCACACGGAGAACCACAGAGCCCACCTGGGGCCTTGAGGACAGACAGGTGAGCAGTCCAGCATCCTAGGAGGGCCTCGAAAAAGGGGCAAGCAGCTGGGAAACTTCGACCTGGGTTCAAATCCAGACTTAGGTGACACTGAGCACATCACCAGAGCTCTTGGGCCTGGGCTTTCTTGTTTGAAGAGCAGAGGCCATGATGCCTTCCTGACAGGGAGTCATGAGGAGTGAGAGCTTTGAGCATGTGCCATGAGCACTTTTACAGGCTTACTCGTTTTTCCTTCCTCACAGGACAGGTCTGGAAGGTGGTACAGTTCCCACCACCTCATGTTACAAAGTGCAGGACACTGAGGCTCCAGGAGATGAGGTCATTTCTTTGCCCAACCTGCTTCCAAATCAGTCTGCCTCCACAGTCCAGGAGTTCCACCACAGGGTGACAGGCCTCCTGCCACATGAGGTAAGAACGCCCACTCCCATTATCCTCATTCCATAGATGAAACTCCCAGAGATGACTGCAATTAGCAGACTGTGCTAAACATAGACCCAGCACATGCTAACAGCTCAGAGGAGGGTATGGCTATAAAAATGACTACTCCCCAGGAATTCCACTCTTTGGAATTTACCCAAAGAAAACAAGGTCCCAGTTTCAAAAAGAGATGTGCATCCCTATGTTTATCGCAGCACTATCTACAATAGCCAAGACATAGAAGCAACCTAAGTGTCCATCAGTAGATGAATGGATAAAGAAGATGTGGTACATATACACAATGGAATATTATTCAGCCATAAGAAGAAAACAAATCCTACCATTTGCAACAACATGGATGAAGCTAGAGGGTATTATGCTCAGTGAAATAAGCCAGGTGGAGAAAGACAAGTACCAAATGATTTCACTCATCTGTGGAGTATAACAACAAAGCAAAAACTGAAGGAACAAAACAACAACAGACTAACAGGCTCCAAGAATGGACTAGCAGTTACCAAAGGAAAAGGGGTTGGTGAGGGTGGGTGGGAAGGGAGGGATAAGGGGATTAAGGGGTATTATGATTAGCACACATAAGATGTGGGGGCACAGAGAAGGCAGTATAGCACAGAGAAGACAAGTAGTGACTCTGTGGCATCTTACTACGCTGATGGACAGTGACTGTAATGGGGCATGTGGGAGGGGCTTGGTAATAGGGGGGAATGTAGTAACCACAATGCTGTTCATGTAAAACCTGAGTGTAAGACTGTATATCAATGATACCTTAATAAAAAAAAAAAATGACTACTCCTGTTTCTCATGGCAGAGAGCACCCCCTCCACCCCCTCCACCTTGTTCCAGGGGCAGACAACAAAAAAACACTTACATGAACAAGAAGGCACAAAGATGTTCACTGTAGCATTATCAGTAATAGTAAAAATGTGGAAAACTAAAAGCTCCTAAAAGGAGAATGGTTATGAAACTATTGTGCCTTCCTCTTCCATAATGCTAATCACTGGATAAAAAGAGCATGATTATTCTCCAAAAAGTAATAAGTAAAGTTGAGCACAAAACTCAATCTTTGTAGATTAATGATACCAAATATTTGCTTCAGATAATGTCCTATGTTGTGTGAGCATCTAACACCACCGTATATTTAATAAAGGGACATAATGTTTGCAAAGGTAACAGGAAAGTATTACTCCTGAGGCTCTATCTGGCCTATGTGTACACTTTTTCTTTATTGTATTTTAATGTTACTTGACATTCACAAAAGTTTACGTGTAATATACAGCACTAGGTATAACGCCTACTGTAACAAAGATCTGTGGGCATCTGGGTGGTAATGTCAAACTGTTTTCAAGGTGGTCCTACTGCCGAGTCTTTTGTAGAGCCGCGTTTTCACGAGTGCGGCTGCCCCACCCCACAAGCGTGCGCTCACCTTTGTTCTCCTGTTTGAGCTCCTCCTGCAGCAGGTCTGTTTGCCGGTTCCCCAGCACAAAGGCGAGGAAGGAGAGGATGAGGGCGTTGAGGATGCCGATGATGGCCAGGATGTACGCCCAGCGCACGGAACAGTCCCCCAGGGAGTACTTCCCGGTCTTGGCCCCGCACATGTCCCGGATAGTCTCTGCATCCCAGCCGTCGGGGAAGATCATGCAGCCCAGCACGAGGCACAGAGCTGGGGGGTCGCAGGCCGGGCCCACCGCCGCGGTCAGGAAGGGGGAAAGAGGGGGATGATTACTCCCCAGAGCCCGAGGACTACCAGAGACCGACACCTCCTATCAGGCTGGGCCCCGTGCTCCCACTCCACCCATCAACCCTGCAGCCTGGTGACGCTTCCTGTGGGTGCCAGAAACCTCTGGGGGCAGAAACATTCCTGAAGCAATAATGGCCTCTCCCGCCCCCGCCAAATCAACTCCTCCATGAAGCTTTCCTGGAAAAATAAAATAGCAAACCAGGTCACCTCCTTCAGCTCCCTTTAGCATCTTGGCCATGCTTACTTACCCGCTCCCATCCTCACTGTCTTTATTTTTAATTTTGGTCATTCATTCCCCTTTCCTTCAGGATGCTTGAACGTTCTCATTCTCACAGCTGAGCACTGCGCTCAGAGAACAGATCGGGACAAGAACCGCAGGGCTTGAGCCTAGTTCTTTCACTTAGTGTAGGACTTTGGGGGTGCCGCCTCTTCCGTCTGTGTAGTGGAAACCACAGTACTTACCTCACCGGCCGGTTGTGAGGATTTCGTGAAGTAATGCATGGAAGCTGTGCCTGGCTCACTCACTCACTCTACTGGGGCCTGCTCTGGGCCGGGCACTGGCGGACGGGCGGCAGGGGGCCTTGATGCCAGCCGCATGGAGCTTGCAGTGTGGCAGGCGAGAGGGCCATTGGAGCAAAGTCATTAAGGGGGCTGGGGCTCACATCCTACCTCAGCTATTGTCTTGATGTATGACCTAGAGCCAGTTCCTTCGAGCCTCGGTTCCCTCATCTATAAAATGGGGATAAGGACGGTATCCAGAAATTGTAACGATTATAAAGGAAGTAGCAAATGTAAAGTGCTTGACAGAGTAAGTCCCAGATAAATGTTAGGTGTTATTGTCAAAACCAGTCATAACAATAAAAATAAATATCACACAAATAAGGAAACACTGTGGGAGAAGACAGGGGAAGGGGAATGGGTAAGGCCAAGACAAACCCCGAAATAGGCCTTTGCTGGTTCCCTTCTGTGTTCAGTGGGCTCTTTCCAGCCCTGAACCTAGTGGGTGGGACCCAAGACTGAGCCAGTCAGCGCACTGCATTGCTCTGCCAACTCTTATAGCTGTGATAGACTCAGAGGCCCCATGCCCCACACAGCCAGTCAGAACCAACTATGCTCAGTAAGCCTCTGTGGCCGTGACCTTCTGCCCCCGCCTTGCAGTGCTGGCAGCTGGCTGACCTGTGACGTGTGGCTTGGTGTTGTCCTCTTAGCATCTCACAATCCACCCAGCAACTGGGCTACTCTAAGACTCACAGGCCGCACACCAGACCCACGGGGTACCTAACCTGGGTTTTAGATGACAGCAGGGACAAAGTGGGGGTGGTAGTCAGTCCTTCCCACTGTCCACCAGGCCTACCTAGTCCCCAGGGCGGGTAGAGGCCCTCAGCTTTGCCAGCTCCCTCCGCCATCTACCATCTGATGTGGTGCTCTGAAGGCCCCAGACCGGCCTGCTGGTGTGGTGGCTCCTGTCCTTCCCTAGCGTTTGGCCTCTGGCCTTGCCTTCCCACCTCCAGTGCCACCACGGACAGGGCCCCCACTCCCCTAGGCTGTGCTCCTCCTCCTGATGTAGGGCTCCCCCACAGCACCACGATCACACACACACACACACACACACACACACACACACACACACGCTGGCAGGGGAGGCAGGGCTCCCTCCCCTCTCAGTGCTGCCAGTCCCCTGCTTTAGGGTCGGGAGAGTTCCGGGCAAAGGGAAAGGAAATGCAGAAAGCCCTGGGGGAAAATGAGCCTAGTGTAGTGAGTCAAATAATTCACATTTGAAGATGCCTGTTAGAAACCCAAAAGGAAAGGAAAGCTCAGGGGAGAATCAGTGCTGGGGATATAAATTTGGGAGCTGTGGGCACACAGATCCCTGGGATCAGACATTATGGAAACTAAAGAGAAGGCCCAGGACTGAGCCCTGGGGTGACCTAGCAGTTACAAGGCGGGAAGAAAAAGAGGAGCTTATGGAGAAGGCTTGACCCAGTCATCTCCCCATATATATCACTAACACTTCCAAGATCCTCCAGGCCCCTATCAGAAAGGAGAGGATAGTCAACGGCCAGGGACTTGGGAATAGGAGAGAAGCAACAACTCTGCCCTTGGTGTCCCCAGGGCCCCTCCCCAGGCAGTGCGCTCCCACCTGCTCCAGGCTCTAAATCTCCAGCCAGAGATAGGGGTTAGGACAGAGCCTGTGGAGGGGGCAAACCCACCCAACCCATCTGCCTCCTCTCCTTTCCTGGCTGGAGCATTCCTGTCTCCATGGAAACTGTACCATCCCGAGCTCCCAGCCACACAGCGGAGGCTCCTGTGGGTGGTCCGCTCCCCTCTGCAACCCTGAGCTCAGCCCCCAAGGTTTTCTTCCCCAGGCCCTGTGCCTGCACACACTCTCTGCCTCACTACTTACCTGTCTCGATCTAAGTCACATGTCTCCATTACTTTCTCTTCATCCTTTTCATCTTTCTTTCTTTGCTTCTGTCTTTTCACGTCCTTCCCCCTTCTCAGGCTGCTCTCCATCATGCTCAAATCTCAGGCTCAACCCTCCCTCTTCCCTTTTCCCTTTAATTCTCTCTGCATTTTACATTCCTTTAACACCCCTCTTCTCTCTTCCTTTTCTCACTTCTCTTCCTTCTCTATACTGGTCCCCTCTCCCTTTCTTCTCTCTGGCTCTCCCTACATTCTACATATAAATTCTCAATGTCTAATGTGTGCCAGGCACTGTGCAGGGAGCTGGGGACATTGGCAGGCATGGTTTCTGTCCTTGGGAGCAGAGGTGTGTGTGAAGGAATAAACTGAAGTCAACATGCACAGAATAGTAATACATGCCAAGGAGTGCTTGCAAGGAAAAACTAAGACTGAGACCCAGAATAACAAGGCACTCAGAAAGGGCAGGAGTCAGGCTTCTCTCTCCATCTTCACTCCCTCTCTCTGCCTCCTTTGCTCTGCAATGTTTTAGGTGATGGCTATGGGGCCCCAGAGGCTTCTCTGGGACTAGAAAACACCCAGAAGTCAAGCAAATGAGGAAAAGCCAATCAGATAGGTTTCCCTGGACCTGGAGGAAGAGAGGAAGAAACCACAAGGGACAGCCCAGCCCAGGGAAATGATAAAGAGGCTCAACCATTGGGAGATGGAGTGACTCCAGGCAGGGCAGGCTTCAGCATCCCCATTTGCTGGATGAAGAAACTGAGGACTTTAGAGTCCATGCTCAAGTCTCTCTCAGAAATAATGAGCTGGCTGCTTCAAGGCTCAAGACACAGGTGCAGGGTGCAGTGTGGGGTATGACCTCTCAACCACAGCATTTCTAACTCTTGACCTGATGATTCTCTTTGATGGGGGACTGTCCTCTGTAGTGCAGGATGTTGCACGTCATCCCTGGCCTCTATACCACATGCCAATGGCACCACCATCCCCAGTCACAATAATAAAAAATGTCATTGACAAATGTCCCTGTTAGGGAAGGGGACAGGTGGGAAAAGTTGTTCCTAGTTAAGAACCACTGGTATAGGGCAAGGAGCATGCGATGGGACATCTTTATCCAATTACCCTACAGTCCACTGACTTACCCTGTTCTAAGCAGCCAGGATGGGTTTTGACAAAATTAAGATTGACAATATTAGTATTATTAATAATGTGATAATAATGTGAACAAATAGTATTGAATGCTTAATTATGTGTCAGGGTGCTAAGCTCCTGACATTCGTTATCTCATTTAATCCTACAACAAATCTGTGAGGTAGGAAAAAATTATCATCCTCATTTTACAGATAAGGAAAATGAGGTTTAGAGGAACCAAGTATTGTATGTCACACAGCAGGTCAGTGGTGGGATCTGTGTTCAAACCCAGAAGGGTCTTTACTTAATGTTATTCTCTGTGAATAAATTCACCTTTTTAACTTAGAAGCATTTACTTAAAAAAGTAAGCTTTATTCCACTGTCAAAGAACAGGAAACCAAGATCATTAGCCATAAATAGAAGGAAACTAAATGTAAGTACAATGAAACCAAAACACTATTCTTCTGTTCTACCTAGACACTTTTGCCAGCCAAATGCTGAACCTGAGGGCTGCTGCTCCTTACTCTTATTGATGTTCAAGACACATCAGCACCAAATTGAGACTTTTTCCTTTAAGCTACGAAACAGTGGCCACCTTGTACCGCCTCAAAAGGAAGTTCAACTCCATTCTTTACCATGTGACTTTCAGCAATGTCTGGGCCTCCGTTTCTGCATCTGTAAAACAGGGGTCATGACATCTGCCCTACTGATTTCATAGAACTTTTGTGAGAATCAAATGACCAGGGAGAAAGGGTGAAGTGAGGGCAGGTCGTGCCAACTCATGGCACAGTAGAAAAAAATCTGGACAAAAACATCTGGCCTTTTTCCAGATAGTCAAGAAATGTTGACAGTGAGTGCCTTGGGAAGAAAATTAACTTAGCCTTTACACACAACCATGACAGAAATCAGTACTGTACTATAATGTCTGTTCATTCCTCTTCCTTAATAGTACAACCCCCAATTTTTAGCTGAGAACTTGACTGTTGAAAATGAAGACTGCATTTTCAACATCCCTTGCAGCTAGATGACTAGGCTGTATGACTAAGTAAAATGCATGCAGATATGTTATGTGTCTTCAAGGAAACAAGTTTATATAAACAGATTTAAAAGGATGCTATAATGTGTGCTCTTTGCCCCCTTTCCTTTCATCCATTTTTCCATCCTGCTGCCTGGAATGCAGATGTGATGGCTAGGGCTCTAGCAGCCATCTTCAACAATGAGGACAAGGGCCTTACTCCAGGAGTGGTAGAACAGAGCTCTGGAAGAAGCTAATGACTTCAGGAGCTACCATAAGAATTCTGGGCATTTGTTTCATATAAGATACTGGAACCTGGGGTCATTAGACCACAATTATTTGGGGCTTTCCTATCACATACAGTTAAACACAATCCTAATTGATATAATAGTATGTTATTCCTTTTGAATTTTGTACCATGGTATATGTATTGGGAAGAAAACACTGAACTGTGTGCCCTTGGGCAAGTCTCTTTACCTCTCTGAACCTCAGTTTTGTCAACACAGGAATAGTGATATTTCCTTCTCAGGGATGCAAAGTAGATTGGGTAGTCACCATCACTATGATGGCCTCATTGTTTGTAGGGTGTGAGGGTGGCATGTGCCTGAAGAACAACACGATGGTATCTATAAAAGTCATAAACACACTTATCCAACTTGATTAGAAATATATCCTATGGCCAAGTTCGTCCAGGTACACAAGGAGTGTATACAGCATGTTCACTGCACCATCATCTGTATAACAAAGGACTGAACTCTTTATTAAAAGGGAACTAATTAAATAAACTAGTTAAATAAATAAATAAATCTATGGTGTATCAGGACCATGGAAACTACAAAGCCATTAAAACAAATGGAGAACAATTATTTATGTCGTCATGGAAACTCTTCTAGATACATCAAGAAATTTAAAAATGGTACAGAAAACTATATATAGTATGATCTCATCTATCATTTTTAAAAACAATGTACATACTATGGAATATACTGCAATGAAAGAATGGGAAGCTCTATGCAGACTGACACAGAAAGCTCTCTGAGATGATGTCTGCTGCAAATAGGATTCATAATTTTTAGAAAATCAAACATGTAGTGCTAGTGTTCCCTATGTGCTGGGTACTATTCTACCAATTCTAAGTTTTATGTCTATTAATTTATTGTTATCCACATTTTACAGATGAAGTAACAGGCCCAGAAGAGTTAAGTGATGTGGCTATGGTCACACAGCTAGAGATAACAGAGCCAGGGGTCAGACCCAGCCTGCCTAGGGCTAGAGCCCATGCTCTGAACCACCTCTCCTCTTGGACATAATAAGCAGATAGGAAGACCATACACTGGCATTATTCCTTTTGTTTCAAAAAGTAGCAGGTAGTCAATACATACAATAAGGTGTTATTCTGCCTTAAAAAGGAAGGAAATTCAGACATACACTACAACATGCATAAACCTGAGGACATTATGCTTAGTGAAATAAGTCAGTTACTTAGGGAGAAATACTTATTATATGATTCCACTTACATGAGATCCCTAAGAGTCATCAGATTCATAGAGACAGAAAGCAAAATGGGGGCTGACAATGACTAGGAGAGAGGGAATGGGGAGACTGTGTTTAATGGAGACAGAGTTTCAGTTCTGCAAGATGAAGAAGTTCCAGACATGGATGGTGGGGATGGTTGCACAAGAATGTGAATGTACTTAATGCCACAGAACTGTTATTGTAACCATCAAGACTGGTTGAAATGGTAAATTTTATATTATGTTTATTTTACCACAAGAAAGAAAAGGAGAGACAGAGGGCAGGGGAGAGAAAGAAAAGAAGACAGTACATAGGAGTACACAGAAAATTACATGATATGTTTGCCTAATGGACGTGCATGTAAATTCACAGGAAAAAAGATCAGGAAAAGTGGAAATTAAATTTAAAAGAGTGCAAGTATTAAGTGATTCCACTCATCTGTGGAGTATAAGAACAAAGAAAAAACTGAAGGAACAAAACAGCAGCAGACTCACAGAACCCAAGAGAGGACTAACAGTTACCAAAGGGAAAGGGACTGGGGAGGATGGGTGGGAAGGGAGGGATAAGGGGAAAAAGGGGTATTATGATTAGCAGACATAATGTAGCGGTGGGGGACACAGGGAAGGCAGTATAAGACAGAGAAGACAAGTAGTGATTCTACAGCATCTTACTACACTGATGGACAGTGACTGTAATGGGGTGTGTGTGGGGGAGATAATAGAGGGAGTCTAGTAACCATAATGTTGCTCATGTAATTGTATATTAATAATACCAAAATTTAAAAAATTAAATTAAAAAAGAAAAAAGTGGTGGCCTCAGAGCAGGGAGAGGGTACAGATTTCAGCTCTTTTGTAATATTTCAGCTATTCAGAGTGAATGTATTCATATATTACTGAGGAAATTTTTAAAATGTAATTTAAGATAATGATTTTTCAAAGAATACACATATATACATAAATAAGCTTGTGTACCTATAAACATTTTGAGAAGGATACAGAAGCAATTAATGAGACCTGGACTGGTGGGTGGGAAGAAAGAGAGGGAGGAAGGGGGATGCTTACTTTTCATTCAATGCCCTCCTGCACCACTGAAAGTTTCTAACATCTGCATATATTACTTTTATAACAAAAACATTATTATTATATCCAATCCTTTTGCACCTATGTCAGGCCATGAAATCCTCTTAGGCTTTTAAAAAATACTTAAGAAACAAACAAAAATAGCTAAGACTGGATCATTGTCTAACCCCATACACAAAAGTAAATTCGAAATGGATCAAAGACCTGAATGTAAGTCATGAAACCAGAAAACTCTTGGAAAAAAACATAGGCAAAAACCTCTTGGACATAAACATGAGCAACTTCTTCATGAACATATCTCCCCGGGCAAGGGAAACAAAAGCAAAAATGAACAAGTGGGACTATATCAAGCTGAAAAGCTTCTGTACAGCAAAGGACACCATCAATAGAACAAAAAGGTACCCTACAGTATGAGAGAATATATTCATAAATGACAGATCCGATAAAGGGTTGACATCCAAAATATATAAAGAGCTCACACACCTCAACAAACAAAAAGCAAATAATCTAATTAAAAAATGGGCAGAGGAGCTGAACAGACACGTCTCCAAAGAAGAAATTCAGATGGCCAACAGACACATGAAAAGATGCTCCACATCGCTAGTCACCAGAGAAATGCAAATTAAAACCACAATGAGATATCACCTCACACCAGTAAGGATGGCCACCATCCAAAAGACAAACAACAAATGTTGGCGAGGTTGTGGAGAAAGGGGAACCCTCCTACACTGCTGGTGGGAATGTAAACTAGTTCAACCATTGTGGAAAGCAGTATGGAGGTTCCTCAAAAAGCTCAAAATAGAAATACCATTTGACCCAGGAATTCCACTTCTAGGAATTTACCCTAAGAATACAGCAGCCCAGTTTGAAAAAGACAGATGCACCCCTATGTTTATCACAGCACTATTTACAATAGCCAAGATATGGAAGCAACCTAAATGTCCATTAGTAAATGAATGGATAAAGAAGATGTGGTACATATACACAATGGAATATTATTCAGCCATAAGAAGAAAACAAATCCTACCATTTGCAACAACATGGATGGAGCTAGAGGGTATTATGCTCAGTGAAAAAAGCCAGGCGGAGAAAGACAAGTACCAAATGATTTCACTCATATGTGGAGTATAAGAACAAAGAAAAAACTGAAGGAACAAAACAGCAGCAGACTCACAGAACCCAAGAATGGACTAACAGTTACCAAAGGGAAAGGGACTGGGGAGGATGGGTGGGAAGGGAGGGATTAAGGGCAGGGAAAAAGAAAGGGGCCATTAAGATTAGCATGTATAATGTGGGGGGAGGCATGGGGAGGGTTGTGCAATACAGAGAAGACAAGTAGTGACTCTACAGCACCTTACTACACTGATGGACAGTGACTGTAATGGGTTTGTGGGGGGGACTTGGTGAAGGGGGGAGTCTAGTAAACATAATGTTCCTCATGTAATTGTAGATTAATGATAGCAAAATAAAAAAATTAAAAATAGCCAAGAAACTAAAGGAGAGTTAAAAGGAAGAACTATACTTGAGTTTGGGGAATAAAACTGGGATGAGACTGGGAAGTGGCAAAAAATTAATAAAAGAAAATATATGATATACTAAGGTGTTTGTTTTCTTTAAAGCTTGGGCTATAAATGTGCCTCTAAAATGATGCATTTATGCTTAGCTATTTTAATAGAGTTTCATTATAATATTATAACACCATCCTCAAGGGACATCTGCTGATGTCCCCTCCATGCCTGACATGCACAGCTGCCACCCATTACTGGGGATCAGACTAGACACCCCCAGGGCTTTCTGCCCCTGAGCAGATTCCTCAGAGGCTTGCTATAGACTGAACTGTATCCCCACAAAATTCATATGTTGAAGCCCAAACCCACAGCCCTGGGGGAGGTGACCCAGGTTAGGTGAGGAAAGATTAGTGCCCTTGTAAGAAAGGAGTCCAGAGCACTGGCTCTCTTTAACCCTGCCATGTGAGCTCATAGTGAGAAGGCTACAAGCCAGTAACAGCACTCTCACCCGAACCTCATTGTGCTATGAGGATGAACAAACTATTATACGCAACAACCCAGAGGCATCTTAGAGTTATAATGTTGAGAAAAACGTGTGATTTCATTAAAATCCAAAAACAGGCAAATCTAATCTACAGGATTAACAGGGGAGTGGCTGCCTTTGCGGGTAGTAACTGGGAGGGGATGTTAGGTTCTTGATCTGGATGGTGTTTGCATAGGCACAGTCTGAGCTGAGGCATGATAATTTCATACTTTTTTCTAAGCAAGTTATGCTTCAATAAAAGTTGGCTGGAAAAAAAAGGCTACATACCATTGTATGTAATAACACTGGAAACAACCTAAATGCCCACTAATAGGTCACTGATTAGAGTCCACCCATGCAGGGGCACGCTAGCAATCAGAGGGGAAGAAAACTCTACGTGCTGATGTGCAATGGCGAATGGATATGCTGCTAAGTAAAAGGTGAGGTCCAGAGCAATATGTGCAGTGAAAGGCTAGCATTCTGCAACATGTGGGGTAATAAGGGGTGTGTGTGTGTGCGTGCGTGCTTGCATGTACATAAAATGTGTCCGGCGGGATTTCCAAGACACTGATAACTCAGATTACTTCTAAAGGGGGAGCTGAGTGGCTGGAGGATAGTGGTGGGAGGGACACTTGCAATGACAAGCCTGCTGCACCTTTTGAATTCAGAACCATGTGAGTAAGTTACCTATTGAAACCACCGAAGGTGGATGGGAGTTGACCACTAATGAGTGATTCTTGCCAGAGATTTTCACTCACTTGGAATGAAACAATTAAAGCAAGAAAGAATGGCAAGGCATAAGCCAAACGTAACTCACAGAAATAATGATTTAATCACAGAAACTTAAAAATGAAAATCTCTAAACCCCTTTTGACCGAGCTTGCCAATTTCTAGGAATTTCTCCTAAGAAAGCACCCATGGATGCTCTAAGATTTAGCTACAAGGATGTCTTATCACACTGTTATTCATGAGAGAGAGAAGAGGAGGAGGAGGAGGAGGAGAAAGAAGGAGGGGGAGAAATAATAAAGGAAGGAAACAACTTAATATCCAACAATATGGGAACATAGCTCTTTTATACCATAGAACAGTACTCAGCTATTAAAACCTAATGTATATTTCCTCAACTTGCTATTGAGGAAGATTTAAAGATATTGGAAATAGTCATGATGTGTTAGGTTTCAAAAGCCTGTAAAAATTAACATAAAATATAATTTCACTTTGGGAAAAAATACTTACATAGTTACAGTAAATAGTTATATAGAATTTGCCATGCCAGGTGTTAATAATAAGTACTTTACCTACATCAGTTCAATTAATTCTCACAACATTCTGTGGAGTAGGTATTGTTATTATCTCTTTTTACAGATGAGGAGATTGAGGTACAAAGAGGTCATCTAAGTTATCCAAGGTCACACAGCTGGTAAATTGCAAAACTAGCTGGTAAGTTTGAACCCAGATGGTCTGGTCCTGGAACCTGCTCATACCTAGTATTCTGTGCTGTTGTGAGTATAGACCAAGCAGTTAAGAATGACTGTTTCTGGGAGAGTGAGATAATGAATGTAATTTTGCTCATCTATATTCTCCAACTTTTCTACAATGATAATTTCACAAAGCAGCAGAAGTCTTAGAAAAGGTGAGATATACAGAGAGGAAGTACAGAGTGTGTGATCGGTGCTTGAATCCTCTGTTGAGTCCCTCCCTCGAAGTTTAGGAAAGGACCAGGCTGACCGGGGCTAAGAGGAGCCCAGTGAAGGGTTTGTGTCTGCACTGGGACCACACCTTTCCAAAGGAATGCTTCCCCTAGGGCCCAGGGCACTTGGAGGATGTAGGAAGAACTTCTGACTGGGAAACCCACCAGGGGAAGGAGGTTGCCCACATGCCCCTCAGCCAGGTCTGAGCACTGCCCAGATCCTACCCCTCCCTTCACCCCCGGGGCAGGGACTTATTTTACAAGAGAGACTGGGCCTCTCCCAACTGTCAACTGAGACTCACTGGATTTGCAGATCCGGGCCCAATCTTAGTTCCTCCATCAACCTGGGATGCTGAGGATCCTGTGCCTGGGCTCCCCACCCCCCATCCAGCACCCAGACACTACAAGGTACCCTGACTCCTCCCTTTCCCTCACCCACTTATTCCCAAGGACGACTGGCCCAACCTCCAAAATATCCAGAATCTGACCTTTTCTTGCCCACTCTACTGTCACCATCTGTCCAAACTGCTGTGACCTCTGGGATGGATGACCACAGTGGCCTCCTAACTAGCTTCTCTGCTGCCACCCCTGCCTCATCATCATCCAGTCTCCACACAGCATCCAGGCTGAAACAAAAACATTGTACCAGTCCCCTGCTTAGAGCCCTCAAAGAGCTCCCCATTGCACTCAGAGTAAATCCCTGATACCTGGTCCAGGCATAGGAGGCCCACAGCCTATCTCCACCTTCCCCTCCCAAGCCATTGGGCCTCTTGCTCCCTACCCTCCAGGCACACTGGCCTCCCTTCTGTCCCTTGAAACATGTCAAGCTGTCCCACTTGGAGGCCTTTGCACTGAGCATTCTCTCTCCCTGGGACACCTCCTCTAAGCCATTCAGTTCCTGATCTTAAGGAGACTACAGTTTAGAAGGGGGCTGTTAAGTACCCAAATACAACTGACCCGTGAAAAACACTGGATTAGGGGCACCAACATAGGGGTACCCCCCACCAAGTAGTTCAGAATTGGAGTTTAACTTTTGACTCCCCCAAAACTTAACTACTAATAACCTCCTGCTGACAGAAAGCCTTACCAATTACATAAAAGTCAATCAACAGACATTTTGTACGTTATATATTAAATACTGTATTCTTACAATAAAGTAAGCTAGAGAAAAGAAAATGTTTTTTCAAATTGTTGCAAATTTCCAAAAAACTTTACAGTTTTATTTATTTTAACAAATCTACATATAAGTGGTTCAATGCAGTTCAAACCTGTGTTGTTGAAGGGTTAATTTTAATTGTATCTGGTGTACAGATGCTGTTATGGAGAGACAGGACACCTCGCCTTGTGTGGAAATTATTTGGGAACAGTATTTACTCCCTAGGCCCAGACTGCATGGCTCAACTCTGCCATGTTCATCAGAAACCTCCTACTGCTCTCCCACAGCCTGCCCCACTCCTCCAGCTCTGGACCAGGCCCTCCAGGGGGCTCATTCCCTCCCCACTCCCTCTCTGGTTCATCCAAGGTAGGTGTCCTTTCTCTAGGCCAACCTTCTCAGTTTCTTGGTTGCTAATTCTAGCAACTACTCTGGCTCCTCTCTCTCTCTCTCTCTCTCTCTCTCTCTCTCTCTCTCTCTCTCTTTTCTATATCATCGATACACAATCTTGTGCTCAGGTTTCACATGACCACACTGTGGTTACAACACTCCCCCCTATTATCAAGTCCCCACCACATACCCCATTGCAGTCACTGTTCTGGCTCCTCTCTTTACACCGCCCTTTCTGGCCCCTCCTACACCTGCCTCCTAAAGGTTTGTGTTTCTAGGCTATCTCCTTTCCTCCCTCCACACATTCTCCCTGGGCAATTTCACCCACATCCAGACTGGTACAATGATGCCTCACACCTATGTCTCTAGCTGAGACCTCTCCCCTTGGCTCCAGGCCTGAATATCCAATTGCTTGTTAGGCCTTTTCTCTTGTACATCCACAGGGTCCACAGATTTGACATTGCCCAAACTGACCTGATCTTTCTTCTGCATCTTTGGGAAAGTCACTCCTGAGTCCCCGTCATCCAAGGAGGAAACCTGAAACACCTGCCTTGTCCTCAGCCACTGCACACCTCCTGGTCTAAACGGATCTCTAGCCTTTCTTCTCTCCCTCCCACAGCCTCAGCGCCCATCACCTGGACCACTGCCACTGACTTCTCCCTTAGCTCTCTGCCTCCTATCAAGCCTCCATCTGGTCTTTTCCATGTGGCAACTTCCCATGTCATCTTTCTAAACCCACATCTGGCCTGGTAACTCCCATGCCTCAAAGTGATTGCCCACCGCCTAGGGATAAGACCCACATTCCAAGGCCCAACTTTCAAAGCTCTCCATAGTGATTTTCCAGGCTAATCTCTCATTCTTCCCACTTCTCAACTTCCCTTCCTTGTTCTAACATAGAATGTTGAAGCCAAAGTGTTTTGAGCCCAGTCACACACCAGCTAATAATCACTGCTTACAGTCATTGACAGTTTCCTTTGTGCTTGACGGTATCCTCTGTGCTAGGGTCTACACACATATTTACAGACAATCCTTCAACATGAGGTAGTTACTGTTATCATACCCATTTCATTAATGAGGAAACTGAGACTCAGAAATCACATAACCCTCCTAAGGACACTTAGTTGGCAATGCCACACTCGGGATTCAAATTCGGGTTGGCTGACCACCTCCAAAGGAGTAAGTGGTAGAGCTAAGACCTAATTCAAGTATCATCATTCATTCATTCAAAAGCCACTTATTAAGCACCTACTATGTACTAGGCACAGACTCCTGATCCAGGGATCTAAGTATGTCATGTGAAAACTGCTTTGGGATTAAACTAAGGTTGACACTGTCTCTTAATATGAAATGGGAATGAAAAGAAAAAGACAAAAAATAAGACACTTTCAGAATAAAAACAGCATAGTCCTTGTGCTCTTGACAACTCCAATCCATCCTCACCACCAATAATCAGATCTGATGTGTTTCTCCCTGCTCAAAATATTTCAAGGCCTTTCTGGGTATTACCTTAAACCCAGAAGCCATAAATGAGGGAACTGATAATTTACTTATGGCGAGAAAAAACAAATTTTATCATGGGGTAAGCATCCATAGACAAAATCAAAAGATAAAGACTACAAAACAATATTTGTAACTCATACAAAGAGCTAACTTTCTAACATAATAAAGAGGTGTTACATATGTAAGCAGAAAACTACCATTAACTTGTTGAAAGATGTAAATGAACTGACAGCTTACAGAAAAGAGTATATAAAGGGTGTTTGACCTCATTTATGATAAGGGAAGGGGAAATCACTACTATAAGACAGTATTTTTTACCCATCAGGTTGGCAAATATAAAATATTTGATAACACACTCAGTTGGCAAGAATGTAAGGAAATCGGTATTTTCATACATCGCTGCTGGGAGTGTAACTTTCTACATCCTCCTTAGAGGAGACTATGGTTGGAGCTGTCAAAATTGAAATATATAGAACATTTAATCCAGCAATTCTGCTCTAGGTCTTTATTTTATCCTCTTACTTACATGTATGTCAAATTATTTATATACAATGTTATCCATTGAAATACTGTTATAGCAAAATATTGCAAACTTAAATATTCATTAAATAAATGATGACACATCTACACAAAAGTGTATTATGCAGCTCTTAAGAAAAAAGTAGCTCTTCATATACCAATATGGGACAATCTTCAAGATGTACTGTTGAAGGAAAAAAGGAAGATAAACCAAGTGTTTAGTGGGCCACCCTTTGTGATTGTTTTTAAATATGTCCACAAATTCTTTGATATTCTTCTCTTTAAATGGAGGAGTTGAATTATCCACCCCTTGAATGTGGGCTGGATATAGTAACTCACTTCTAACAAAAGAGTAAGGCAGAAGTGATGGTGTGTAATATCTGAGAATATACCTAAAAGGCAGTGTGACAGCCAAGACAATGTTGAAAAAGAAGAACAAAGTTGACACCCTCACACTTCCTAGTTTGAAAACTCACTACAAAGCAACAGTAATCAGGAGAGTCTGGTACTGGCATAACGACAGACATACAGATCAATGAAATAAAACAGAGAGTACAGAAGTGTACCCATGTATCTAAGGTCAATTGACTTTTGACATGGATATTAAAACTATACAATTGAGAGAATAATTTTTTCAATAATGGGGCTGGGACAACTGCACAGCCACACACAAAAGAATGAAGGTAGACCCTTACCTTATACCATATAGAAAAATTAATTCAAATAGATTAGAAACCTAAATGTAAGAGCTAAAAATATAAAACTGTTAGATGAAGACACAGAGGTAAATTTTTGTTATCTTGGGTTTGCAATGGATTTTTAGATAAGACACTAAAGCACAAGTAACAAAAGAAAAATAGAAAATTGGACTTTGTACAAATTAGAAACTTTTGCACTTCAAAGAACAAAATCAAGAAAGTGAAAAGACAGCCACAGAATGGAAGAAAATATTTGCAAATCAGATATCTGATAAAGGACTTGTATCTAAAGTAAATAAAGAAGTCTTATACCTCAATAATAAAAAGAAAAATAACCCACTTAAAAATGGGCAAAGGATTTGAATAGATATCTCCCCAAAGAGGACACACAAATAGCCAATGAAAGCACAGGAAAAGATTCTCATCACTAATCATTAGGGAAATGCAAATCAAAAACTACAATGAGATACCTTTTCCTACCCAGTAGGATAATAACAAGTCAGATAAAAAAAAGTCAGATAATAACAAGTACTGATGAGGATATGAAGAAATAAGGACCCTCAAACACTTTTTTCCAAAGCTGCCACTTTGGAAAACAATCTGGCTGTTCGTGAAAATGTTAAATATAGAGTTGCCATTTGAGCCATCAATTCCATTTCTAAGTATACACCCAAAGGTCAATGAAAACATGTGTCCACACAAAAACTCATTCACAAATGTCCAAACATCATTATTCATAATAGCCAAAAGGTCAAAACAATCCAAATTTCCATCAACTGATAAATGAATAAACAAAATGTGGTATATCCATTCAATGGGGTATTATTCAGCCATATAAAGGAATGAACTATCAATACATGCTACGACATGAATGAACCTAGAAAACATCCTAAGCAAAAGAAACAGACACAAAGACCACACATTATGTGATTCCATTTGTATGGAATGTCAAAGCAGGCTAATATTGAGAGACATTAAGTAGATTAGTGGTTGCTTAGACGCTAGGGAGATTGAGGGGAGCAGATTTAGGGTGTGATAGCTAAGGGGCATAAGGTTTCTTCTTGAAGTGATGAAAAATCTCCTAAAATTGATTGTGCTGATGGTTGCACAACTCTGCGAATGTGCTAAAAAAAAACACTGAATGGTACACTTTATATGGATGAATTACATGGCTTATGAGTTATACCTCAAAAAAGGAGGTATAACTTTTTTCTCTCTCAGATCACTCATTCTGAGGTTTCCTGCCAATACATGAGTGCACTTAGAAGTGGATCCTCAAGCCCCAGGCAACCTTCACATGACCACAGCCCCTGCCAATGTCTTGGTTGGAACTTCATGAGATACTATGTATCTAAGCTGTTCCCAAATACCTGTGACTTATAGAAACAAAGATAAGAAGTGCTTGTTGCTTTAAGCCACTAAATTTTGGGGTAATTTATTACACAGTAATAGATGATATACCATTTATATTAAAAAAAACATTGTTTGCATTTGCTTGTATATTGATGGGATTTCTTGGAAAGGAGACTTAAGCAACTGGTACTAGTGGTTGCCTCTGAATGGAGCACTCTGGTCATTGGCAGGTGAGGGTGGGAAGGAGGCTTACATCTGATTGTATACCTTTTTAATTTTGTAACGTGCATTTATTAACTTTTCTAAAAGTAAATAAAAGCATGACAAATTTTAAACAATTAAATAAAAACTTCAACAACCACCTGCTGCCTACAGATAAAGTCTAAACTCTACCATAGCTTAGAAGTTCTCCACAATCCAGCTCCCCTGTCTGAACCCTCACCTCTCCTTACTCTAAGTGCTTATGGTCCCCAAAACACACCAGGCTATTTCCCACCTCCATGCCTTTGATCACCCTGTCTCTGCTGCCTGGTTGCCCTTCTTCCCTCCCATCCTTTAAGACTCAGCTTAAATACTGTTACTTTTTGGAAGACTTCCCTGGCTGTCTTTATAGCCCAGAAGTACCCCTTCATGCCCCCAGGATACACTATGTGTGATTCAGTCATTTCCTGTGTCTACACAGTGTGATGATCTCGCTCACATTACAAGTTCCCTGGGAGCCAGGGAGGGCTCTTACTCAGGATCCACAGTGCCTGATAACCAGAGGAAGCCATCAGTAAAGGACTGACGTGAGACCGAAAGGAAGGGAGTAGGGAGAGAGAAGGAAGGCAAAAATGAAAGAAGGAAGGGAGAGTTGGCAGAAGAAGGAAAATGAGGAAGGGAAGAAAGAAATCCCCCCACTGTGCTCAGCAGCGTCATATACACAACAAAGACTTACAGGGGGAATAAAATTCCAACCCAAACGTGACACAAACCCCCAAGGAAATGGGAAGGAATGTGGATGCATATTCTACGCTATAGGATCATTGCTGCTCTTAGCCCAGAGATCCCTGCTGATTCAAGGACACACATCAGGAAGGCTGGATGATGCTCACCTCTGGATCACCAACCAACCCCCTTCTGCTCCCTTCACTCTCCCCAGTGCCCACTCCATCTCCCACATTCTGTTCTCTGCTATGACTTCAGCACCAGGGCACATAGGAGGCACTCAGTATTGAATGAATTGTGGTCAGAATCATCTCCCTTCTGTGGCTGGAGGAGTTCCACTTTGTAACCATGAACTTGTCTCTTCTCTCTAGGATTCACTCTTTTCACCTGCAAAATGAGGGAGTTGGGCCAACTGATTGGAAAGACCCTATCCAGCTGACAGTTTATGACTTCTCAAAGCCTTCAATCATTCTAGAAAGTCAAAACTCTTCCACCTGAGCACTGAGGACTCCTCACAAGCTGCTTTTTATTCAGACTAACAGGATATAACAGAAAAAGAGTGGCCATTTATTTAGGGCTTACTGTACACTAGGGACCATACTCAGCATTTTACACCCATCATTTCTTTCTACCACTTATGAGGAAGTACAATAATAATCCCCATTTTACAGATAGGGAAACTGAGACTCCAGAAGGAAAACCCACTTATCCAAGACCATGCAGTTGGGAAGTGGCATGGAGGGCATTCTGAGTTTCCAGCCTGAGTCTCTACTCCAGCAGCATCCTCCCTTGGCTAACCTCACCCACAGGTAAACATTGAGTACACGGAGCTTACAGCCATAACTTGTAATTTGTGTATTCATGTCCTGAGTTCCAGTTCAGTGGTAAGAATAGGTTCTAGATTCACTTAGACTTACAGTAAGTTTCACCTCCACCTTCTACTTTGTGTGATCTTTGGGCAAGCCACTTTAACAGATAATTAAATGACACAATGAATTGAAGAATGTCTAGCACAGAAGCTGGCCCATTGTGTGTTCTCACTAAATGGAAACAACCAGGGAAACAGTAGCAGGAATATCCCAAGAAGCCCAGAAACTAACTCCCTAAGGAGCCACCTGGATCTTCCAGCCTCTCTACTTAGCATTCAGCTCTTCTGACAAAACATCCTGCCACTATCCCCATCGTTAATGCCCCTTTAGAAACCCTTCATAAATCCTTGGGCTTTAGAGTCAGACAGACCAAGTTACAGTCTTGGCTCTACCACCTGCCACCTGTGTGGCCTTGAACAAATGGCTCTCTCTTCTTTGAGGCTCAGTCTTCTCGTGGTACTCCATTAATGGTGCCCCTTCCATAGGATTGTTGTGAGGATTAAATAATAGTATGCATGTAAATGTTTAGCACATGGTTGAGCATATAGTAAAGGCTCAGAAAATGTTAACCATTTTTGCTGAATAATAATAACAGTAGTAGTACCTTTGAACTGCTTGCTGATTAAAGTCCAAATTCCTTGTCCCAGTATTCAAAGCCTTGCATATTTTGGCCCCATAATTTCTTCCTATCTTCTCCTCCCTCAGCTGCCCTATGCGGATCCACACTAAAGCCAGATGTGGCCTTCTCACTACTATGTCTCTGTGCATGGTCTTCCTCTCCACTCAGAAAGCTCTTCCATGTCTCCCACCTGGGAGGTGTGGACCCTCACCTCCCACTCAAGCCTCACTGCCCAACTAAGCTGGCAGCCTCGTCCATTGCCCTGGGTTTCCACAGCACAGCACATACTGGTGCTCGGACTGTCCAGGGTGAGGCCTCTGTCTGCACCTGTCTTAACTACTACTCCCTTCTTCCAGTAATCACACTTGATTTCCCTTTATGGGAATTGACCTTTCTCTACTATCAGTCCATGTGTTCCTGGGATGGGCATGGAGCCGAGGCCTCAGATTAATTAAGAGGAGGACACTTGACCAAAACTGATCCAAAGAGAATCAGCCTGAGAACTTTTGCTGGAACCATTGAGTCACAGGTGTTCTTTTCCCACAGTCATTGCTAAGCTGAAGCCTTACTTGTCACCTTCAAGAGAGAAGTGGACCTAAAATGAGCCAACACAGAGCAATCAAGAAATGGAGAGAGACCTATTCTTAATAGCATTATTCCAGCATCTGGATCCATCATGTTGCCTGAAGCAAGATACTCTTGATTTTCAAGGTATGTGAAAGTCTACCCTCTTAGCTTATTTTATTTAAGTCAGTTTGAGTTGGATGTCTGTTACTTGCCTCTAAAAGACTGCTGACCAATAAAGTGACTCAATTAAATGGTAAACTTCCTGAGAGCAGGGATGGCATTTTATAGACCTAAGATCCTTGGGAACAAGGGTGATCCAGTATTATAGCACCAAGCATAGGGATGATCACAGAGCAGGTGAGGGATAAACAAAGGAATAAGTATCTCTTTGTATTTTCCCAATGGTCCAGTTCTTTGCACTTAAAGATTCAGAAATACTTGACTAAAAGATCACTTGATCAAGAACCATACAACAGACATTTTAATTCTTATCTGATATAAACAATGTTCTGTGTATCTCTGTAATTCCTCTGATAAAGACTTATTTCTCACTTTCTGAATGAAATGACCTTGGTGAAAGAGTTGTTCAAAGAGCCCTACGGTTGAAAGAGATACTTTCAATCCACTAATGTAATTGATTAGTTTCCCACTATAAAGATGAGAAAACTGAGATATAAGCTAGAAAGAATTGCTTATCACTGCATGGTGAGTCACAGGTAGAGTCAGCCAGGGCCCCCATCCCATTCTCTGGCCTCTGTTCTGGTGTCACTTTATTAAGCAGAGTGAATCAGTCACTTATCCAGAGAACTCAGAAATCCCTAAGCAAAATGGAACTGCTCAAGTCTGCGAACTGTCCCCCTCAGCCTTCAGGGGTAAGGCAATAACACAAGGGAAAGAGCACTGGGCCAGGACTCAAGATGGAGTTTACTCCCTTACTGGCTGTGCGACTTGGGGTAAGGCCTTTTCTCTACTCTCTGTCTCCTCTCTCTAAAATGGGGGAGGGGAAGGTGAGATTTGAAGGAGCTGATCTCTAAGATCCCTGAAATTCTATAATTCCATGGGGGTTTTTGGACAGGTCATCAAATCCACAAGATTAAACCCACCAGGATTATAGAGAATTGGAAGACCAAGAGGTCTACTACCATTTGCAGACTTTAAATTAAGGTTGACAAATTAGGGATTCCAGCTGAGCATGTATTCTTTCCAGCTTGCCTTTGGAAGAATAGAATGGAAATACATAAAATCACCTTCTAGGTACCACTGAGAGATATGGAGAGATACCCCCCACATCCTACAATTCTTCTTTCTCTTCTTCAAAGATCCTAAAATATCCACATATAAGTTGATTTAAGTGAGATGGATTTGAAACAAGCCCATTAGAATGTCTGCATATGAATGAACACTGCCTTCTTCAAAGTAGCACTTTTGGGAGTTTGGGCAGTAATTCCTCTCTGCATCTGTAAAAGTCCTCTTGGCTAAGCAAACCAGCCTCATGATTTTGCCCTCAAATCTTTGCTTTCATCCTAAGTGACAATTCTCAATTTAATCATTCATCATATTTTCTACATGTGGCCAAGTGACCTCCAGCCATCTCCAAAAATCATATTCCTCCTTTAAAAGATGGGGGTTCCCCTCAATAATGATGTTCAAGAAAATATACTCCACACTCCAAAAAGAATTCCCTACAATATTTTTAGAAGTGGAATTATCAGCAAGTGCTATAACACCTGAATTGCCCTGAGATGCTTATTTAAAAAACTATTTCTGCTGATGATCATCACATTTTCCCTTCTCTTTCTCATCCCTGGAGGCCTCCGAACTTTCTCCTAACCTTCACCAACCCTCCTCCCCTATAGCTGCCACGCCCTGGCCCCACTTTCCCCAGGCCAACTCTCTTCCCGACTGCAATTAAGCAAATGCCCAAGTTGCTGAATCTGCAAAATTTGTCTTTGCTCAAAAAGCAGGCGAGGATGGGGGACTCCAATACATCATGGAAAACTATTTCAGCTGTTCTCATTGCCCAGGTTCTTCTATGGTTCTCAGGGAAAGATGTCCATCTTAGCCAAACATTTCAGAAGGCCCCAGGACTAATTCCCATTGGACATATTACCAGATCCCTTCCTGCACTGGTAGGGATGGAGACCTGCCCTAAACAGACTCCTGTTGGCAGGTGCTATCCACCCACATTTCAAACATTGGTTAGACACTATAGACAACCTCTTTCTACCTTTCTTTATCTTATCAATGCACTTTAAAGTTTACAAGGTACTCTTTCATTTGTTCTTGGAATCCTCTCCACTGTTTGGCAGATGAGAAAACTGAGCTTCAGAGAAGTAAAGCAAAACATTCAAGTTGATAATGTCTGCACGTTAAAGGTTAAAGTCAGCTCTCTTTATTCCTCACTTCACCCTTTTTTCAATACAACAGAAACTGTTCACACTAAGAGTAACTCCTCAGTCAGATAATTATTTCCCCTAAGACTGCCAACAGATACTCTCAAGAGACCCTCACAGGATCTAACAGAATGCTAATTCATCAACAAATGCAGTCTGCTCATATCCAGTTACACAGACCCAAAGACCCAGTTCTAAGGCTCTGGCCCCTGTCTCAAGGCGTCTTTCTCTCTCTCTAACAGAATCCCCTCCCCAGTGGCTGTTGAGGAACAGCCAAGGAGGTGTGTCCTTAGACAGAGGAACAGAATCTAACTCTGACACCTCCAAGAAAGGGTCCTGGAAAGGAGATCCCGTCTCTGGCGCCCGCTTTAGGGGTCCCACTCCCACCCCTCCCCTACCTGCCAAGAGCTGCATCCAGGCGCAGATTTTGTAGACGGTGGCCGTGTTGCAGAAGAAGAAAAGCGCAAAGCAGGTGATGCAGCCGAGTATCAGCACCATGGAGAGCAGCACGAAGAACGCGGCCGCCTTGAAGGCGCCGGACGGGATGGTGCTGAAGTCGGTGAACGAGCCGCGGCAGGTGAGCTCGCGGCCCGCCAGCCCGCTGCCCACACAGTAGTGGAAGAGGCCGAAGTAGCCAGGCTTGGGGGTGCTCACGCTGTCGCCCACCCAGTAGGGCTGGATGAAGACCACGACGTTGATGATGGCGAAGCAGATGGTGAAGATGGCCCATAGCACGCCGATGGCCCGCGAGTTCCGCATGTAGTGCTCGTGGTAGAGCTTGGAGGCCTCCTGCGAGGGCAGCATGGTGCCCGGGGGCGGGGCCGGCGGCGGCGGCTGTGGCTGGCGGGGGCCGCCGGCCCAGGACCGACCGCCGGGCTGCCAGGGGAGAAGGGGCCCTGAGCCAAGGAACTCTCGAAGGCAGGGCCTGGAGAGCCCTGAGGGCTGGTATTGGAAGAACTAGGAGGGGTTCATGAGAGTGCTGGGTGGTGTCTGGGGGGGACTGGCAAAGATCTCCAATGGGGGGACCTAGGAGGAGGCCATGTGAAAGTTGGGGGGCTGGGATGAGGGGGCTGGGATGAGAATACGCGAGCTGACAGTGGGGAAGAGACTAGGAAGTGGTCATGGGAGACTTGAGGAGGAGGCTTGAGGGCTGGTACTGGGGAAGTAGGAGGGGAAGCATCAGGAGATGGGATGAAGGCTAGGGAACAGTATTGGAGGATTAGCAAAGTGGCTGAATATAGGGAGCCTGGAAAGGAATTTTGGGGCTGGTATTAGGGGGAAAAGGTCTGGTATTGGGCGTCTACAAAGGGGCTGTAGAGAGGCGGTGGGCGCTTCTATGAGGAAGTAAGAAGGGGCTATAAGGGACTGGAAATGGACTGGGAAGGTGATATGGGGGCTGTGACAGGGAGGGCAAAGCGAAGGAATCAGGATGAGGCTCGAGGGAAGTCGGGGGCTGGGACTGCAGGGTCAGAACACGGGGTAGGGTGTTGGGGGGTCCCTCAGAACACAGGGTTGGATGTAGGCTGAGGGGAGCCTCGGACTGGCGGGCCGGGGCTGGGGAGAGAGATTTTCCAGGCCAAAGGAACGAGGGACCAGGGCCAGCAGGCAGCCGGGGCCGCGAGGAGCAGACGCTAGGCAGGGGCTTTCCCCCGGGCGCTGGGGAGCGGCCGGGCCCAGGTAAGGCCTGGGATTGGGGGGGCGGCTGCCCCGCGCCCAGGCCAGACGCACGCGGAGACTGCAGCCACGGGAAGCAGGTGCGGGGAGACCAACCTGGGCCCGGTTCGGGGCAGCGGGTCCGGGACTGGCACGGCCTAGGCGCCGCGGCCCGACGCTCCCAGGAGCGGCTGCCTCGGCCCAGGAGGCGGCCTCGGCGCGGCCTCCATCTTGCTCGGGTTCTCCCCGGCGCGCGCCCCCGCGCCGAGGCGCGCTTTCTCGTGCACAGGCGCGGCCCGGCGGAGACGCGCTCCCGCCGCGGGCGTGCGGGGCGCGGCGGAGCGGAACGGGGGAGGGGCGTGCCTGGTTCTGGTGGTCAGGAGGAGGGGTAGGCTCGGCCCCTGGGGGCAACGAGCTCCTTCCACAGTAAGGGCTCTCTGACTTGGGGGACCCCGTTTCTTCCAGCCTGAGCTGTGGGACTATGGGTCCCTTCAAAGCCTATGGGAATGGGGGAGGGATCGAATGGGGTATTCTTTAACAGGGTTTGACCTAATCTCTTACGCCCAGATTACCTCCCCTACAGCCTATCACAGTGCCTCTCCTTGCACCGTTACGCTTCCAGTCCTTTGGGTCTTAGAGGCGTTGAAAGTTCCCAGAGTCTCCTAGGAAACTGTCAACAGCCCTGGGAGAGAAAACCCACTAAGCTGTTTAGCAGCCCACTGCGGTTGGAATGTGTTAGCCTCCAGGACAAGGAGCTGGGCCTGGAGAACGGGACCCAGGGTAAGTATGGGGGACAGGAGAGAAGGAGGCTGGGAACGTGTTGGTTTCCCCTTGCTGCACTCTCCCCAGTGCCTGGCATGAAGTGGCCACATCATTAAGATGTGTTCAGGAAGAAGTCCAGGTTGGGGGTTAAGCCTGAGAACACCCACACTACAAGGGAGCCATTGTGGGTCATTTCTTTTCCTGTTGGAAAATAGCTTTTGGTTTAGGATTTGCCAAGATGATCTGCGTTGGCACCCAAACTCTGTTACTATCTTTGTGACCTTGCACTTGTGCTTGCTGAACCGGTTTTGCTATCTGTAAGGTGGGCAGATTCTGCCTAACTTTACAGATATGTTGGTGGCAACAGGGGGGAGGCAAAGGTTGAAAAATAAACCTTTAGTGGGTTCTAAATATTGGACCCCAAACAGAGGTCACACCGACGAAATTTACATCTTTCCGCAGAAAAGAAGATACTTATATAAGGCTGCTAACTGTCTTTTTTCCAGGGGGAAAGAGATTGTTCTTTTTTTCTGAGATTATGTACTTCCTGCTTTCTCAGTATCAAAATTCCCTTTTTTATTGGTGGTTATAGTTAATGGTGATGATAGTTAATAGAAGTTTTTTAAATGTCCTTACTTAGCAAAATTAAAAAATAGGCAGTGTTATTTCCATCCCAAATTTAAAAAAATTATGGGTCCATGAAATGGACACCACAGTTTGGGGACTCAGACTATGTGAAGTCATCTCACCTGATCACAGAGTGCTCAATAAATTTGATGCTTTCCATTGGTTCCTTGCAGAGGGCATCCTAGCTGTCTCCTGAGAACCCTAAGATCCTGGAATCATGAGCTGCAAGGGGCTGTGGAGAGAATCTCATTCTACACCTTCTCCCACTTAACAGTTGGAGAACAGAGGCTAAAGATGGGACTTGCCTTGTACAAAGAAGTAGATTGATGCTTCTATTAGACTGATCAACCTGATTCATTATCCATGCAGTAAATATGTGATAGGTTCTTGCGATATCTTGCACAGCATTATGCTAGCTCTGGGAGAAGATGGTGTATAAAATAGATGTGGTTCCTGCCATCCTGCAACTCACAGCTTCACAGGGAGATAGAAGGTGCTGGAGGGAGGGAGCACGGAAGTGATCATCTTAAAAGAATTCAGTCTCTCTGTGGATGCTCCTGGTTTGGGTACCACTCTCAACAAGTTACTGGAGCCAGAAGCTCCATCATTTCTCCTTACTCTGCCATGAATTACTGCCTTTTTCTGTGTCCTGCTGAGTCCACCTAGACAGTCCAGGAAAAAAAATCACAGAAATCCGCTTACTACTACTCTCTCTGAAAGCAAGAACTCAGAATTCATGCTAAGATGGGCCCTCAGTTCTTCACTGGTTTCTCTATTCTAGCTCTGCAGAGCAGAGGCACCTTGTAGAGACCTGCCCCACTACTCATACCACTTCTGACGTCAGTACTTTTTCTTTAAAGAAGCACCATTCCCCCTCACCCTGTCCCTGGGTTTGGTGAAACTCACACTACCACCGCCACCATACTCTTGACCAGAGGAGGAAAATGATCAGGCCTGGATAATGAAAATATTCCATTGTTCTAGACACAGTGATTGGTTCCGGAGTTGGGCCCATAAGCCAACCCAAATAATTCAGAATGGTATCAGGTCATTTGTTGCAGTTTACAAGCAATAGGTATTCTCTTTCTATGGAGTTTGTTGATCTGGAGGAATTGTTAGCCACTGGGGGCCATCTTTGACTCCCCAGGCAGAGCATTTTTCTAAGAATAAGATGAAAACAGGGAAGCTAAGAAATGGAGAGAAACAGTCCTGATGACATAGTTTGAGCACCTGGACCCACCCACGTCTGAAGACTCCAAACTGCTTCTGGAGTATTGTTAGGTGAGCCAATAAATTCAGTTTTTGTGTAAGCCACTTTGAGTTGGGTTTTTGTCCCTTGCAACCAAAATAGTCCTAAATAACTTAACCTATACCCACCTCCCAAAAGACAGCAGGACTGGTATACTGGATTATTTATATTATAGAAGAATGCCTGAGTAGGTGAGCTACTCCTAACATATTGGAACCAAAAGACCAGAAATTGAGGCCCAACTCTCCCACTGACTGTGTGACCCAGGATGATGATGCTACTCCTCAGAGCCTTGTTTCTTCATTTAAAAAAGGGAGAAAAACTATTTCCTTCCCATAGATGTTGTAAGGATTAAAAGAGATAATGGATGGAAGAGCTTTGTATACTGAAAATGGCCTTATAAATGTAATTAAAATTTAATAAGTGGCTTGCCCATAGAGTAGAAATGGCAGTAGTATTGGAAAGGCATTTCCTGAGCTGTAAGTATGGGACAGAATGTCTCCTCACTTTAAAGGCTAACTTTGGAGGAGTTACAGAAAAAAAAAAAGTTTGAGAACTCTTTACAGGAAGAGTTTCTCATTGAGCCCAAGGAGGGGCCAGACCAGAAGGGAACAGTCATGGGATCAAGACAGGGACTACAGACTGTAAGGCTAGGATGATGCTGGCCCGAGCTCCTGGCTGAGAAGAGAAACCGGCAGGGCACTCCCAGCCAGTGTCCAAGTGAAGAAAGATGTGTAACTTGCCAAATACCCTTATGCCTGAGTTAAGTGTTTAGTTACCTTGAACAGTTAATAACCTCTTACAACATCCTAGGTCCCCTGATCTTTGCTTTACGTGCATTGTCTCATTTAATCCATTTAATCTTCACAATAAACCTATGATATAGTGTTATGGGCTGAATCAGATCTCACCCTGCCCCATTCATACATTGAAGTCCTAACTTCTGGTACCTCAGAATGAGACTATATTTGGAGAAAGAGTCTTTAAAGAGGTAATTAAATTAAAATGAGGTGATATGGGTGGGCTTAATCTAATATTGCTGGTGTCCTTTTAAGAAGAGGAGACTAGCGTACAAACAACAAAAAGACCAGGGGACAACCATCGAGGACACAGTGTGAAAGTCACAGACAAGCTGAGGGGAGAGGCTGAGAAGAAACCAAACTTGCCAACACCTTGGTCTTGGACGTCTAGCCTCCAGAACTATGAGAAAATTAATTTCTTTTGTTTAAGCCACCCAGTGTGTAGTATTGTATTATGGTAGCCCTAGCAATCTAATACAGGTAGCTATTACCATATGCCCATTTTATAGATGAAGACTCTGAGGTTAAATGACTTGCCCAAAGTCACATCTCTAGCAAGCACAAGAGCTGGGATTTATGCCCAGGTAGCCGGCTCCAGAGCCCACATTCTTAATTACCATGCCGTCTAGATCATTCTATAGAGTAGATTCAATTCTTCTCAACTACCTTTGTTTTCTTTTTATGCCCATATCATTTGGTTATGAACATATGCACTGGTGTCAGACCATCTGGTTTCAGGTCTCATTTCTGAAAATCACTGATGGCTCACAAGCCTCAGTTTCCCCATCTGTGAAGTAGGAATGTTGATAGTATTTCTCTCTCAGAGTTTTCAGGACAGTTGAATGAGATATTGTGCACATACAGTGCTGAGCACCTGGAAAACATTCAGAAGCTACTTGTCATAATTGTCACATAGCTAGAAAGTGGGACAGGTACACATAACCATTATGTTGAACTGTCCAGAGTTTCTGAGCCCCTACAAAGAGGCATGGAAGCTAAAGAGTCAGACAAATGGGGATTTGTATCCTAACCCTAATACTCAATAGTTGTGTAAGTTTGAGTAAGTTGTTTTAATTCTCTGAATCTCATTTTTATTATCTATAAGATTGAACTAACTCCTTAACCTCACATAGTTTAAATGAGGCAAAATATATAAGGTGTTGGTCATACAGTAGATGATCAGTAAATATTAGTAAAGAGGATTTCATCTTTTGTAGGAAGTTAGGTTCTAAAGACAAATGCAGTTGGGAGGGAATGGGGTGTAAATTACCCTTTTAAAAATCCCTTAATTATCCATAAAAGGACAATAAGCAAGGTTTCATGAATATCAACCCATTCTATAGTTCTTAGGCATTAAAATTTGAGAAAACTGATAGACAAAAGAAAGAAACAAAGTCATTTTCAAACAAAAAGAAAAACATTTCAAATGTTAAGACTTTCAAACCATTCTGCCTTTGAAATATTAATCCTTTAAAACTTAAGGATAGATGGAAAATTCTAAAGGATTCATATTTAATTGCCTGCTGAATCTACTCTTATCTATAGTCTCCAAAACATTAACACACAAAATAGATTGATTTGTGCTTGTGAGGGTTAAAATAAATAGCATAGTCACCTCTTAAGGATTCAATCCTTAAACATGTATCAGAAACTGTAATGGAAAATCTGTGGGCTTAGTCTTTCCAGCATTCCTTTTGGTTTTCTGCTGATAATAGTATCCAGCTTCCTGTTCCTTTCTGGGCAGGAGTAGACATGGATTCCAGGACAGCCAATCATACTGTTAGTCAGTGCAGGCTTCTATTACAAGATAGCATAGACTGTGTGGCTTAAACATTTCTTTCTCAGTTCTGGAATCTAGGGGTCAGTGTGCTCGGATTCTGGTGAGAGCTCTTCCTCATTAACACATGGCCACCTTCTTGCAGTATCCTCATGCGGCAGAGAGAGAGACACAGCTGTAGGCTCTTCCTCTTTTCACAAGGACACTAATCCCATCATAGAGGCTCCATCCTCAAGACCTCATCTAAACCTAATTACCTCCTAAAGGCCCCACCTCCTAATACCATTTTACTGCAAGTTAGGTTTTCATCATCCAAATTTGGGCAGGGACGTAGATATGCAGTGCATAACACTGCCCCACGTACTGTCCTTAATAATTTGACCTCAGGATGAGCAACTGAGCCCACCCTGGTCAATGGTGTTCCCTGGGGGAATAGAGGTAGGAGGGCAAAGAGAAAGGCTCAATTTCCATTCCTTGGATCTTCATTCCTTGGACAGTTTATACTGTAAGGATGCTACATTTAGGATGTAGATGATCATATTTACCATCCCATAGAAGAGCCTGAGAGAATAAGGCCAACATGTGCTCAGAAGATGAGTTTAAAGATGGAGAGATTCTTAACACTGTTTAAGACCCTATGGTCAAAGCTATATTTGTCTTTCCATGGTTCTCTTAAATCCCCCCTTTTTGTTTTCAATGGTTTGAATTAGTTTTCTGTCCCATGTTCCTGAAAGAATCCTAGTGAATACCATATCTTTCTCTTCCTCAGTCTCACATTTGCTCTTTCTTTGACTGAGAATTAAGTCACTCATTCCTTCAACCACTCAGCCAATAATTTTCCGTGGCACCTCATATTTAACAGGCCCTATACCAGGCAGTGGGGACACAAAGACAAAGAAGACCCAGTCCTTGCCCTTGAGGAGCTGTGTGTAGTGAAAGAATAAGGGAACAGATGGAGTGTAAATGGAATGACAGAGGGTCCTCAGAGATTTTAAGAACCGTGAATCAAGGAATCATTTCAACTTTCAAGTCTTAATACTTAAGAAATACATTTTGTAAGCCTACAGCTGTATAGCTGCCATAGATAGTGATTCCTCTGAAGGAATTGGGCAAAATAAATTGAGAACCTTCTGGAAAGGATTTACCATTCTAGATGACATTAAGAACATTCATGATTCGTGGGAAGAGGTCAACATATCAGCAATTCACAAGAGTTTGGAAAAAGTTTATTCCAGTCCTCTTGGATGACTCAGGGGGGATCAAGACTTCAGTGCAGGAAGTAACTGCAGATGTGGTGGAAACCACAAAAGAACTATAATTAGAAGTAGAGCCTGAAGATGTGACTGAATTGCTGCCATTTCATGATAACAACTTTAAGAGATGAGGTATTGCTTCTTATGGATGAACAAAAAAAGTGGTTTCTTGAGATGGAATATAATCCTAATGAAGATGTTATAAAGATTGTTGACATTACAATAACAGATTTAGAATATTACATAAACTTAACTGAAAAAGTGAAAGAAATTCTATAGCGGGTAAAATGCTATAGAGAAATCATTTTGTGAAAGGAGGAGTCAATCAATGTGGCAAACTTCATTGTCTTATTTTAAGAAATTGCTATAGCCAACCCAACCACATCGAGCTGTCCACATCGAGCCAAAACCCTCCACTAGCAAACAGATTATGGCTCACTGAAAGCTCAGATAATGGTTAGCATTTTTTAGCAGCACAGTATTTTTTTAATTAACAGACCTAACAGACTATAGAGTAGTGTAAATATAACTTTTATATGCAATGGGAAACCAAAAAGATCCATTTGAATTGCTTTATTGCAATGTTCTTTATACCCACAATATCTCCAGTGTATGCCTGCACTTAGTTGGGAAACTAATACAGCATCCCTCTGTCACTTGAGCAATAGGACACCAAATCCTTATCCCTGCCTAAAGTTCCCCATTCATTAAGTACATTGACAGTATTGTACAACCATCACTATTTCCATCTCCAGAACTTTTTCATCTTCCCAAAACAGAAAATCTATACCATTGAACAAAAAATTTCCTAATTCTCCTAGGTCCCCCAGCTCTACTCTACTTTCTGTCTCCATGAATTGGCCTGTTCTAGGTATCTTATCTAAGTGGAACATATAATATTGTCCTTTTGTGTCTGGCTTATTTACTTACCATAATGTTTTCAAGGTTCATCCATGTTGAGCATGTAACAAAATGTCATTCCTTTTTAAGGCTAATATTCTATTGCATTTTGTTAATCCAATAATCTGTTGATGAACATTTTTGTTGTGTCCATATTTAGCTATTAGGAATAATGCTGCCATAAACGTTGGCATACAAGTATCTTTCTGAGTCCCTGCTTTCAATATTTTGGGGTATATACCTAGAAGTAGAATGCTAGATCATATGGTAATTCCATGTTTAACTTTTTTTTATTGAAGTGTCATTGATATACAATGTTATATTGGTTTCAAGTATACAACAGAGTGGTCAACTATTACTCATATTGTTAAATCGTCACCCCCACTAGAGCAGTTACTACCTGTCAACATACGAAGGTGTTACAGAATTCTCCATGCTGTATTCTCCATGCTGACTGTATTCTCCATGCTGTACTACTATCCCTGTGACCAGCTTGTATTATGGTTGAGAATGTTTGTGCCCCTTTAACCTCCTCACCCTCCCTCATAGTAAAACCATCAGTCACTTCTCAGTGTCTATGAATCTACTGCTATTTTATTCATTTTGCTTTGTTTTGTTTTTATATTCCACAAATAAGTGAAATGATATGGTATTTGTCTTTCTCTGCTTGGCTTATTTCACTTAGTTAATACCCTCTAGGTCCATCCATGTTGTTGCAAATGGCAGGGTTTCTTTTTTATGGCTGAATAGTATTCTGTTGTGTTTATGTACCACATCTTGCTTATCCATTCATTTATCGATGGACACTTAGGTTGCTTCATATCTTGGCTATTGTGAATAATGTGGCAAAAAATATAGGACTGCATAGACCTTTTTGAATTTGGGACTTGGTTTTTTTTTGGGTAAATTCCTAGGAGCAGAATTACTGGGTCAAATGGTATTCCTATTTTAGTTTTTGGAGGAACCTCCATATTGCTTTCCCCAACAGTTGCACCAATTTACATTCCCACCAACAGTGTAGGAGGGTTCCTATTTCTCCGCACCCTCACCAGCATTTGTTATTTCTTGTCACTTGGATAATGGCCAACCTAACTGGTTTGAGGCGATATCTCATTGTGGTTTTAATTTGCATTTCCCTGATGATTTGTGATGTGGAGCATTTTTTCATGTCCCTGTTGGCCATTTGTATTTCTTCTTTAGAGAAGTGTCTGTTCAGGTCCTCCACCCATTTCTTAATTGGGTTACTTGTTTTTTGGGTATTGAGGCATATGAATTCTTTATATATGTTGGATGTTAAACCCTTATCAGATGAGTCATTTATGAATATTTTCTCCCATACTATAGGGTGCCTTTTTGGTCTGCTAATGGTGTTCTTTGCTGTACAAAAGCTTTTTACTTTGATGTAGTCCCACTTGTTCTTTTTTTATTTTGTTTCCCTTGCCCAAGGAGATGTGTCCCAGAGAAAGTTATTCATGCTTAAATTCAAGAGATTTTTGCCTATGTTTTCTTCTAAAGAGTTTTATGGTTTCATGACTTACATTCAGTCCTTTGATCCATTTCGAGTTTACTTTTGCATATGGAGTTAGATGGTAATCCAGTTTCATTCTCTTGCACGTAGCTATTCAGTTTTCCCAACACCAGTTATTGAGGAGGCTCTCTTTTCCCCATTGTGTATTCATGGTTCCTTTAGTATATATTTATTGACCATATATGCATGGGCTTATATCTGGGCTCCCTATTCTGTTCCATTGATCTTTGGTTCTGCTCTTGTGCCACTACCATACTGTTCTGATTACTGTAGCTGTAGTAGAGCTTAAAGTCAGAGAGCATAACCCCTGCCTGCTTTATTCTTCTTTCTCAGGATTGCTTTGGCTATTTGGGGTCTTTTGTGGCTCCATATGAATTTTAGAACTATTTGCTCTAGTTCATTGAAAAGTGCAATAGGTATTTTGGTAGGGATTGCATCAAATCTGTAAATTGCTTTGGGCAGGATGGCCAGTCTGATAATATTAATTCTTCCTATCCATGTGCACATTTATTTGTGTCTTCTTTAATTCCCTCATGAGTGTCTTATAATTTTCAAAGTATAGGTCTTTCACTTCCTTGGTTAGGTTTATTCCTAGATATTTTATTATTTTTGATGCAATTGTAAATGGAGTTGTTTTCCTGATTTCTCTTTCTGCTAGTTCATTGTTAATATATAGGAACACAACATATTTATGTCTATTAATTTTGTATCCTACAACTTTACTGAATTCTAATAGTTTTTTGGTGGAGTCTTCAGGGTTTTCTACATATAATATCATGTCATCTGCAAATAGTGACAGTTTAACTTCTTCCTTACCAATCTGCATGCCTTTTTTTTTTGGTATCATTAATCTACAATTACATGAAGAACATTATGTTTACTAGCCCCCCCTTCACCAAGACCCCCCACATACCCCTTCACAGTCACAGTTCATCAGCATAGTAAGATGATGTAAAATCACTACTTGTCTTCTCTGTGTTGTACAGCCTTCCTCATGCCCCCCACACACTATACATGCTAATCATAATGCCCCCTATCTTTTTCCCTGCCCTTGTCCCTCCCTTCCCCACATCCTCCCCAGTTCCTTTCCCTTTGGTAACTATTAGTCCGTTCTTGGGTTCTGTGATTCTGCTGCTGTTTTGTTCCTTCAGTTTTCCTTTGTTCTTATACTCCACATATGAGTGAAATCATTTGGTACTTGTCTTTCTCCGCCTGGCTTACTTCACTGAGCATAATACCCTCTTGCTCCATCCATGTTGTTGCAAATGGTAGAATCTGTTTTTTTCTTATGGCTGAGTAATATTCCATTGTGTATACGTACTACATCTTCTTTATCCATTCATCTACCAATGGACATTTAGGTTGCTTCCATTTCTTGGCTATTGTAAATAATGCAGCGATAAACATAGGGGTGCATCTGTCTTTTTCAAACTGGAGTGCTGTATTCTTAGGGTAAATTCCTAGAAGTGGAATTCCTGGGTCAAATGGTATTTCTATTTTGAGCATTCTGAGGAACCTCCATACTGCTTTCCACAATGGTTGAACTAATTTACATTCCCACCAGCACTGTAGGAGGGTTCCCCTTTCTCCACATCCTTGCCAACATTTGTTGTTGTTTGTCTTTTGGATGGTAGCGATCCTTACTGGTGTGAGGTGATATCTCATTGTGGTTTTATTTTGCATTTCTCTGATGACAAGCGATCTGGAGTATCTTTTCATGTGTCTGTTGGCCATCTGAATTTCTTCTTTAGAGAACTGTCTTTTCAGCTCCTCTGCCCATTTTTTAATTGGATTATTTGCTTTTTGTTTGTTGAGGTGTGTGAGCTCTTTATATATTTTGGATATCAGCCCTTTATCAGATCTGTCATTTATTAATATATTCTCCCATACTGTAGGATGTCTTTTTGTTCTATTGATGGTGTCCTTTGCTGTACAGAAGCTTTTTAGCTTGACATAGTCCCACTAGTTCATTTTTGCTTTTGTTTCCCTTGCCCGAGGAGATATGTTCATGAAGAAGTTGCTCATGTTTATGTCCATGAGATTTTTGCCTATGTTTTTTTCTAAGAGTTTTATGGTTTCATGACTTACATTCAGGTCTTTGATCCATGTCGAATTTACTTTCATGTATGGGGTTAGACAGTGATCGAGTTTCATTCTCTTACATGTAGCTGTCCAGTTTTGCCAGCACCATCTATTGAAGAGACTGTCATTTCCCCATTGTATGTCCATGGCTCCTTTATCATATATTAATTGGCCATATATGTTTGGGTTAATGTTTGGAGTCTCTATTCTATTCCACTGGTCTGTGGCTCTGTTCTTGTGCCAATACCAAATTGTCTTGATTGCTGTGGCTTTGTAGTAGAACTTGAAGTTGGGGAGCGAGATCCCCCCCACTTTTTTCTTCCTTCTTAGGATTGCTTTGGCTATTCGGGGTCTTTGGTGTTTCCATATGAATTTTTGAACTATTTGTTCCAGTTCATTGAAGAATGCTGTTGGTAATTTGATAGGGATTGCATCGAATCTGTATATTGCTTTGGGCAGGATGGCCATTTTGATGATATTAATTCTTCCTAGCCAGGAGCATGGGATGAGTTTCCATTTGTTAGTGTCCTCTTTAATTTCTCTTAAGAGTGTCTTATAGTTTTCAGGGTATAGGTCTTTCACTTCCTTGGTTAGGTTTATTCCGAGGTATTTTATTCTTTTTGATGCAATTGTGAATGGAATTGTTTTCCTTATTTCTCTTTCTATTAGTTCATTGTTGGTGTATAGGAAAGCCACAGATTTCTGTGTGTTAATTTTGTATCCTGCAACTTTGCTGAATTCCAATATCAGTTCTAGTAGTTTTGGAGTGGAGTCTTTAGGGTTTTTTATGTACAATATCATGTCATCTGCAAATAGTGACAGTTTGACTTCTTCTTTATCAATCTGGATTCCTTGTATTACTCTGTTTTGTCTAATTGCCGTGGCTAGGACCTCCAGTACTATGTTAAATAACAGTGGGGAGAGTGGGCATCCCCATCTTGTTCCTGATCTCAGAGGAAAAGCTTTGAGCCTCTCGCTGTTAAGTATAATGTTAGCTGTGGGTTTATCATAGATGGCCTTTATTATGTTGAGGTACTTGCCCTCTATGCCCATTTTGTTGAGAGTTTTTATCATGAATGGATGTTGAATTTTTTCGAATGCTTTTTCAGGATCTATGGAGATGACCATGTGGTTTTTGTCCTTCTCTTTGTTGATGTGGTGGATGATGTTGATGGATTTTCAAATGTTGTACCATCCTTGCATCCCTGGGATGAATCCCACTTGGTCAGGGTGTATGATCCTTTTGATGTATTTTTGAATTCGGTTTGCTAATATTTTGTTGAATATTTTTGCATCTACGTTCATCAGGGATATTGGTCTGTAGTTTTCTTTTTTGGTGGGGTCTTTGCCTGGTTTTGGTATCAGGGTGATATTGGCTTCATAGAATGAGTTTGGGAGTATTCCTCCTCTTCTATTTTTTGGAAAACTTTAAGGAGAATGGGTGTTATGTCTTCTCTGTATGTCTGATAAAATTTGGAGGTAAATCCATCTGGCCCTGGGGTTTTGTTCTTGGGTAGTTTTTTGATTACTGCTTCAATTTCTTTGCTGGTAATTGGTCTGTTTAGATTTTCTGTTTCTTTTTGGATCAGTCTTAGAAGGTTGTATTTTTCTAGGAAGTTGTCCATTTATCCTAGGTTTTCCAGCTTGTTAGCATATAGGTTTTCATAGTATTCTCTAATAATTCTTTGTATTTCTGTGGGGTCCATCGTGATTTTTCCTTTCTCATTTCTGATTCTGTTAATGTGTGTTGACTCTTTTTCTCTTAATAAGTCTGGCTACAGGCTTACCTATTTTGTTTATTTTCTCAAAGAACCAGCTCTTGGTTTCATTGATTTTTTTCTATTGTTTTATTCTTCTCAATTTTATTTATTTCTTCTCTGATCTTTATTATGTCCCTCTGTCTGCTGACCTTAGGCCTCATTTGTTCTTCTTTTTGCAATTTCAATAATTGTGACATTAGACTATTCATTTGGGATTGTTCTTCCTTCTTTAAACATGCCTGGATTGCTATATACTTTCCTCTTAAGACTGCATTTGCTGTGTCCCACAGAAGTTGGGGCTTTGTGTTGTTGTCATTTGTTTCCATATATTGCTCAATCTCCATTTTAATTTGGTTGTTGATCCATTGATTATTTAGGAGCATGTTGTTAAGCCTCCATGTATTTGTGAGCCTTTTTGCTTTCTTTGTACAATTTATTTCTAGTTTTATACCTTTGTGATCTGAAAAGTTGGTTGGTAGGATTTCAGTCTTTTGGAATTTACTGAGGTCCTTTTTGTGGCCTAGTATGTGGTCCATTCTGGAGAATGTTCTATGTGCACTTGAGAAGAATTTGTATCCTGTTGCTCTTGGATGTAGAGTTTTATAGATGGCTATTAGGTCCATCTGTTCTATTGTGTTGTTCAGTGCCTCTGTGTCCTTACTTATTTTCTGTCCTTTGGAGTGAGTGGTGTGTTAAAGTCTCCATTCTATTTCCTCCTTTAATTCTGTTAGTATTCGTTTCACATATATTGGTGCTCCTGTATTGGGTGCACATATGTTTATAATGGTTATATCCTCTTGTTGGACTGAGCCCTTTATCATTATGTAGTGTCCTTCTTTATCTCTTGTTACTTTCTTTGTTTTGAAGTCTATTTTGTCTGATACTAGTATTGCAACACCTGCTTTTTTCTCCCTATTGTTTGCATGAAATATCTTTTTCCATCCCTTGACTTTTAATCTGTACATGTCTTTGGGTTTGAGGTGAGTCTCTTGTAAGCAGCATATAGATGGGTCTTGCTTTTTTATCCATTCGATTACTCTGTGTCTTTTGATTGGTGCATTCAGTCCATTTACATTTAGGGTGATTATTGAAAGATATGTACTTATTGCCATTGCAGGCTTTAGATTCGTGGTTACCAAAGGTTCAAGGTTAGCTTCTTTACTACCTTACTGTCTAACTTAACTCTCTTATTGAATTATTATATATGCAGCCTGATGATTATTTCTCTCCCTTTTTATTCCTCCTTCTCCATTCTTCATATGTTGGGTGTTTTGTTCTGTGCTCTTTTTAGGAGTGCTCCCATCTAGAGCAGTCTCTCTAAGATACCCTGTAAGGTGGTTTGTGGGAGGCAAATTCCCTCAACTTTTGCTTGTCTGGGACTTGTTTAATCCCTCCTTCATATTTAAATGATAATCATGCTGGATACAGTATCCTTGGTTCAAGGCCCTTCTGTTTCATTGCATTAAATATACCATGCCATTCTCTTCTGGCCTGTAGGGTTTCTGTTGAGAAGTCTGATGATAGCCTGATGGGTTTTCCTTTGTAGGTGACCTTTTTTCTCTCTCTCGCTGCCTTTAATACTCTGTCCTGTCCTTGATCTTTGCCATTTTAATTATTATGTGTCTTGATGTTGTCCTCTTTGAGTCCTTTCTGTTGGGAGTTCTGTGTACTTCTGTAGTCTGAGCAACTATTTCCTCCCACAGTTTGGGGAAGTTCTCAGCAATTATTTCTTCAAAGACACTTTCTATCCCTTTTTCTCTCTCTTCTTCTTCTGGTACCCCTATAATGTGGATATTGTTCCTTTTGGATTGGTCACACAGTTCTCTTAATATTGTTTCATTCCTGAAGATCCTTTTATCTCTCTCTGTGTCCGCTTCTATGCGTTCCTGTTCTCTGGTTTCTATTCCATCAATGGCCTCTTGCATCTTATCCATTCTGCTTATAAATGCTTCCAGAGTTTGTTTCACTTCTGTAATCTCCCTCTGGACATCATCCCTTAGCTCTTGTATATTTCTCTGCATCTCCATCAGCATGTTTATGATTTTTATTTTGAATTCTTTTTCAGGAAGACTGGTTAGGTCTATCTCCTTCTCAGGTGTTGACTCTGTGATCTTGGTCTGCCTCAAATTCTGCCTTTTCATGGCGATAGAGATAGTTTGCAGAGCTGGCGCAAGTGATGGCTGGGAGAACGTCCCTTCTTGATGGTTTGTGGCCTTCCTCTCCTGGGAGAACAGTGACCTCTAGCGGCTTGTGCTGGGCAGCTGCGTGCAGATGGGGCCTCTGATCTTGCCTGGCCACTATGGAGTTTAGCTCCACTTTTGCTGTGGGCGTGGCCTGCCTCAGGCTGCTGCTCTGATATGGCGGAGCCGCGTCAGAGCGGAAATGGCCGGGAGGCTGTTTATCCCTGTGAGGGGCCTCCGAGCCACCCTGCTGCACAGGGGGTTAGGGTGCCCAGAGTTCCCCAGGATTCCCAGCCACTGGGCTAAGTGTCCCAGGATGCTTCCGTCCAGCAGTGGGGTCCCTGTCCCTTTAAGACTTTCAAAAAGCACTTGCTTTTCTTTGTCCCCGGGGCGCCGGCTGCGGGGACCCGCTCACAGGTCTTACTGTCCTGTTTCCCTAGTTTCCCACGCACGCACTGTGTCTGTGCTCTGGTGCGGATGGCTAGGGCTAGGTGTTTAGCAGTCCTGGGCTCCCTCTCCCTCCCCGCTGGGGTGAGGGGCACTCGGGTCCCGCTGGGCCGCAGCTTGTATCTTACCCCCTTCGCGAGGTGCTGGGTTCTCGCAGGTGTGGATGTAGTCTGGCTGTTTTCCTGTGTCTTCTGGTCTCTCTTTTAGGGAGAGTTGTATTTGTTGTATTTTCAAAAATAGATGTGGTTTTGGGAGGAGATTTCCACTGCTCTACTCATGCCGCCATCTTGGCTCCGCCCCCCTGCATGCCTTTTATCTCTTTATCTTGTCTGATTACCATGGCTAGGACCTCCAGTACTATGCTGAATAAAAGTGGTGAGAGTGGACATCCTTGTCTTGTTCCTAATCTTAGAGGAAAAGCTTTCAGCTTTTTACAACTGAGTATGATGTTAGTTGGGGTTTGTTGAATATGGCCTTTATTATGTTGAGGTACATACACTCTAATCCATTTTGTTGAGAGTTTTTATCATGAGTGGATGTTGAATTTTGTAAATGCTTTTTGGGCATATGTTGAGATGATCATGTGATTTTTTTATCCTTCTTTTTGTTAATGTGTTATGTTTTAACTTTTTGAGAAACCACCAAACTGTTTTCCACAGCAGCTGTGCCATTTTACATTCTTACCACCAATGCACAAGATGTTTCTCCACATCCTTGGTAACACTTGTTATTTTCTGGTTTTTTTTACAAGTGAATTTTTTAATTAATGTATTATTGATATACACTCTTATGAAGGTTTGACATGAAAAACAATGTGGTTACTACATTCACCCATATTATCGAGTTCCCCCCCATACCCCATTGTAGTCACTGTCCATCAGTATAGTAAGATGCCACAGAGTCACTA
Source organism: Manis pentadactyla (assembly GCF_030020395.1). NCBI lineage: Eukaryota > Metazoa > Chordata > Mammalia > Pholidota > Manidae > Manis > Manis pentadactyla. The sequence goes on along the minus strand of NC_080019.1, from coordinate 206,414,657 downwards.
CTTGCCTTCTCTGTGCTACACTGTCTTCCACATGATCCCCTCGACACCATGGGTGCTAATCATAATACCCCTCAGTCCCCTTCTCCCTCCGTCCCCACCTGCCCTCTTCCACCCCTCCCCTTTGGTAACCTCTAGTTCATTCTTGGAGTATGTGAATCTGCTGCTGTTTTGTTCCTTCAGTTTTGCTTCATTGTTATTTTCCACAAATGAGGGAAATCATTTGGTACTTGTCTTTCTCCACCTGGCTTATTTCACTGAGCATAATATCCTCCAGCTCCATCCATGTTATTGCAAATGGTAGGATTTGTTTCTTTCTTATGGCTGAATAGTATTCCATTGTGTGTGTATGTACCACTTCTTCTTTATCCATTCATCTACTGATGGACACTTAGGTTGCTTCCATATCTTGGCTATTGTAAATAGTGCTGCAATAAACATACGGGTACATATGTCTTTTTGGATCTGAGAACTTGTATTCTTTGGTTAAATTCCAAGGAGTGGAATTCCCGGGTCAAATGGTATTTCTATTTTTAGTTTTTTGAGGAACCTCCATATTGCTTTCTACAATGGTTGAACTAGTTTACATTCCCACCAGCAGTGTAGGAGGGTTCCCCTTTCTCCACATCCTCACCAGCATTTGTTATTCCTAGCCTTTTAGATGTTGGCCATCCTAATTGGTGTGAGGTGATATCTCACCACAGTTCCCATTTGCATTTCCCTGATAATTCGTGACGTGGAGCATCTTTTCATGTACCTGTTGGCCATCTTAATTTCTTCTTTGGAGAATTGTCTGTTCATATCCTCTGCCCATTTTTTAATTGGGTAATTTGCTTTTCGGGTGTTGAGGTGTGTGAATTCTTTATATATTCTGGACTCCAACCCACCATCGGATATGCTGTGTACAAATATACTCTCTCATACTGTAGGATGTGTTTTTGTTCTGTTGATGGTGTCCTTTGGTGTACAGAAGGTTTTTAGTTTGATGTAGTCCCATGTGTTCATTTTTGCTTTTGTTTCCCTTGCTCGAGGACATGCATTCAAGAAAAAGTTGCTCATGTTTATATTCAGGGAATTTTCCCTTATGTTGTCTTATAAGAGTTTTATGGTTTCATGACTTACATTCAGGTCTTTGATCCATTTCTAGTTTACTTTTGTGTATGGAGTTATACAAGAATCCAGTTTTATTCTCTTACATGTAGCTGTCCAGTTTTGCCAACACCAGTTGTTGAAGAGGCTGTCATTTCCCCATTGTATGTCCATGGCTCCTTTATCATAGATTAATTGACCATCTATGCTTGTGTTTATATCTGGGCTCTCTAGTCTGTTCCACTGCTCTATGGTTCTGTTCTTGTGCCAGTACCAAATTGTCTTGATTACTGTGGCTTCCAAGTGAATTTTTTAAAACCAAGTTTTTCATTATTCTATTTTGAAACTCAATACATTATTTAAGAATTAAAACCCAAATTGATTGTTCTAATCACATTAAGCAGGTTGAAAAGTTATTTTGTCAGACACAGCCCTCACTATGTGATTTGCTTAAATGGTGTAATTAGTCAAGGTTCTCCAGAGAAACAAAACCAAATAATAATCATACCACTTGGCATGAAGTGATATCTTATGGTTTTAATTTGCATATCCCTAACATCTTTTCATGTGTTTATTGACCATTCATATATCTTCTTTGCAGAAATGTCTAGTCTCATCCTTTTCTTACATTTGGATTGGGCTAGTTGTTTGTTGTTGAATTGTAGTTCTTTAAATTTTCATAATATTAAGCCCTTTATCAGATATATAATTTGAAAATGTTTTCTCCCATTCAGGGGGTTGTCTTTTTATTTTCTTGATAGTGCCTTTGATGCACAAAAGGTTTAAATTTTCATGAAATACATTTTATCAGTTTTTCTTTTGTTGCCTATACTTTTGATGTTACCCAAGAAATCATTGCCAAATTCAGTGTCATAAAGTTTTTCACCTATGTTTTCTTCTAAGTTTTTTTAGCTCTTATGTTTAGGTCTTTGATCTATTTGAGTTAATTTTTGTATTTTGTGTAAGGTAAGGGTCCAATTTCATTCTTTTCCATATGGCTATCCAGTTGTACCAGCAGCATTTATTAAAAAGACTGTCCTTTCCCCACTGAATGGGTTTTGCACTCTTAAAAATCAACAGACCATCTATGTGAAGGTGTGGGGGCTTTTTTCTGGGTTCTCTATTCTATTTATTTGGTCTTTATGTTTATCCTTCTGAAAGTACTACACTGTTTTGAAGGAAGCAATGATTTTAATCATAGTAAATCTTAAAATGATAAATTTTTGCTTATTTTCAGGTGTTTTGCTGTATTTTATTTATGTTTTAGGAAATTGGGGTTTGGTGTTGACATGTGATGCATTATCATTTTTCCCACTTGGAAAAATCATGGGAACCAGGCTTCCTTCCACTGTGTTTTCATAAAGAGCATCTGATTTCTAACAGATTACTGCTGTTAAATAAGATATTCCTGTATTTTATTTCTACCCTTTATTTGTTATTTTTATTTTATCCTGTGTTTTATTTCTACCCTTTATTGCATATTTAAATATGTACACTTAACATTATATGTAAAGTAAATAAAGATCTCTATACGCCTGCTAGGCAGAAATGGATCTGAAGATGTTTTAACATAGAGCCATATTCTTCCATCTTCATTATCATCACTGTCTATGTATTTTTAGTTCCATCTTTGAGTTAAAGCCCCACAAAGTATAATTTTTAAAAATTATATTTGTTGAGGCATAATTTACATACATTAAAATTCACTCTTTTCAGTATTTACAAACATGTACAGTCATGTAATCACTACTGTAGTTAAGATACAGAACAGTTCCATTGCCCCTCCAGATTCCCTCCTGTCCCTTTGATGTTGGCTCCTCATCACACCCTGAACTTTTGTTTCATATCCCTGTGGGTTTTCCCTTTTTAACAGTGTCACATAAATGGAGTCATATAGTAAGTACCTGTCTTTCCTGAGGGTTTCAGCCCTGGGTAAGTTCACTATACATTCAGTGAAATCTAGAAATTACAACAGAACGTTCTTGGGGTAAAAGGGTTTATACCCAGCTTTATTCTCACAGCAGTAGGTCAGCATTAGAATCATGTCTGCATTGGGCAGTGTGCAGGTCTGTAATCCACCTCTGTCTTTGACTCTGCTCAGAGCACTGGGTGGAGCTCTTTATACAGTGACTCAGTAAATAATAGCCCATTGCTAATGGCTGTGGAAGCATTAGCCAAGTAGTAGGCCAATCACATCATCAAGTTGTTAGGGTCAGGTGAGGATCCTGGCCATAGAAACTTCTGTTTTCCCCTCAGTACCCTTTTGAGTCTGACTTCTTTAACTTGTCTTAGTGCATTTGCTATTCAAACATGTGGTTGCGTATCAGTAGTTGGTTCCTTTTAATCCTGCATAGTGGTCCATTGTATAAATGAACCATAGTTTGCTTATCTATTCACCAGTTAAGCATAATTTGGGTCATTTGAATTCTTACCACATCTTAAAAATTATAAATAAGGTGACTATAAATATTCATGTATAGGTTTTTGTATGATTACACGTTGTCATTTCTCTAGAGTACCAGTATCACCTAGGAGTGACACTGGTAAGTATATATTTAACTTTATAAGAAACCACCAGTTTTTCAGTTTGGCTGTGCCATTTTGCAATGTACAAATGTTCCAATTGGTCCACATCTCCCCTAGGACTTGGTCTTTTGTTTTCTTTTGTTTTTAATTTGAGCTATTTGAGTGGGTATTTTTTTGTGGTTTTAATTTACATCTTCCTAATGACTAATGACATTGAGCTTCTTTTCAAGTGCTTATTTGATTTATTGGTGAAACATCTGTTCAAATCTTTTGCCCATTTTCTATTCGGCCTTTGGTTACCTCATTATAAAGTTTTGAGAGTTCTTTATAGATTATGGATAAAAATCCTGTTTTAGATATGTGTTTTGCAAATATTTTCTCATAATTTGTGGCTCATATTTTCAAGAGCATCTTTTGAGAGCAAAAGTTCTTAATTTTGATGAAGGCCAATTTATCACATTTTTCAAATGGAATTTTAAAAATATAATATCTAAGAAACTTCTGCCTGATCTAAATAATAAAAAATTTTCCTCTATGTTTCCTTCCCAAAGTTTTATAGTTTTAGCCTTTATATGCAAGTATTAATCCAATTTTAGTTAATTTTTGTTTTTGAGAGGTTAGGGTTGAGGTTCGTTTTTGCATATGGATATCCAGTTGTCCTGGCACTATTTGTTGAAAAGACTATCTTTTCTCCTTTGAATAGCTTTTACATCTTTGTCAAAAATCAATCAAATCACATTTGGATAACCTCTTCACTCTCACTAGGGCTGCTAACATTGAAAAGTTGGATAACAACAAGTGTTGATAAGAATGTAGAAAAATTAGAACCCTCATACATTGATGGTGGGAATGAAAAAAAAGAGTAGCTATCTTGGAAAGCAATTTGGAAGTTTTTCAAAATATTAAACATAGTATTACCATATGACCCAGCAATCCTACTTCTAGCATAAAATAGTGACTAGGCCACAACCTCAGATCTGGGGCTCAGAAAGAATATAAGAGGCAGAAGTGACTGTTTTTTGGAAACTTTCGAAGACTAGCAGATGTCATAGAAACATATTCTAACATTGGTACTAAACTGACCATCTGGAGCTCTACACATCCTAAGCACGCACAGTCCAACTTAATTTGGGAGCAACTGGTTCCTCTCCATTTGTTCCAAGCATAAGGTCTTCCCCAGAGAAGTGAAAATACTTGTATACACAAAAACTTGTGCATAAATGTTCATAGCAGCATGTGGGGAAGTTGGGGTTCCTATGGCCAGGATTCTCACTGAACTTAAACCACCTGATGATGTAACTGGCCTGTTGCTAGGCTACCACTTCCACACCTTTAGGCAATAAGCTATTATTGCGCTATATAGAGAACACGGCCCAGTGCTCTGGGCGGAGGCAGAGACACTAGTGTTCAACCTACCACCAGGAGAACAAGTCAGGTAATAAACCCCTTCACCCCAAAGAGCGTTTTGCTGTCAATTTCTGTGGTCACAGTGAATCCATAGCGAACTTGTCTGGGGCTGAAACCCATTGGCAAGACAGTTGTTGAAGTCGGCATGGTTCATTGTTGACCAAGGAAAAAGACAGGCTGCCCTTATGGGCGGGGTGCTTCAGTGGGCTGCCCCTGTGAATGGGGAGAGAGTGGATTGTCCCCCAATGGGTTTGTGGTCTGAGGTGGCTTGCCTCCTTGAGGACTGGGCCCCACCCCAGGATTGGAGGCAAGTGGAGGTGATACCTGAGGCAGTAGGAGTAGCCCTTGGTATAGTAAGTAGGTGTTTTGAGAGACAGAGTGCCCGTGAGGCAGCAGGGACTGTGGGCTGGCTGCTTCTCACAGTATTAAACCAGACTACAGAAGAGAAAGACATGCCCCTGAAAAAGACCCAAGAAATGGCAGCATGAGAATGCAAGCTGCAAACTTCTGTGGATTCCCTGAAGAAGAAAATGGCATTGATGCAAGAGGAGGCAGCATGAGAACACTGGCAGCAAGGTGCCATTGAAGAGGTAAAAGATTCCTTACAGAATGAGATGGCAGCACTGCCAGGTGCTCTGAAGGAAAAGGCCATCAAGGAAAAAGATGAACTTCTGAGGGAAGCACAGGTGGAGGTGGCATGAGAACACCAGCTATGAAGCATTGAGGTGAGGGTAAGAGAGCTGCTGAAGACTGAGCTAGCATTCCTGTGAGGCACAGTAGAAAAGGTAAAGGTTGTAGTAGAGGAAGCACTTGGGGGAGGGGAGAGAAAGGTGCCATCAGCCCCGGAAATGGAGTTGCTGGGGAAGGATAAAGGGGTGGTGCTGGAGGCACTGACCTCTCCTGTATTAAAATCATGCCCAGTGGTTGTAAAGAAATAAAGGCCCAGCAGCTGAAAGTTCCCCAAGGAGAGGTGCAGCCCCCTCCCCAGGTCATGGAGCACTCTATGGTCCACCCCTATACTCAGGCTGAGCTGGTGAATTTGGGCTCCTGGTTTAGGCAGAAGCCCTCGGAGTCAATATCATCTTGGCTCCTGCGTCTGTTGGACTTATGGATGGATAGAATTGTTCTGTCAGAATCAGAGATGGGAAAGCTGGCTTCCCTGACAGTGCAGCCCGCCTTGAGGCAGCGATTACAAAATGCACATCAGACCCCAGGGAGTCACTCCCTTCTCGATTGGCTTATGGCTGCAGTTTGTGCTGTGTGGCCCAATCAGGGTGATCTACCATCCTCTCCTGTTAGACGGCAGACTTATGCTGAGCTCCAACAGGTGTTACAAGAGCTAGGCATAAGAAATGCCATCTATAGTCCAGAGAATTATGGCCCAGATGAAGAGATTTTTACTACTGGGATGAGAAATATTGTGCTTCAAATGGCTCCCACATCCTTCTTTGGGTCTCTAGTGGCCATTCTTTCCCCTCACTTAGGGCAGCCCATAAGCAAGGTGACACATACATTAGCAGACTTAGGAGAGGCTGAAGCAATGAGAACATGAAAAGATGTAAGGTCTGCTACTCACAAGAAGAATTTAAATGGCCCCATGAAGGTTACAGGGACCCAGGTGTGGGTTGATTTAATACAGGCAGGAGCAGATGGAAGGAAATTAGATGGGAAGTCAAATAGGATCTTACTAGAGCTATGGCAACAACTGAAACCAAAGCAGCAGTTCCAGCCATTAAGACCAAAGAAGCAGAGGTCAGAGACAGAGCCACAAGTCTGGTCTGTGTGTTTGCAAGATTTACTGCTGGAGAGTGAGCCAACCTCACTTGAGCCCACACAGGAAGATGATTGGGGAACATGGTTTGACTGAGGGGAAGGTCAAGGTATCTGCCCTGAGTGACCGGGGGGACTGGGGGCCACACGTTGAAATAGCTATCCATTGGTCTCCAGTGAACATTCAACGTATCCTGGCTCTGGTGGACACGGGTTGAATGATTCACTGATTTGTGGTAACCCTGAGTGGTTCCCTGGGACCCCCACTATCATAGATGGATATGGGGGTAAGGCTATCAGAGTTAAACAAGCCCAAATCCATTTGGGAATAGGGCATCTACCCGCTAAAGAGTATACTGTGTATATATCTCCTATTCCTGAGTATATTTTGGGGATTGATATCCTACAGGGTCTATGGTTGCAGACCACTGTAGGTGAATTCAGACTGAGAGTACGTGTGGTGAAGACAGTTCTGAGGAGACATGCTAGGCACCCGCCCATAGCTTTGCCTGTGCCTCTCTCTGTGGGTGACTAATACCAACCAATACAAACTGCCTGGAGGGCATAAAGAGATTGGAGAAACTCTCTAGGAGCTGGAAAAGGTAGGTATTATAAAGTCCACCCATAGTCCTTTTAATTCCCCAGTGTGGCCAGTAAAAAAGCCAGATGGCTCCTGGCATAAGACTGTGGATTACAGAGAACTGAATAAAGTCATACCTCCTATGCATGCTACTGTCCCCTTTAGTGCAGGTCTGTTGGATACCCTCAGCCATGAACTTGCAACATACTATTATGTGATAGTTCTTGCTAACGTCTTCTTTTCCATTGTTATTGAGCAGGAAAATCAGAAACAGTTTGCCTTCACCTGGGAAGGATGGCAATGGACTTTCACTGTCCTTCCACAGGGATACCCCAGGACTTGGCTACCTGGGAGAAACCACCAACAGTGCAGCTGTACCATTATATTGATGACGTCATGCTTGCATCCAATTCTCTTTCAGATTTAGAAGGTGCAGCACCTAGTGCCGGGAGCCATGCTACTCAAGCTGTGTAGCAAAGCTCAGGCTGGAGGAAGACTCCCGCAAAGCAGGGGCCTTCGCAGCTGGCTCCCTCTATTACCCACCTTGATTTTGTTTTTCTCCATTATACTATTGGTTTTGTCTTTGCTTGCATTGTTTCCAAGGGCTAAGCTAACCTTTGCTGAGCAGTGTGAAAAAGATGAGAACATAAACTTCCCAAAAGCTTTTCAGGACAGTGCTCCTGAAGAATAGAACACACATGGACCAAATGGCGATCTGGCATAAAGTACCGAAACCTGCTGTTAGTTAGTCAAACATTGACCACCCCATTTCCACAGAGAAAGCCCCCCTTGTTTACAATGCTAGTGAAACTAGTGATGGAAAGTTTTATAGAAATAGAGTTAGGAGAGAATATTGAATAGAATAACCCTGTTGACACTTAATCATCTTATGTTTTCTTCCCTCTACTACTTCTACAGTTTGTTTTTCTTCTTTCCTAATCACAGCCCTTTACTAGAATTTGTGCTTCATACGTGAAATTACCAAGTACCATATTCCAGGAAGTAAAGATACCTCAAAAACAAGTGCTGGGCACAGAAGCCATGGAGCATAAATCTGCAAAGTGAAAAACTAACCTTTTCAAAGAATATTACTTCTCTCTCACTTACCAGCTTTACATCTCCCTGTATGGCCCTGTAAGATGGCTGGTTAGCCAGAGACGGGTAAGATTCCTCAAGGGAGGGACAACCTAAGACAGGCACAGACGCAGGGGGGCCATCAGGTGAGAAAAAGGGGGCCAACAGAGGTGAGGCTTAGAACCTCACCCCCCCAGTTTTGAGAGAAATCTTCTACACCTGTGGATGTTTTGTTGCCCTTGTTCAGCTTGAATTAAGACCTGGTCTGTAGGCACAAACCTGATCATCTACACCTGCCTTCTTACAGTTCTAAATCATGCTTTCTATCTATATCTTGCATTTACCTACTACATTAACATTTTATTAGATTCACATATAAAGTATAAAAATCAAATGAATAATCATACATTATATTTGACGTGATTGTTTATAGTTTAAGGTTTGTAGTTAAAACAGAAAGAGTTTCTATGATATGAATGCTCTTTCATTGTTCACCATGTAAGAACTTGTTTAGTCCTTGCAATAGTAGAGTCATGAAGACCTGTGTAGCATATGTAAGGGAAATTTTGATATCCACACAGAAGAAAGAGAAATGTAGATAAGAAGGGGAAATTTAGTTTGCTGCCTACTGTGCCCTATAAAGGGGTATAAGGTGAAGATATGAGTTTATGATTTTAGATTGATTATAAATTTATTAAAGCCTCTAAGAATATTTTTGTGGGAAAGAATTCTAGCTAACTGTGGCACTAGGTGACCTGTATTTCACCCTGAGCTGATAGACTCCATAGTCGCTGCTACATACTGCACACTCCTACGGTCACATGCACTACTTAGAAACTGCGTTGCATAGAAACGTAAAACACAGTAGAGTACATGTTGATAGTTCTGTTCTTTGACCGAAACAAAAGTTTCGGTCAAAGAACAGAAAAACAATCACCTGTCTAACGCTTGACCAACCGTGAATAGATTAGAAAGGAAAAGAAAGAAAAAAGCTTGCCTATACTTATTAACCAACTGCCTATACTGATGAATCATCAGAACAATAAAAAATAATCATATCCTTGTGCAAAATGGTATAAATAAAGCTGTCATCGACACTTTGTCGAGAGACCACCTCCATCTGACTCTATGTCCTGTCTCTCCATACACCGACTCCGTCTCATCCTTTTGGGCTTCACACACCCCCGCTGGAGCTGGACTCCGGCAACCTAGACTGCTGCAACATCTACAGGAGAAAGGACGGGCTGTGAACAGTACCAAGGTTCAGGGACCTGGTTTGTCTGTCAAATTCTTGGGGGTCGTCTGGTCAAGTAAGACCAAAGTTACACCAGAAGCAATTATAGATAATTAGGAACCTCCTCTGGCTTGAGGATTATTATAATTTTTATTACCTGTATCAAAATCTTGTTGTATCTTAATTTTGTTGTTGTTGTATCTTAATTTTTGTTATTATTTTAAGTTGTTGTTATCATCTGTTGCTGTTGTGGAATCTGGTTACAGTGCTCCAGCCTTCTTGCACAGGGCCCATTGTGGAAGATTGAAGGCATGTAGAATGTAAGGCAAGAATCCTGGAGGGGTGGAGTGTGGGGAAGTTGGGGTTCCTATGGCCGGGATCCTCACTGAACTTAAACCACCTGATGATGTAACTGGCTTGTTGCTAGGCTACCACTTCCACACCTTTAGGCAATAAGCTATTATTGCGCTATATAGAGAGCTCGGCCCAGTGCTCTGGGTGGAGGCAGAGACGCTAGTGCTCGACCTACCACTGGGAGAACAAGCCGGGTAATAAACCCTTTCACCCCAAAGAACGTTTTGCTGTCAATTTCTTTGGTCACAGTGAATCCATAGTGAACTTGCCCAGGGCTGAAACTCGTTGGCAAGACACAGAATTTTTCATAATCAAATAATGTGTGTGCGCAATTTAATTAGTAGTTTAAAACCTATACACATTTATGTTTCTCTACAAGAAGATATGTCAAAGAAATAATCAATCTTCCCATGTTTTCTTCCGTCTGCTACTTCTATAGCTTTTCTTCTTCCTTCCTAATTATAACCCTTAAATAGAATTTGTGCCTCATATCAAATTTACCGAGTATCATAATTCTTCCAAGTGGTAAAGATACCTCAAAACAAATGCTGGGCATAAAAGCCACAGGGCATAAATCTGCAAAGAAGTAAAAAGCTAACCTTTTCAAACAATATTGCTTCTCTCTCACTTACCAACTTTACATTTCCCTGTATGGCCCCGGAAGATGACTGGTTAGCCAGAGACGGGTAAGATTCCTCAAGGGAGGAACAACCTAAGACAGGCACAGTCACAGGGGGGCCATCAGGTGAGAAAATGGGGAGCAGCAGAGGTGAGGCTTAGAACCTCACCCCCCCCTGTTTTGAGAGAAATCTTCTGCATCTGTGGATGTTTAATTGCCCTTGTCTAGCTTGGATTAACACATAGTCTACAGGCACACACCTAATCATCTACATTTGCTCTCTTACAACACTAAACTAAGTTTTCTACCTTTATCTTACATCTACCTACCACTTCAGCATTTTATTAAAAATAATAATAATAAGGGAGAAATGTGGGATCCACATATAAATCAAGTATAAAAATCAAACGAATATTCATATTTGACCTGATTGTTTATAGTTCATAATGCGTGATCAAAACCTAAAGTTTCTGTGATGACTGCTCTTGCACTGTTCACCATGTAAGAACATATTCACTATGTAAGAATTTGTTCACCATGTAAGAATTTGTTTGTTATGCTTCAGAAGATTGGAGACTGTTGAGAATTAGGCTTGGGGTTGATTAATGATTGTGCATTGAGTCCCCTATACAGAATTTTATTGTTGTTAACAACCATTTGATCAATAAATATGAGAGATGCCCTCTCAAAAAAAAAATGTAGACAACCCAAATATCCATCAACTGATGACTAGATACATAAAGTGTAATATAGCCATACAGTGGAATATTATTCAGCCATAAAAAGGAAAGGACTACTAATAACATGCTACAACATGGATGGATCTTGAAAACAATATCCTAAGTGAAAGAAGCCAGTCACAAAAGACTGCATATTGTAGGACTCCATTTATATGAAATTTCCAGAATAGGCAAATCTACAGAGACAGAAAGTAGGTTGATTAGTGATTGCCAAAGTATAGAGAAGTGAGAGAGTGAGGAGTGACTGCTAATGGGTAGGGAGTTTCTTTTTGAGATGATGAAAATGTTCTAAACTTAGATTTTTGTGATGTTTCATAACTCTGTGAATATACTACAGCCATTGAATTTTACACCTTAAATGGGTGCATTTTATGATATGTGAATTATATCTCAATAGAGATGCTTAAAAAATTAATTGGTCATCTACATTTGGCTCTTTTTCTGGGCTCTATTTTGTTTCATTGATTTGTGCCTATCCTTTCACCAGTACCTGTTTATACTTTGACTATGGTAGCTTTTTAGTAAGACTTGAAATAAGATAGTATGAATTCTCCAACTTTATTCTTCTTTTTCAAACTTATTTTGACTATTCTAGTTCCTTTATTTTCAACCTAATTCTTAGAATCAAGTTGTTGTTGTCTACCAAAATTCCTGCTAGAATTTTGTAATGGATTGGATTGAATCTATAAATCTATTTAGGGAGAACTGACATCTTAACAATACTGAGTCTTCTAATTCATGAATAAGGTATATCTTGTCATTTGTGTCAGTTTCCTTTGATTTCTTTTATCAGTGTTTTGTAGTTTTCAGCATACAAATCTTATGCAACTTTTGTTAGACTTATACCTATTTCATGGGTTTGTGTGTGTGTGAGTGTGCTATTTATTATGTTACTGTGTTTTACATTTTTATTTCATTGCTATTATATAGAAATACAACTCGACAACTGATTTGTATATATTGACCATGCATCCACTGACCTTGATAAATTGCACATCAGTTCTTGTAGCTTTTTTGTAGATTTATTAGGATTTCAACAACCAAGAGTCAAAAATCAAAAGGGAAATTGAAAAATATATTAAAACAAATAAAAATGAAATTACAACATACCAAAACTTGTGGGATACAACAAAAGGAATCCTAAGAAGGAGGTAATAGTAATAAATGCCTATATATTTTTTCCTGCTTCAGGATATTTATTCTTACACCAGATAGCTCCATTCATTTTTCATTACCTGCCAGCCCCTGTAAACTTATGAATTTGTTATTACTGCTATATATATTCTCCAACTCATCATAGGATGTACACCAAAACTCTGATCACAAGTATTGAACCCAGCCTCTGTAGTCAACTCACATTTACCCAAACCACATACAATTAGTTTTGGTTTACTGAAAGCTCTGTGTCACACATAGCTGAGCTCCAATTTGAAGCTTACATTGTCTGTCTTTTTAAGAAATGAGAAAGTTAAGGAAATTAAAGATATATAAATAGCCCTCCTGCCACCCTGAATAACAAAATTGTACATGAGCAAAAAAATTCTTCATAATCTCCAAAGTTTTGAAACTTTAGGAATTTTGCTCCTTTAACTCTTTTAGGAATTTTACCATACATCTCATCACAAAGTTAAGAGTTAAAGGTGATTCATAAAGCTAAAGTTCCAGTGTCTCCCAATGTAATATCTTTTTTAAGGTATTTTTTAAAATTAAGATATCATTGAATAAATGCCTATATTAAAAATAAAGAAAGATCAGATGTCACTAAGATGTGGGCAAAATAGGTCATTCCTGACTTCACTCCCATCAGAAGGAGAACAACTAACAGCTATCAATGGAAAAGACACCATTGAGAGAATCTAAGAACACAGGAGTTAGGCTGAAGCACTCCTCTGAATCACAGATACCAAGACAGAACACATTTGAAAGAGGGCAAAATGACCAATGAACTGGGATCTGGAATCCTAATATCAGTAAAAGAAAATCTTCTCTGGAGCAGTATAATATCAAACAGAGGTACAAATTATCTCTATTACTTTTCATTCAACATGTATAACAATTAATTAAAATTTCCAGAACTGCCAAGAGACAAAATTCATGACATCAGCCATATTGAAAATGGATAATAAAAGAGACACTCAGAAGATACAGGTTTGAATTTATCAAACAACTTGCAACTGACTTGTGACTAGTAAGTTCAAGACATTAGGCAACACAATTTTAGATGGAAAGTATACAAAAAGTATCCAGTGAAAATTCTAGAACTGAAACATACCATGAATAAAATTAAGAATTGAAATCTCATTTTCATAAAAGTATAGAAAAATCTAAAGGAAAATAAATTAATTGGAAGACAGGACAGAAGAAAATTCCAACTATAAAATTAAGAAAGAAGTGACAAGTATAGGTAAGTTGTAGGAAATATATATGATATGGTGAAAGTTTCTGGTATATGTATACTGGAAATCTAAAGAGAAAGAATTTTATATAAGTTATATTTGAAGAGATAATTAATGAAAATTTTTCAGAAATAGGAAGTCATAGCTTCTGAATAAATGCAAAAAAACCCTACCTCAAACTTATGAGAATATAACTTGTGAAAACCAAAACAAATAAAAATATTAACAGCAGACAGAAAAATTTTCAAAGAGGAACATTAAAACTGACTTTGGCTTCCTTAACACACAACACAAGACAGAAGGAAATGGAATGACTATCTTCAAAGTTGTGAAAGAAAACAACCACAAATCTAGAATTCTATGCCTTACAAAATATTCCTATAAAAATTAGTGTGAAATGAGGAAATTTTCATAATAAAATGAGATAATCAACAACATAGAAGTAAAAACAATACCAAACAGTTTGCAATCAGAAGGAAAATAATCCCAGATGGAAACATGTATGAAGAATGGAATGAAAAGGAATGTAAATGTGATAAATAAAAAATAATTACTTGCAAAAGAAAAAAAAATAAAAATAAAAATCTTAAATAACCTAACTTCATACCTCAAGGAACTAGAAAGGACAAACTAAGCCCAAAGTCAGCAGAAGGAAGGAAATAAATGTCAGACCAGAAATAAATTAAATAGAAAATAGAAAAAAATCAACAAACTTAAGAGGTTGTGTTTTTTATATCATTATTATACAATCACATGAGCAACACTGTGGTTACTAGATTCCCCCCATTATCAAGTCCCCACCACATACCCCATTACAGTCACTGTCCATCAGCATAATAAGATGCTATAGAATCACTACTTGTCTACTCTGTGCTATACTTGAGAGGTTTTTAAAAAAAAAATCTGACAAAACTTTCGTTAGACTTACCAGGAAACAAAAGAGAGGACTCAAATAAATAAAAAGGATCATAAAAGACTAGTATGAACAATTATATACCAACAAATTTGACAACCCAGAGGTAGACAAATTTTCAGAAACATACAACTTGCCAAGACTGAATCATGAAGAAACAGAAAATCTGAACAGACCAGTAATGAGTAAGGAGATTGAATCAGTATCAAAATGTATCCCAACAAAGAAAAGCCAAATGGCTTCATGGGTAAATTCTACCAAATATTTAAAGAAGAATTAATGCCAATGCTTCTCAAAATCACCCAAGATATTGAAGAGGAGGGAACACCCCCAAACTCATTTTATTAAACCAGCACTATGCTGATACCAAAGGCAGGTAAATATAAACAAACTAAACTAAACACTAGCAAACTGAATTCAACAATACATTAAAATTATCATAGATCACAATTGCATGAGATTTGTCTTACATCATAATCACATGAGATATAAGGATGGCTCAAAATATGCAAATCAATAAATGATACACCACCTTAATAGAATGAAAGATAAAAAACTTGGATGTATGAAAAGCACTTGACAAAATTCAGTACCCTTCATGATAATATATCTCAACAAATTGGGCAAATAAAAGCCATTTATGACAACACATAGCTAACATCACACTCACTAGTGAAAGACTAAAAGCTTTCCCTCTAAGATCAAAAACAATACAAGTGCATCTACTCTCACTACTCCTATTGAACATACCACTGGAAGTCCTAGCCAGAGCAATTAAACAAGAAAAATAAATAAAAGGCATCCAAACAGAAAAGGAATTAATAAAATCATCTCTGTTTGCTGATAACATGTCCTCATATATAAAAAAGTCCTAAAGACTCCACCAAAAAAATGTTAGAGCTAATAAATTCAGTAAACTTTCAGGATATAAAATCAGCACATAAAAAATCAATTGCTTGTTGCTTTCCTATGCACTAACAATGAGCTAACAGAAAGAGAAATCAGGAAAACAATTCCATTCACAATTGCATCAAAAAGAATAAAATACCTAGGAATAAACCTAACCAAGGTAGTGAAAGACCTATACCCTGAAAACTACAATACACTCCTAAGAGAAATTAAAGAGGATACTAACAAATGGAAACTCATCCCATGCTCCTGGCTAGGAAGAATTAATATTGTCAAAATGGCCATCCTGCCTAAAGCAATCTACAGATTCCATGCAATCCTTATCAAATTACCAATAGCATTCCTCAATGAACTGGAACAAATAGTTCAAAAATTCATATGGAAACACCAAAGACCCCGAATAGCCAAAGCAATCCTAAGAAGGAAGAATAAAGTGGGGGGGATCTCACTCCCCAACTTCAAGCTCTACTACAAAGCCACAGCAATCAAGACAATTTGGTATTGGCACAAGAACAGAGCCACAGACCAGTGGAACAGAATAGAGACTCCAAACATTAACCCAAACATATATGGCCAATTAATATATGATAAAGGAGCCATGGACATACAATGGGGAAATGACAGTCTCTTCAACAGATGGTGCTAGCAAAACTGGACAGCTACATGTAAGAGAATGAAACTGGATCACTGTCTAACCCCATACACGAAAGTAAATTCGACATGGATCAAAGACCTGAATGTAAGTCATGAAACCATAAAACTCTTAGAAAAAAACATAGGCAAAAATCTCATGGACATAAACATGAGCAACTTCTTCATGAATATATCTCCCCCGGCAATAGAAACAAATGCAAAAATGAACAAGTGGGACTATGTCAAGCTGAAAAGCTTCTGTACAGAAAAGGACACCATCAATAGAACAAAAAGACATCCTACTGTATGGGAGAATATATTCATAAATGACAGATCTGATAAAAGGTTGACATCCAAAATGCATAAAGAGCTCATGCACCTCAACAAACAAAAAGCAAATAATCCAATTAAAAAATGGGCAGAGGAGCTGAACAGACACTTCTCCAAAGAAGAAATTCAGATGACCAACAGGCACATGAAAAGATGCTCCACATCGCTAATCATCAGAGAAACGCAAATTAAAACCACAATGAGATATTACCTCACACCAGTAAGGATCACCACCATCCAGAAGACAAACAACAACAAATGTGGGCGAGTATGTGGAGAAAGGGGAACCCTCCTACACTGCTGGTGGAATGTAAATTAGTTCAATCATTGTGGAAAGCAGTATGGAGGTTCCTTTAAAAAGTACAAAAAGGAATACCATTTGACCCAGGAATTCCACTCCTAGGAATTTACCCTAGAATGCAGCAGCCCAGTTTGAAAAAGACAGATGCACCCCTATGTTTATCGCAGCACTATTTACAATAACCAAGATATGGAAGCAACCTAAGTGTCCATCAGTAGATGAATGGATAAAGAAGAGGTGGTCCATTACACAATGGAATATTATTCAGCCATAAGAAGAAAACAAATCCTCCCATTTGCAACAACATGGATGGAGCTAGAGGGTATTATGCTCAGTGAAATAAGCCAGGCAGAGAAAGACAAGTACCAAATGATTTCACTCATCTATGGAGCTTAAGAACAAAGCAAAAACTGAAGGAACAAAACAGCAGCAGACTTACAGAACCCAAGAATGGACTAACAGTTACTAAGGAAAAGGGACTGGGGGCAGGGGCTGGAAGGGAGGGAGGGAGAAGGGGAATAAGGGGCATTACGATTAGCACACATAATTGTAGGGGAGGTGCATGGGGAATGCAGTAGAGCACAGAGAAGACTAGTAGTGACTCTATAGTATCTTACTACGCTGATGGACAGTGACTGTAATGGGGTATGTGGTGAAGACGTGATAATGGGGGGAATTTAGTAACCACAATGTTGCTCATGTAACAATCCCAACTCACTGGGATTGTTGTTCACCCTCTGCCTTCCCTGCACGATGGTGAACAGGAAGCTCAAGGACCTCCCCAAACTTGCTCACCACTGACTTTAGACCCTGTGCAGTACCTGACTTACAGTAGTACTTTATACAAGCTTGTTTAATTAGTTGATTGATTAACAAACCATTGAAAATACTAGCACTCAGTTGTGCCTAAATTAAGTTGAACTGTTTGTGCTCAGGGTTTGCAAAACTCCCAATGGTCAGTTTAGAGCTATTGAGGGGATCTACGTCAGTGGCACCTGCTGGTCTTTGCAGTCTCTCCAGGAGCGATCACTGCTGCTCCTACGTACTTCCTGTGCCCTGGAGCTGATGTTATGGTTCAATCATTGTTCCCTTATGCTAGACTTCAGGCTTCTTTCCTCCTGCCTCTCCCCCGGGTGACCACAAAAGCCTCCTAGAAGGCAGTACCTCCTTAGAACCAGGAAAGACAGGCCCTTGCTCTTGGCCCATGCTTTAGAAATCTCCATATATCACAAACAAAATATTTTGGTAAAGAACACAGACGTTTCCATCCCTGAGGATCTGGCACTCAGTCCTGTCACTATTTAGCCTATAACCGTAAACATCCACTCTCACAACTCAAGGCATGCTTATCCTCATCTCTACAGAAAAGACAGCTACATCCAAATGGTTTTCAGTCACTTGTGCCACTGCTTACATGCAAGACAGACACTGTTTCAGAATGTGGGAAGGATTCAAGCAGTGGAATCAGATAAAAGATAAATTAATTAGTTTGTCAAATCCTTTCCTTCAGATCTCATGAATGCAATAGATTCTTGCACAGTGAAACATTGTTTCCCAGTAGTGCTGAGTCTCTAATATTTTGCTGCTCTCCATGTTCCAATCTCTGGTTCCAGAAATGCTCGCAAATTACTTCTGTATTCACAAGAATTGCACATGGTAAATTAGGAATATTTTGCAATATTGACAAGGTACCCCACTGCCCCTACAATCTCCCCTCGTTTCTGTTTTTCTTCTCTGTTAAAATAGGCCAGAGAACAAATCAGCAAGTTTGCTACATAAGAACATGTCCAATGAGGAAGGAGATGCTCTCTCCCCTTCTTGACAGCAACTCAGTCTCTATGAGTGGTCTTCTTGGGACACCCCACATGTCTCAGGGTATGTGTGGAGGTGGAGCTGACAGATCCAGCCAATCCAGGGAGACCTGGAGATGATGAGAGAAGGGCCTAGCACAGGTAACATGGGCCAGAGGCTGAAGACCAAAACGAATGAGCATGGCTCGTGAGATGCCACAGTGGGTGGCTATCACTCCACCCACACACATGCTTTGGCATTCTGGTTTAAGGCCTCTGACACAACCCTAGGTAAAGGAGAATTGGGGGCAGGAGTCCTGAACTGAAAGAGATTGAATTTCATCTGTGTATTAGCATGGGAGCTTTTACAGAAATTAGTGATTTCTTTGAGAACATAGATCTTGCTCTTCAACTAAAAAACAAGAACTATTTGCAGCAGCACTTGCTGAAAAGGTATCAAAACTAGATGTTATGTTTTATAAAAGCTTGTTTCACCCCCCTGCTACTCCAAATGTGATCCATGAACCAAGAGCAAGTGCTTTACTCGGGAGTTACAAGAAATGAAGAAGCTCAGACCCTACCCCAGACCTTCTGAATCAAAATCTGCATTTTAGCAAGATTTCCCAGGTGATTCATGCACATTCAAGTTTGAGAAT
This sequence comes from Manis pentadactyla, assembly GCF_030020395.1. Classification (NCBI taxonomy): domain Eukaryota; kingdom Metazoa; phylum Chordata; class Mammalia; order Pholidota; family Manidae; genus Manis; species Manis pentadactyla. The sequence goes on along the minus strand of NC_080019.1, from coordinate 206,395,339 downwards.
TCCTGATCTAACCAAAGGCAAAGCTAAGGACTGTGAGCCCTAGGCGAGACCCTTACCAGACCTCATTGAAGAATCCATCCCAACAGATGAACAAGGATTGTTTTAATCAATTGCTGACGTATTTCTAGACTCATTCTGTGCAATCCAGAGTGCAAGATCAATACATAATGAACATAATTATGTTGACTCCCCTCCCTTTCTAACACATAAGATTGCTGAGTTCACCCCTCCAGGGAGTACTCAGTGAATTATCTTCACTGGGTAGCACTTCCCTACTAATCTTTTTGTTTGTTATTTTTGTCTTTTGTATTTTTTTGTTTTTGTTTTTTATTAAGGTATCATTGATATCCTCTTACAAAGGTTTCACATGAAAAACAATGTGGTTACAAAAATGGCAGCAGACTCAGAGACTCCAAGAATGAACTAGTGATTACCAAAGGGGAGGGGTGTGGGACGGCAGGTGAGGAGGGAGGGAGAGGGGGATTGAGGGGTATTATGTTTAGTACACATGGTGTGGGGGATCATGGGGAGAACAGTGTATCACAGAGAAGGGACATAGTGGATCTCTGGCAACTTGCTACACAGTGACTCCACTGGGGTATGGGTGGTGACTTGATAATATGGGTAAATGTAGTAACCACATTGTTTTTTCATGTGAAACCTTCGTAAGAGTGTATATCAATCATACCTTAATTTAAAAAAATTTTTTAAATCACATTTCATCAAGTGGATGCAATAAAGAGCAATTAAATTTTTACTTAAAAAAAAGAAAAACAATGTGGTTACTACATTCACCCATATTATTCACCCCCCATACCCCATTGCAGTCACTGTCTGTCAGTGTAGTAAGATGCCACGGAGTCACTACTTGTGCTACACTCTCTGTGCTACACTGTCTTCCCCATGATCCCCCCCCACCATGTGTACTAATCATAATACCCCTCAATCCCCTTCTCCCTCTCTCCCCATCAGCCCTCCCCCACCCTTCCCCTTTGGTAACTGCTAGTCCCTTCTTGGAGTATGTGAGTCTGCTGCTGTTTTATTCCTTCAATTTTGCTTCATTGTTATACTCCACAAATGAGGGAAATCATTTGGTATTTGTCTTTCTCTGCCTCACTTATTTCACTGAGCATAATACCCTCTAGCTCCATCCATGTTGTTGCAAGTGATAAGATTTGTTTCTTTCTTAAGGCTGAATAGTATTCCATTGTGAATATGTACCACTTCTTCTTTATCCATTCATCTACTGATGGACACTTAGGTTGCTTCCATATCTTGCCTATTGTAAATAGTGATGCAAACATACGGGTGCATATGTCTTTTTGAATCTGAGAAGTTGTTTTCTTTGGGTAATTTCCTAGGAGTGGAATTCTCAGGTCAAATGGTATTTCTATTTTTAGTTTTTTGAGGAACCTCCATATTGCTTTCCATAGCGATTGAACTAGTTTACATTCCCACCAGCAGTGTAGAAGGGTTCCCCTTTTTCCGCATCCTCACCAGCATTTGATATTCCTAGACTTTTAGATGTTGGCCATTCTAACTGGTGTGAGGTGATATCTCATTGTGGTTTTAATTTGCATTTCCCTGATAATTAGCAATGTAGTGCATCTTTTCACATGCCTGTTGGCCATCTGAATTTCTTCTTTGGAAAATTGTCTGTTCATATCCTCTGCCCATTTTTTAATCAGGTTATTTGCTTTTTGGGTGTTGAGGCTTCCCTACTAATCTTAATAAATAATCTTGGTTCTTGTTTTGTTGATCACTGTAGTGAGCTTTGTTTTCCACTAATAGTTATCTCTACAAACTTGGCCACTGCTGCCCTAAATACTTTGAACAGGGTAGTCTGTGGCCTAACCAATTTCTTAAGGGGTTTCATCATAATGACAAAAACAACCGGGAACATAGACTCTGTGGTGAGAACATAGAAAGAGTTTGTAGGAACGGGTTGAGTGAAGAGTAATTGAAGGAGAGAATGGCTTAGAAAATGCAAACAGAACTCTGAGCACCTGTCAGGAGAAAGTATGTCCCTATTTGAGCTACAATCATTGAAATTCAAATGATTCTGGGTATGGTTGGCATAGTCCTGTGCCTGGAAAACCCAATAATCCTGGCTTGCTATTTTTTCTACAATAGCACTATTTTTAGCCCACTAAATCCTGAATGAGCTAGGCAATCTCCAGTGCAGGTGTGCATGGGCACTTCTCCAATATCAGTTGCATTAGAATCATCCTGAGAGCCTGGTAAAGTACAGGGTCTTGGGCCCCACCCCCAGGGGTCTGATTTGTTGACCCACGGTGGGATCCAGGAATCTATAATTTAAACAAACTTGCCCATCAGTGTGATACAAGCATTCCTGTTTCTGAGAAAATTGGTTTTCACTTATGAATTATGCATTAAGAACCTATGGTGGCCCAAGATTCTTCCCATAGTAAGCTTATTGATAGGAAGGAGAGGGTTTTATTAATCCCTGTATTCTGGCCAAAACAAGACTTGTCACACAGCAGGACTCCTAGAGAATGTTTGATGAGTAAATGAGTCACCGTCCCCACTCAGCCCTAACACTGCAGAGTGGGCACCAAGGGGAAGAGTGTGGGCTCAGATGCAGTCTGTCTGACTGAAGAGTTCTGCTGCCTTGGTCACAGGCCCTTACTTCACCTTCTCCGTGCCTTTGTTTCCTCAAATGCAAAATCGAGTCAGTTAAACTTAGGAGCAAATGAGGTACCATATAAAAACATTACAAATAATGCCTGACACATAAGTATGTTCTAGATACAAGTGTAAGCTGTTAGCATGATGATTACTCTTTTGGTAGTTTCAGCAGCCACCATATATTGGACACAAATTATGTTTCAGGCACCCTGATAAATGCTTCACATAAATTATCACATCCCATTCTACTAACCCTATGAGGCAGAAATTACTGTGCCTATTTGCCAGTGAGGAAACAGACTCAAGGGCAATACTTTGCCCATAGTTACATGTTGATGGAGCTAGAAAAGTTCCGCATGGGCCATTCTGCAACAGCAGTTTCCAAAGTGGGATTCTTGGATCAGTAGCAGCATCAATGAAAACTTAGAAATGCAAATTTTGGGGCCCCATCCCAAACCAACAAAACCAGAAACTCTGAGGGTGTATTCCAGCACTCTTTGTATTAACAAGCCCTTTAGGTGTCTCACTGAGTTCTGATACAAATTCAAGGCTGAGAACTTCTGTGCTGGAGGACCACATGTCTTCTGCCCAAATCATCTACAGTTCCTACTGGGGAGGCCCACCAGGTTTTTCAAGTGTCTAAATGTACAAAATAAAATTAAGCAAATAAACTTAACTCATGTCAAACATAGTTTAAATGACTTTAAAACAGATTTAATGAGAAATCCTCAAATGTATCTTAAGGAAAAAGAACTACAAAGCAAATAAAAGCTGAACTCAGTAATCATATTATTAGTAATAATCTTGGTATTGTTATTTTAGTACTGTTAAAAACAAGACAACAGCCCCAAAATGGAGTGGCCTATGATAAGCACCCATGTCACCAAACAAAGACTTAATTACAGTTTCAGCTGCCCTATAAATGAAATCTTAAACTAGTCATTCAGGAATCACTTGATCAGCACCAGTTGGTAATCTGCCAGATAGACTTCTGCCATCCCCTAAAGGAAAGTGACCTTCCATGACCTATCTGGTTATTTTGCCTACTGTAACTTTCTTGTTCGCACTCCCTTCTACCTACAGAAGTCTTTCATTTTGTACAGCTCCTTGGAGCTCCTTTCTGTCTGCTAGATTGGATGCTGCGTGATTCATGAATCACTGAATAAAGCCAGTAAGATACTTAAAATGTACTCAGTTGAATTTTGTTTTTTAACAGTTTTGGTGGTAGTGATGGGATCTGAGGCTGCTGATGGTTCCTGCAACAAGAAACACAGGTGTTAATACCTGGTAAAACCTTTGAGTTCTTTTTCTTGCTGTTTCCAAGGGCTTGTGTGTAAGTTCCTCTGGGAACCCAGCCCCTCTCTCTTTGCACTGAGCTCTAGATCTAATTGGCTGTGGGTCCAGACTGATGGGCAGCTCTAACAAAGTACTAGTCCTTAGTCCTTGGCTAGTCTGTGGTTCCAGTCTAGGGCTTAGTGGGTCACCCTGAGCTGGTTCCACCCTGAACTGAGTCCCTAGTCCTCGGTTAGCCCACAGTCTTGATTTGTTGCATTCTGCTGGTTTAGTCTGGAGTTCCACATAATGTTCTTCATGTAATTGTAGATTAATGATAATAAAATGAAAAAAAAAACCCAGTCCCAGCGACACATCCCTCTCAGATATTAGTTTGGCTCTAAGAGACCCAAGTTAAAGATACGGGATATTCAAGTTTCAAAGAATTGAGCACACCTCCTTCCAGCACAACTGCTTATTATATGTCTAAGAACTATGGTCCTGGAAGTTGGAGATAGCTACAAAAATGGAAAGATCTTACCAAGACAGCCTAGAATAATAATGGCCCTTATGGGGTATGTTCTAATTAGACAAAATTGTTTGTTTAAGAAGTGTACTTCAAAGTAATGATTCCCAAATCAACAACTAGTATGAGATTTAATTGGTACTTCAAAAGACTTCAAGATTCCAAAACAGTCTTATTGAAAGATTCACTGCAAAAGAGCAGTAAAAATTTAAACGCACAAGAGGTACCTTAAAACAAAAGACTCGAAGACCCTTGGACTCCTACTGCTCCTCTATCCTCCTTCACCTGAGTACTCACAGTCCACTAATCCTCTACCTGATTGTCTTTCCGCTCGGAAGAGACTAGAAGACCATCAATAAACCTATTAGTGGCCCAGCTGAAACAGCTCCAAGGCCAGAAACCTAAACAACTAGCCTCCCCCATTGCACTCTCTTAGGTGTCCATCTGAGAGGTCCATCATCAAAACACCGGCCCAGCATGCAGTGTCTCATTGGCAGTCAACCAGGACGTGGGGAAAATAGATCGTCTTTGAAGGTTTTGTCAAATCTTTACACACCAACTTGACTCCCCCCCATATCTACCCTCGAAAGAGACCCCCAAATGGACTTCTCCCAGGATTGATGTGATTCTGAGGGATTCTCTGGTGAACTACTACCATTTATTCCCTTAAAAAGCCAAGGAGAAACTAAAATTAATATTAATGGAATCCTTGCCAAATTCTGGCAGCTACTGGGACTACTCTAAACCCCACTTGCTCTGGAGTCTACAATGGGATCCTGGGAAAACTGGCAGAGGCCTGAGAAGGATATTCTTAGCGGATGTGGAAAGATTGATTAAACAAGATAGATGGGTCTATGCTGATTATTGTTGAAAATGGATAATAGATACATGAGGGTTCATCACACTTTTCCCTCCACTTCTGAATGTTTGGAATATTCCATTAAGAGAGAGAATCATAGAATTTCAGGCCAGTCACGACTCCCGGTTTCTACTTCCATAAAATGGGTTGACTACAGGAACACTATAATCACAGGAACATTGTGAGGAGCAGTGCAAGCAAAGCGCCTTATGAAATGCTGTCTTACGATTGCTATTATGGTTGCCAACACTACTTACCTGCCTACAAGAGTTCCCTCCTCCCCTCCCTGTAATGGTTTATCCCACTCTTCTCTGGTTCTTTCCCAAGATTCCTTCCTCCCAGTGGCCTCACTGCCGGGGCCCCTGTATCCTCAGTGGTATAGCCCGATTTCCCTAAGGGAAACCCCTGGGGCGGAGCACAAGTTATCTGCGAGTGGCCGCGGCTCCCTCTCCCGAGGCCACTTGGACCGCTCCGCTTGAGCCGGTAATCAAGGGGCAGGGCGCGAGTCCAAACTCCGATTGGCCGGGGCCGAAGAAAACATCCGGCAAGGTGGGGCGGGGCCGGAAGTGGAAGGAGAAGGCGGTGGCTGAGGGTGTTCGGGAGGTTCCGGGCTCGGAGTCAGGGCTCCTGGTGCCATGGGCCGGGCTGGGGTGTGCTAAGGGGACGCGGGGTGGGTCATGGCCGGCTCTCGGGCCGCCGCCGCCGCGTCGGCAGGGCCCACGGCTTCTTCGAACAGCCCACCTCCGCAGGAGCCGGGGCTCGGGGAGCTGCTGGAGGAGTTTTCCCGGACTCAGTACCGGGCCAAGGACTGCGGCGGGACGGGCGGCTCTAAGGTGAGTCCGGGCTTATGGGCAGAAGAAGGTTCATTGCTCGAGAAGCTACGGAGAAAGGCTGTCAGGGGTCAGAGGAAAGGGAGAGAGCGAAATTCCCAGGGTCTGGCCCCGGGGAGTAAGGGTCGGGTTTAAAACCCAAAAAAGAGGAACTGGGGTCAGAATGAGCCAAGGAAGGATGGCCTTTACGTTTGAGGCAAAGGGTTTAGAAGTCAAGGATCAGAGCTGAGGGGCCATGTTCAGAGATTAGAGAGGAATAGATGAGGATGATATTCCCCTGCATCAGGTGTGCGGCAAAGGCCCCCAAGTCTAAGAAAACAAAGTCTAGAGGATTCCTCCAGATCACAGGTCAGCACGAAGAGTCTGGAGTATTGGAATGGAGCTGGGAGATGAACGGAGGGTGTTCTTTCCTGTACAGTTTAAGTATGATTTTAGACCTAGGCTCATCCCTTTTCTTCCCCTGTAGAACAGGAAGATAGCCCGCACACTGTTCCTTTAAAAGCAGGTCTCAGTCCCTCATTTTTCTACCCTTGGGATTCCCTTAGTCTCCTTATTGCCAGACCTGGAAGTCTTCTATTGTGGTCAGACCATTCCCATCCTAGACACTGTCTGGCAGTCTGATGGAAATCTTGCTGACCCTGGCATCTTTTATTCCCCCACGTGGTTTTGGCAGATTTAGCATCAGGTTTTCCAGTGGGATTCTGTTCCATCATGGGCCACGAAACTCTGGTTTGGCTCCAGAGGTTACCTGTGCTAGGACAAACTGCAGTTAGCATCTGCTAGTCTCTGTAGTAACCCAGGGAAGACTTCAGTATTGGGTGGTACTTCCCCACTCTCCAAACCGCCAAGTATTTTTCATAGCTTAGCCTGAAGACCATCTGTTTCAGCATCATCTGAGGTACTTGTTAAAAAGAAAGATTCCTTGGTCCCACCCAGTCCAACAGAGTCATGTTTTGGAGGGTGGGAACATGAAATCTCTGTTTTTTAACAGACTTCTTAATGATACTCATGCACCTTAAAATTTGAGGATTCCTAGTTTTTTCCTCTTGGTTGGTCTTTTTAGTCTTTGGCTGTGAAGAGGCAATGGTTTTGCTGGGCCCTTTTTCAATCTTACGTACCCCTGAAGATTAGGGCTGTCCTAAGTTACACCTGACTTTCACTGCAGCTGGCCTTAAAGCCTCTCTGAGCCTCCTCATCTCTTGCAGACTTCTTGAGATGGTGTTAATGCTTTTTTTTCTAGTGGGCCTCCCCTTAAACTGTGAACAAATCCTTGCATTTGGTAAGCAAGTGGTGTTGTAAGGAGACAGCTTTATCTGCGGCTTTTATTCATTAAGTAGAGCTTCTAGGTACTGATCTGTGGCTGGAGAATGGGGAAGAACCTGGAGCCACGAGAAGACAATGGATTAGTTCCAGTTACAGTAACTAAAGCAAGAGTTCTACATATTTTATGGATTATGGACCCCTTTGAGAATCTAATGAAAGCTGTAATCCTCTTTCAGATGTTTAACAGACACAATTTCACTGCAACTTTAAGGGGTACAGAGTCCCACCCAAAGTGTACCACATGAGGATTAATGAACTGTTTGTTGAGGCCCTGTGACCCAGCAACATGTCTCTCCTGGCATTCAATGATTATCAGAGGCATATGTCATTGCTTGTGACATCTCCAGGTCATGAACCGCCTAATTCTCACACTTAGAACCCCAGAATCATTATGCTTAGGCCTCCTCTACTGTGCAGGTTGAACGCATTGAGAAGAGATGTCTGGAGCTGTTTGGCCGAGACTACTGTTACAGTGTGATCCAAAATGTGAACGGGGATATCTGCGGCCACTACCCACAGCACATCGTGTTCCTGGAGTATGAAAGTGCTGAGAAGGAGAAAGACACGTAAGCATGATGTGACCAGAGTGTGCCTGTCTAGGAGGTCTTGACAGCTCATCCCAGGGTCAGGAAGCTTGCAGCTGGGCGGCGCAGACTCACTTTCCCTAGATGTTAAGCCATATTGGCATCTTTGTTTATTTCAGGGTTTGATAACTAAGATTGCAAGGTAATGTGATACAGAATGAGGGGTTGGGAGTCACAGCCCTGTATTTCTACTTCACTCCCCCCTTAGGGTTCATTATCCCAAGATGGCTGACCACACACCTCACCTCTCAGAACCTCAGTGTCCTTTTTTAAGAGGTGTGGGTGAGAGGTATGCTTTGTTGACATGCTTAAGAGCTTGAGTTCTGAAGTCAGAGTTCTGAAGCCAGTTTACATGCTGGCTGCCCCACTTGCTAGGTGTGTAACTGACTTGGACAAGTTATTTAACCTCTTTGTCTCTTAGTTTGCTCATCGTTAAGTCTGTACTTCTATGTAGAAAAGTGACTAGTGCAATCCTTGATGATAAATGGGGCTATTATGAGCCTGATGTGTTTGTTCTTAGAATTAAAAATAAGAGCTACCATTTATGGAGGGCCTACCATAGCCTGAGTGCTTTCTGGGTGGTAACAGTTCATGCTAGAGTAGACCTAAAGCACTTGACATGGGATGCAGCCCGTAGGTAGTAAATGTTGTTTGGCACTAATAAATAACACAGCACTGAGGCTCCAAGAAAGGTTTTATGTTGATCTCAAAGTTTGTTCCCCTAGTTTTCTTGCTTGCTGCTGATATTAAGGGAATTCCAGGAGCTGTTGTTAACAATATTTGTGAAAGCTTGGTCCCATGTGTGCGATTTTATGAGTCCTAGAGGAGAGACATGCTACTAAGTGCAGCAGGCCCCCTGCTATTCAAAGCATGCCCTTTGGAGCATCCAGGAACTGGCCAGAGACTCTGACTTAGGTTCCAGAGCCACTGAATCAAAACCACAGCATAACAAGATGCCCCAGTGATTTGTGTGCACATTATAGTTTGAGGAGCGCTGCCACTGGCAGACTGGGGATAACAGTTAATTCTGCCTAGTGTGTCTGTGTTTTGGGAAGATCCCTTGTAGAGCTCCTTTTCAGCTGGTATTGGAAAGATGAGTTGGAGTTACCCTAAAGTGTTGTTAGGGACTGATTTGTGTAGGGTCTTGAGTGTGGACTTGTAGGTGTTAGTGGTTTTATTGTACTAGTATTCCCTGAGCACTCATTAAAATCACTGATTCTAGGGCCCCTGAATCACAATTTCCAGAATCTTCACTCTCAGAAATCTCCCTAAATGAATCTTACATGTGCTATAGCCTGAGAGCTGCTTCCGTGGCCTCTGGGAGCCAGAGAAGGCTTTTGGGCAGAAGAACGACCAGCTCAGAAGAGTTTAAGGACTAAGTCTTAGTTGCCTCATCTGTAAAATGGGATATTAAGTGTGCAGTCTCAAGGTTGTGGTGAGCTTCCCTGATATGAATGTATTAGAAAAACAAAATATATGTAGATCATAGAAATTGCAACATTCCTCAGTTGTATAACAACAGAACTTGAGGGATCCCGAGCCTGAAGAATTGGGCTTTGTATGGCCCTGTTATTTACAGTTCCTGTTTCTTCCTGACTTCTTCCAGAGTTTGGTGAATTCACCTTCTACAAAGTCTTTAAGCTGAAGTTTCTGAAAAATAGCTCTTTTCCCTTGGCCTTGCCCTCCTTTCCACCCTCTTCAGTGCTCGCTGGTGGTTTTATCTCAGTTCCCTGATGGCATTCTGATAGTAAGCCCAGCTATAGTCAAGGTGGTTCTTCTCCAACTTGACTTCATGAGTGAATCACTTAGGGCTCTAGTTACAATGCAGATTCTGACTCAGTCTATCTGGAGTGGGGCCTGAGCTTCATTTTCTAGTAGGCTCCCAGAAGCCAAATCAGGCTGTAGTAGCAGTACATTAAGGAACCTGGTTTTGGTTGCCTCACAGAAGCTATTTCTGAAAGGAAACAAGTTCAGTACTAATTTAGTCTAGCCCTTAAAGAGAAGGAAACTAACATTTGTTGAGTGCCACTGTTTGGCAGGTGTTAGGGTTTCACACACTAGCTCACTCAAGTCCCACAGCCACCCAGTGGAGAAGGTCATATCACCCCCATTGTACAGAAGAGGAAGTTGCAACCCAGAGAGGTAACTTACCTTTGCCCAAGATCACAGAAGTAGTAAGCAGAAGGTGATTAAAAGCCAGGTCTCCCTTACTCTGCTTTGTCCATCTGTCTGCCTTTTTTTTCTGTCACCACCATGGTTCTTCCACTCCCAGGCCAGGGCCACTGAAGTATATCCCTAGTCCTAGAGGAGTTATGGGAGTTCATTTTTACTTCTCACCCCTTGCAAGGCCTTGAAGTAATCCTGAGTTGGTGATGCCTGTTTGTAGAGGAGAAGGGAGTACATGCCTGTTTAGGTGGAAAGAACTTTTTGCTCCTTTTACATACCTGGCTTTGGTGTTGATATGACATTAATTAGACTGAGTTACACAGGTAGAACTGGATTCAAGAAGTGGTTTGGTCCTGTTAATTCACCTCCCCAGTTTAGCCCACCATCTGGAAATAGAAACCTGGACGGGGATCTCTCAACAGCCAAGATGTGTTTGTCGACAATTGTTCATTGAGCTACTGCCATGTGGCAGATTCCTGGGATCCAGTTGGAAGCCCTACCAGGTAGATGAAGGCTCTATAGTTAGGTGTAGTGAGATACACCACTAATAAGTAAAGACACTGTTAACAAGAGTCAGAATTAGGGGAAGTAAAACGAGGCTTTCTGAGATCAGGGTTAAAGTTCTGCACGCACTTATAATGTGTGTATGTTGTGGTAGTGCCCCCTGCACCCCCAATTTTTGGACACCATCTGGGTGTCCTACAATTCAACTCTATTCTGACACTCTCTACTTGCAGATAGCATCAGATTCAAGTTAAGGGCTCAGGCCCACTAGAGAAATATAAATATGCAAGCCTACATTTATTCATGCAAATGTGAATATCATGTGCCAGATACAGTGCAGTGCTTAGCACTGTAAGAAAAAGATCCTAAGGCCAAGGAGTAATAAAAATACAAACAGGAACTACTGAGAACAGAAACTAAATTGCTTCTTTGACGGGGGGGATCAGGAAAATAAACCACCAGCTAGCCTAACAAGGGAACATGTGCATGCCTCTACGTTAAAAACTTCCCAGAGCCCCTAAGAGGGAAATACTGGCATGTTCTCTGCCTTGGTTTGGTGGAGAGTTTGCTGAATGGAAAGACAACCTGGGAGAATCAAATGCGGTTTTAAAGCTTTCAGAGCTCAGAGGGAGCTGGTGTGAGCTGAGTAAGGCATTTAATACCAGGTGGTGCTGACCAGATCTGTTAAAATGGCATGGGTTCACCAAAGGTGGGAGGAAGACAGCTGTGAGCAGTATTGTATGTGCTGTTTTATATTCTCAAGGTGTCTGGGTTTAAGTATGGGATTGTTTTGTACTGAGATGCCTTTTATTTCATAGAGAAACTGAGTGAGGGGATAGAGGCAGAACCCCTCTTTCAGTGAACCCTATGTTTTCTAGGGTCTGGCTGGTTGGTCTGTGCCGTCCCATAGGCACCTTGAAGAGGTGTTAACCTTCAAGTTTGCCATTCTCCCTTTCTTCCTATAAAAAAGAAAAAAATATTCATTTCAAAAGTAACATCTTAAATCAGACCTTACAGAAAAATACACCACGGAAACTATAAGTCCTCTTCCTTTACCCTCTTGTTTTCTTTCCAAGGTCATCAGACTGTTGCCCCAGATTTTTATTTAAAGCCCCCTTTCTAACTTCAGTTTCAGATCCCCACTTGGTTATATTTTTAGTTTAGTAACTGTAGCTTGAGAATATATCGGTGAATGCTGCTAAGAAATCAACAGTGTTTTTAGAAGACTTTGTATTCTTATTAGTGCCAACAGCATCCAGATATGCTTAAAAAGGTACCACATATATGTGGGAGTTGCTAAACTTATTCTAAAATGATTATTTGTGTGCATGTGCCATGTAATAACAGGGATCCCTGGAATGATTGGGATGCAGAAGGAATTAAATGCCCGCTAGAACTTGACCTGGAAGCTCAGCCCTTATAAGGAAGGAATATGAGTGTTTTCTCTCCCTTCTACTTTGTTACTCTGCATAGTAGAGTAACCCCAGACCTTTTTAACTTTCCTACCTTTTATTTCTCTTGCAACCAAAAATCTGACTGGCTGATTTTGGAGCCTTTTGCTAAGGATCGGCAAGTGAATCTGTGAAAGTAGACCCCTTATTTTAGGGATCTACTGATTTGATACAATCTGATATGGTTGTGACTTGTTGGAACTTATTACTAAACCTCTTTCATGTTCTAGAAGCTCCCTTGCCAAACCTGGTGCTTTAACTACTATGCTTCAATGCCACAAAAAGCTTCTCTTTCACCTTCTTTGCTCCAGCATTCTCTGCTCTGTTGGCTATTTGGACTGTTAAAGATAGTTGGAATGTTGAGATATCAGAGGCTAATAGCCATATGGAACGTGAACCACCTTCTTATCCTGCCCTCATTGCAAAAATGGCCCTAAGATTTCCAGAGTGTCCCCAGGGCACCTCATGTCTACCTGCGGGAGTAAAAACCTGAAAACCCTAGACATAATCAACTTTCAGCTTGCTATGTATATTTTTGTATTTTGTATACCATGTCTTCAGAGTAGTTTACCTTTTTTTATCTTAAAGGTTCTGAAATCAGGATGACTTAAATTTTAATACCTATAATATAACACTTTTTCCTTCTGCTGAGAAATTTAATATATCCATGATCTAGAATTTAGGAACTAGAGCATTTATTAAATTTAAATGAGTATTCACATACATGTATATAGACCTTGCATGGAGTCTGTGTGAACACATGCACATACCCTCAAAATGCCTACTTAAGAAGCCAGCCTGATCTACCTCTCCTGCCCATGCCTTAGGTTTCAAAGCACCGTGCAAGTGAGCAAGTTGCAAGACCTCGTCAACCGCAGCAAGATGGCCAGATGCAGAGGACGGTTTGTCTGTCCAGTGATCCTGTTTAAGGGCAAGGTAAGACCATGCCATAGCCCTATACTCCCTGAGGTCCTCTTCTGGGGTAACTGGCTTAAAGTAAAGTGTAAAGTCATCTTGTTCTTGACATTTGCCAACTGAGTGTTGGGCTGGGTGCTGTAGGAAGCTGGCCAGACAGCAGACAAGTTCTGGTACCACCTTCAAGGGTGAGTCTAGCTAGTAAAGGGATAGTCACACCAGAGTACCTCACTTGGTGTTTTGTAGCCAGACTGCCTAGGTTCAGATACTGGGTGTTATTCCCTCGCTGTGCAGGCTTCAGTTTCTTCCTCTGTGAGATGGGAATAATAATCATGCCTACATCAAAGGTTTATGGAGTAGATTAGATCAAGCGAGTTAATACATTATTGTTTGTTCATTCTTTAATCACATAACTCACCACGTATTTACTGAATGTGTATTATGTCCTAGGCACTGGTTCAGGTCTTAGGATACACTGCCATGTAAAACAGACAAAAATCCTTTCCCTCATGGAGCTTACATTCCAATGACTACTGTTAATTTGCCTCCCCAGTGTGGTCTCATTTCACTTATCTTTCTTTTATCCTCTGGTGTAGTTGATGTTCCCATTTTGGAGATGAAACAAAGGCTCAAAGTGTTTAAATAACTTCTTCAAGTTTACTTTCCACAGCTAGAGAGCTGGGATTTGAACGTATCCCCCAAACTCCCTCAGGCTACCACACTGTAATTTAGGGTCACAAAGTGTGGTGTAAGAGGAACTTGTAAGGGGCAGCAGTGTGGACTGACAGACAGATGGCCTTATTAAGTGAGCAGGACTTGCCTGGAGAGCATCATAGGACAAGCAGAAGTGGGTGGGAGGGTATTCTAAGTAAGTGATGCAACGTGGCAGAAGGCATGGAGGCAGGAAGGAGAGAGGTCAAGAGACCTCCCTGACCAGAGAGGAAGGTACATGTGTGCATAAATGATGGAAGGAATTGAATGCTGGGAGCCACATACCCACCAAGTGTTTGCATTTACCAGAAGAACACTGGAACAGGAAAACAGGATGAAAGTAGTGGATTGAGGAAGCTTAGTCCAGGAGGAGTGAACTGAAAGAGAGAGCGTGGAGGAGGGGAGGGAAGCCAAGGATGCAGTCTGTTTATTCATTTAGCCAGATACCTGAGTACAAGCATGGTGGTCCCAGTGGCTTACGGACTCCAGCTGCAATTACCTAGAATGAGTGGTGAAGGGCCAAGGCCATGGGAAGGAGACATGTGAGGCTTATTTGGTCCCTTTGTGCCTTTCTTTTGTAAAATGGGAGAAGGGCATATACAAAAGGGGAGGTAGGAAAGGAACCTTGACTGAAGGCTTTTTTGGGCAAGTTGATTTTAGGGGAAAAGTATGTATGGAAGTTAAGTCCCAGAAATTGATCATCCTAAAACTTTTTTGTTCCCTCTTCCCCTTTGGAAAGATTTTGCATTCTTAGAAGTTACCAGAACTCCAGTAAAGACCACTGCTGTATGAAGCCTAGCGCTTGTCACTAGAAATTACGTATGAAATATACCAGTGTTTGCAAAGTGTATTCCATAGAAAATTAATTTAAGGATATGCTTGTGGAAAGCACTTCCTGTCAAACAAGAATGAAAATTACTTCATACTAGATTTGGCTTAACCCCCAAGCTCCAGATTCATAAAAGTACATTGGTGTGTGTACACTGATATAGTAGAGGCTTTGAGAAGCTCTGTAGTAGACACCTGTGTGGCTTTCTCAAATCTGGTGTTTCTCACTCATTTGTCCACAGACCATAAGTAGGGAACTTTTCCTAAATGCATTTTGGAAATGCCACACTGAACAGCTCAGTCTAGTGGGACTGCTGAATGACAGATTGTTAGCAGTTACAGACTATGCAGCTCTGTGGGAAAAGAGCCCTAAGCCAGCTGACTTCAGAGGGGGGCCAGTGAATTGGAGGGATTATTCTGAGGAGGTCATTAATCTTGATTTCTTCTATTTTGCATCTTCTTGTCCAGGCGGTGTGATATCATTTCATACCCTTTAGCTTCCCCTGACTCAGTCGGTGTTCACTTACTTAATATCCCCTTATATATGCTTTATTCTAATTGTGTGTTTGAATGTCTCTCATTTCGTCTCTGCTATAATCCCTCTGAGGGCAGAGGCCTTGTCTTACTTCTGTTTTCCCACCCTTAGCAGAGTGCCCGCCCCACTTGTGAGTGCAAGTTCAGCAGGAAGAAGCAATAGTGGTCCGTGTGCTAGTTTCTAGGGGCACAGAGATGAATAAGACAGTCCCCGGTCCTTGTGGAGCAAGTGAGTGGGGAAGACAGGCATGTGAACAAGCAATTGAGAGGGAGATTGGGAAGAATGTCTTCTGTTGTGAAATGGGGGGGTCTCATCCTCAGATATTTGGCACACAGCAGACCCTTGGTAACTAGTGGTGCTAGCAGTGTTTTAATAAGCTCCGCCACACCTTCAGAGGCACCTGCATCTGCCAGGTTAGGGTAGGGAGGTATGTTAAGAAGTGTTTACTGCCTGCTTCCCTCAGCACTAAACCCAGTTCAGTCTGGCTAGTGCAACTGAGGAACTAAAGGCTTACATTTATTTCATCTCAGTTTTGCATTTTAAAGCTGAGGCAAGATTCTTTTGGTTGAACACAATATGATTTGGGGACAGAACTACTTTTTCCTTTAAATGCTGAAAATAAAGCATCTTGGTTGAGATGTGCTGTAAGTGTACATAGGAGATTTTGACCATTTAGTACAGAAAACATAAAATGTTAATAATTTTAAAGGGATTATATGTTGTAGTATTTTGGATATATTGGATTAAATGAGATACATTATTAATTTTTTTTTTTAACTCAGTTCACGCATTTAGGGTAAGATGTCTTTTCATGCTGTCTTTTCTCCCAACACTTGTATCTAGCTCTTAGACATCAAAGTTGG
Organism: Manis pentadactyla; assembly: GCF_030020395.1. NCBI lineage: Eukaryota > Metazoa > Chordata > Mammalia > Pholidota > Manidae > Manis > Manis pentadactyla. Next base: position 206,379,323 of record NC_080019.1, on the reverse strand, counting down.
GACAAGTCATTTTTCTCTCTGTTTCCTCCCTTTTGTGATGGGGACCAGAGATCAGCCACTTATATTCTTCGTGCCAGAGTTGATTACTAGATGAGCAAATCCTACAGAGTGATATTCCTCATGCAGAATTAGAGGCCACTCCTAATTAAATAAATGGAGAGCATTCAGAATACATTGCTGCTTTTGCAGGGAAGAGCTAGTGCAGAAGTGATGGGTTATGACTTGGAGCCATGAGGCTAGCAGGCAGGGGTCCGGTGTTAGACTGCAATGTGGTACAACTTCCCCCATGTGCTGGCTGGGGACCTTTGTGTAGAGGTTCTTGCCCCATTTCAGGAGTTGGCCAACTCCCCCCCTTTTCTCAATCTGATAAGTCCTCTGGACCCAGGTCTTGCTGCCTCAATTACCAAAAAAACAAAGACAGATTGAAGGGACATGGGAGCATGAACCTTGAAAAGAATTCAAGAAATGGGCTCAAAACTCAAAAGCCAAAGAGCAGATGTGTTACAGCTCTGAAAATATTTAATAGAAGAAATGCAAAAAGACTGAAATTGGGTCCCCTTAGCTTAGATGGGGGAAGGTAGGCATGATAACACATGGCCAGTCGTACTCAAGCCACACACACCCTATTGTCTTGCTCTTAGGAATCAGACTTCCCTGTTATCATTAAGAGTTTTGAGGGTCCTCAGCCTGGGAGTTGACACTTCTCTGCTTTAGCTCTCTACTTCACTGTTCCTGATTACTGAGCTGTTGTGTTTAGAGCAGGGGCTTTTAACAGGTGCTGGAGAATGGTCCGTGAACTTGAAAGAGTTCAGGAATCCCTGGAAATGTAGGTAAACTATGGTGTGGGAAATTTTTTTCTGGAGACAGTTTATCATTTTCATCATATTTTCAAAATGCTTTTGGACCCAGAAAAAGTTAAGTAGCCCCCACCAAAGTATATCATGCTTAGGGCAGCAGGAATCTGAGGCCAAGACTATCTTCCTAGGTTTCCATGACAATGTTTCCACAATCCATTCTTGCCCCTAGCACTGAAAAAGCACCCCACTCTGCCCTAGGTTGTATCCAGGTGGTTTTTCTATTACCTGCCCATTTCCTGAGGCTGCCACTATCTCGGAGAGCCAGAAATGACCTGATGGTTCCCAGCCACACCACTTTCCTGTAGCAGCAAAACAGTTTCTTTCCCATTATCTTACCAGTAGAGAAGGAAAAGCCTTCAGGAACTATTCTGTCATCTTCCAGGGACCCACTTTTCATTACCAGGCTGGGTAACCCATTCAGAAATGAATTTCACCCACTCTGTCACCTTGTAGCTTCCCCCTCTCTAGTGTAATCTCCCTAACACCCTCACTGCCACCTCCAGCCTTTAGCTAAACTCTGGGCTAGTATGCTTCCCCATTACCACCTGTGTCCCCCCAATCCTCCAATCCTACTGGGTCTCATCGAAAAATTTAATTAAAGATGCATCCTTAAAATTAGATATTGACGTTCATGTTAGTTTCCTGGTTTCTAGAATCCTAGTTCTCAAAATGATCCTTGAGTGATGAGGAAAAGAGTAAAAGAACATGTAAGCACAATTACAGCTGCTACATTTCCTTGGTATGGAAGAGAGAGAAGATATGTTTGGGGGCTTTTTTTTTTTTTTTAAAGAAATTACATCTCCCTTAATTGATCCTTCTGCCTCAAAAGTTGCTTGCCCCTGTGCTAAACGGTTCCAAATAACGATAAGCACACAGTCTTTGGAGATAGATGGATCTAGATAAAATCCCAGCTTATCCCTCATTGTACGGACTAATGCACCACTTCACCTCCCTGAGTCTGCCTTTCTTCTCTTCATCTGTGGAGTGGCAACAGTTCTTGCCACATGCCACATCTCCCTTATGGACCCCTCGTGAAAATTGAGTGAGAGGAAAACGTAACATGCCCAGCATATACACTCATGCAGCAACCACCAGAGCTTGCACAAGTATACACATGACAACCACTCATCTGTCCATTACTGTTAGCAACACTCTGGTGCCACTCACTTAGGAAGGGATACCTCCTTGACAGAGGCGGTAGATTAAATTATAGGCACACTTCAGACTGAGTACTGTGGCCTTGATGATGATAAAACTTTGGGGAGTATTCCTAGACCCATTTTGCTGGCCTGAAAGAATCAGAGGAGTCCCAGGTGTTCCTTTAACTGTGCAAACTTCAGAAAACCATCTGGCTGTTGGTCAAAGGGTACAAGCTTCCAATTTTAAGATGAAAAAGTTCTGAGAATCTGATATAAAGCATGATGACTACAGTTAATAATTCTGTATTATATACTTGATAGTTACAAAGAGAAATGACCTTAAGTGTTTTCCATCACAAAAAAGGTATTATGTGACATGATAAATGTGTTAGCTAATGCTATCATGGTAGTGATTGTGCAGTATGTAAGTGTATCAAGTCAACATGTTGTACACCTTAAACGTACACAATATTATGTCAGTTATACTGGGAAAAATAAAACCTCAGGAAACAATCTGACCCTGAAAAATCTGTTTCTCTCCCAGCACATTTGCAGATCAGCCACACTGGCTGGATGGGGGGAATTGTATGGACGCACTGGCTACAACTACATTTTCTCAGGTGAATGTTGAGCTGCATCCTCTGTAGCTAAGAACAATACCCCAGTCATAGAGAATAGCCACCCATGGCCACAGTGGTGTAGGTAAACAGTATGAGCAGGCTTGGGGGAAACTGGGGGCCTTTTATCACCTGAAGAGATGCTTGGAGTGAAGAAGACTTCGGGCATATGGGGCATCTGGTGCTGAAAGAGACATGAGTGCTATACTTGGGGGGAGATGTGGGGCAGGTGAGGAGGGGAAGGTTGGTGGGGAAGCCCAGGGTGGAGGCCTGTGCCACTGCGTCAGTGTTGACAGGCAGTTTTCTCTGGCAGGGGGTGCAGACGATGCCTGGGCAGATACAGAGGACATCACAGAGGAGGACTGTGCTCTTCGGTCAGTGACAAGTTGTTACAGGTCTGGGCTTGTGTTGGGGACAGGGTGTCTGACCAGTAGTGGCCATTTTCATACGGATGGTGTATATTCATCATTGGTCCAGGTGAGTGGATTGGCTGCCTTCCTCCTCCTGCCAAGTTCATGCTCCTGAAATATGGTTGTTAAGTTCACCCCATAGCTTCACACTAAAACTGACTTTTTTGAATACCTAAGATGACTGTCTCCATCATGACTACGCATCATGGTCCCAGCCCTGGGGTTCCTGGTACCTCAGGTCCAAGAGAGGGCCAAGACATCTGTGTGTGTCTTCAAGACCCACAGTTTCTGGGGTGCTGGTGGCCTGCCTGCCAGGTGTCACAGCATACCTGGTGCCAAGGCACAGGACAAGAGCTACAGTCTCCATGTGGGAGACATAGAGACTGGAATTTCCACAGCTGTGTGACTGATTCCATAATAGGCCCTGATACAAAGAAGTATTTTAGGCCCCTTTATAGGGAAGAAATTGGCTGGTTCACACTTCCTACCTCTCCAGATATTTTCAGAAAACGACACTATAGAATATTTTGGAAAGCTCTTTTGCATTGCACCAAGTCTTTAACTGGTGTCAAGCATACAAGCTTGGAATGCAAACTGTGGAATGCATACAAGCACCCTAGTAAGGTCAGCTGCCCAAAAGGATGGCTTAGTGCATGAAAAGCCATCTCAATGTGCCTGGGTTCTGTCTGTTCATTCTGAGAGTAGTGACTCTGGCTTGTGTTCAAGAATGTTTGGCTCATCCCCCGACATCAGGTGACCTTTGCCTCAGCCAGGCTGTCTTCCACAGCACACACTGTTGTTGGTGAGGAGACTGCTGGGGACAGCAAAGCAGTGGGCATTTAAAAATTCACAGTGACTATGTTCTCATTCCACTTTTGCCTTTATCTGTATGACTGATCAAAAGTCAACCTGGGGATTAGAAAATTTTATCTTTCTCCTTCCCTCATAAGCCTGCTAAGTTGAGGGAATTCACTTGCTAGTATTTCACAATCAGCTGATAAAATAGCTCTAAAAAGTACATCTCCCAAGAATTCCAATCTGTTACATTATGAACAAGTCATATGGCTAATCAAAAATAGGGGAAAGAGGAGGGGGTGGAGGGAGATAAACTCTAATGGAAGCTCAAAGACTCTTATCAGCCACCACTTTGCTGCTTTTTAGAAAGAAAAGATTATCTTGAGTCTTGTGGCTTAATGTCAAGCAATGCACAAAAGCCCTTTCTTGATTCCTGACTGCAGATTGCTTCTTTTTGAAATGCATCCCAGAGAGCAGGGTAATCTCTTAGAAAGTCACCTTCTCTGCACTGGAACCAGTTGTCCTGTCTTGGCTCTTCCTCCATCTTTGGAGAAGGGAAACAGAAGTTCTTGCCAGTGACATCTGTACTGCTTGAATATGATCCCCACCCCCAAACTTCCCTGAGTCAACACACAATGCAACTTTTCCCTCTGGTTCTTTGTTTCAGAAGTTCCGACACACATCTTTTTGATAAGGTCAGAGGTTATGACATCAAGCTGCTTCGGTACTTGTCTGTCAAATACATCTGTGATCTGATGGTGGAGAACAAGAAGGTGAAATTTGGTATGAAGTAAGTACAGGGCACCTGCCCCACCGTGGGCAGAGGTGATGTATTCACAGGTGTGTTGGGTCAGTGATCCTACATGGCAGCTACTGAGGGCTCACTGCATAGTTAGCCTGGTGCTGAGGGCTTTCTCACTGCATCCTTCTCACTGTATCTTCAAACAGCCCTGCAAGGCAGGTTAGCCAAGGAACTGAAGCACAGAGAGGTTAAGTAACTTGTTCAAGGTCATCCAGGTAGCAATTGAGGGAGCCAAGTCTCTAGCCTGTGATCTGCTGCCTCCTCCTCTTAGATACCCTTGAAAGTTCTTCCCTTGGCTCAAGTCTGCACCATCTCTTTTAGAGATAGGTTAGAGTCCCTTTCTAAGTAGAACCAAAAAATCAGGGTATGCCCAATTTTTACTTCATGTGTGAACCAAATCTTCATATGATAAGGCAAAATTTAGGGTTAAGCTGATGAATTTGTAGGAATTTTTCCAAATTTTTATTATTTTTTGTAATATCAACTTGTAAGGTTGTCTTGGAAAAGAAGGCATACTGAGGTGAAGTTACAGCTCAGCTCTCTGAATATTCCCTTATCCTTTCCTCCTTTCACCTGTCAGAATAGCCCTAAGTCTTTCCTTTTCAGATGCTGTTTGTTTACGCTGTTCAGGCTTATCCTTAATGGGAGAAGACAGGAGAGGTGAGGGTCTCCCAAAGGGTTCCTTTTGGACATTGTCTCAGTTATCTGGCTCCTGTCTCTCCCCAGCCTCTAGGTCAGCAGGCTGTGCTGGCTTCATTTGCAGGGCTTAGCTGGAAGGTTGTTCTGCAACTGTAGGTCCTGCTTGTCGTGGCTGCAGTATTAGATGGAGAATAACCTCTCTTCCTTGATAAGTCAGGGTAAGGAACAGAGAAGTTTTATTTCTAAATTGTTCAAAGTGAGCACTGCTGAAGGGAATCAATTTTAACTAGTTTCTTTAGCAAGTCATTTAAGTTGTTATAACACTCTGGGGAATGGTGTGTATGAGTTGGGATGCCATAACACATTGTGTCCTGTCTTGTAGTGTAACCTCCTCTGAGAAGGTGGACAAAGCCCAGCGCTATGCCGACTTCACTCTCCTGTCCGTCCCGTATCCAGGTAGGGAGCTCTTTTAAGGGTCTAGTCAAGTGACAGGCTTCCTATGCCTGGAGGCTCTCAAAGTCCATCTATAAGCCTTTACACTTCGGTACATATGTGCCCCAGAGCTTTCTGGAAGGATCTTTGTGTCAGTCAGAATAGGACACTGGGTCTCCCAGTCGAGGGCTTTCATACTTAGGTTATGATGCTGTCTGGAAGGGGCTTTCCACTCGCAGGGATCCAGGGATTGAGTCCTGGCTCAGGTACTCATTACTACAACCTTGAGTGACTTACTTCACCTCTCTGAGCCTCATGTTTTCTCATGTGTCATTTGGAACTTGGAAAGGCTTAGCTCAGGGTTTTGTTGTGAAGATTAGATGAGATCATATTTATCAAAATGCTTTGTGCAGGTAAAGTATCCTGTTTCACTGTAAAAGGATATTATTAGTACTCTGCCTTATCAAGTAATCATGCTACGTTGGCCCATTTAGATATGAACCTTTGCATGTCTATCTTGCAATGATCGAGTTGTTTATAGAAATTACCCCAGGTGAGGCGCTTGTGTTGGTAGAAGAATTTAACTGCTCTGTCCCCAGTTGTACATGGTTGGTGACCTCACCATGTTGCAAAGCACTTTGGTATATATGGAGATAGCTGCATGTGTCTCTGTCCCACAGATGTGTGTGCCACATGTGGTCAGGATGGTATTCTCTGCACTGGATACTAAAGCTGTGTCAGCCCAGTTGGTAACATTTAAGCGTTCTGGCAATACATGCTTCCTTAGCAGTGGAGGCCAAGAAATCCTAACATCAAGACTTTGTCAACAGATAGCAGGAAGTGTACTTCTTATCCTTGAATCCTCTCTCCTGCTTCTGAGCACCAGCATCTGCCTTCAGTTCTGTGTTGGACCTTGTCTCTTCATCTTGGAGCCACATGGCCAAGATAAGGGCAAGCCAGTGACAGCAGGTTGCTGTATAGCCAGGAGGCCTTCTCCTTAGAATTGCAGGGTCATCCATGCCTAGCTGGGAAAGGGTATCCTCATCAGTGTAAGCTGGGGGTATTTGAACGATGACCCCTGATAGCCTCGTACTGTTATGGTAACCTCCACCAGAGTTGTCTCCACTCTTCTCTGCAGCTTAGCATTTGGTGCCATGTAGGGATGAGCCTGAATCCCAGCCCTAGCACCGAGTGTCCTTGAATAAGCCTCTTAACACTTCTGAGCATCAGTTTCATCTTCCATAAAATGAAGATAATGGTGCTTATTTCTGGGTAAAGTGCCAGACCCATCCCTCACAGGTACTCACTCAATAAACACCAGGCCGAATGATGGGTGCCTGGGAGGAAAGGCCCAGGAAGGCACCTCTTTCTTCCCTTAGGCTACTTGCAGCAGTCACAGACCATAATGATGCCACCATGAGCTGCACGGCATCAGAGCCACATCATGACAGGAGTGTCCCACCTGGGTGTCTGGAGCAGTTGGATAGCTCTAACACTGGTTTTCAGACCAGGATCCTATTCCCAGGAGATGCTCTGGGGACCCACTGACTGGTACTATGCTGAACAGGAAGGATCTTCACTGTCTAGGACCCATACATTGCTTTCTATGTGTATATTTAGGTTCTAAGTAGGACTTGGTTTAGAAAAAATGCATTTTGCTGGAAGTTTGAACACCACTGCTCCAGAGCAGTAAAACAGTATGCCGTCTACTGCAGTGTGACAACTTGTTACAAGACTCCCAAAATGTTACTACCCTTTGACCCAGCTATTTATTAGGCCATAATCAGCTAACTTGGGGATGAAGGATGTTAGTCATAATGTCCACGTACACTAGCAAAACATGGGAAATGTTTACAGTAGTCAGAATAATGAATATGAAAATTATAGTATAGCCCTTGATAGTAGAATGAAAATATAAATGATAGTAGAAAGTCAGAAAGGATGGCTAAACTTTTGATATGGAAAAATGCTTAAGATGCTAAGCAGGATACAAAATTATATAGTACAATCTCAACTATGTAACATTACAAAAAGTGCTTACATAAAAATATGAGAAGGAAATACACCAAAATGGGAAGGTGATGTGATCCATGAATTTTTTTCTCTTTTCTTCCCAACATATTTATGTACTACATCTGAGAGTTGTGTGTATGTGTTAATGGGAAGGTAAGTGGTATCAATAAAATTAAAAAACTGGGGTTCAGGGAGATGCCTTTGCACACCCAGATAAAAGGACAGGAGAAGCACTTTTTACTTGCTGTACTTATGTTACTGAAATTCTTTACATGGCTGTATTCATAACAAGGAAAAAACAATTACTGTTACCAAACTAAGTCATGAAATGCCCTTTGCTGCCATTTCGGGGGTCTGAGTTGACCCTCTAGTGATTCTGAAGCCCAGACAGGAACTCTGGTGCTATCAGTTCTAGCTGTGAAACTAACTTGAGCTCAGACTGATGGATGAGAATGAGAAGTGTTCTGGGAGCACTTTCAGGCACCAAAATAGAGTGGGCCAAAAACTGAACAGCACAAGTCTAAGTTGTTTCCTCTTTCTACCCAACTCCCATCTCTCTTGACTCTCTGTTTCAGTGGGTTCAGAATCCTGTTCAAGTAATGGATGTCAGGCATTGCCCTGGGTACCGAGTCTATTTTAATTCTGTTTCTCAACAAAAATTGCTTCTGTATCATAGGTTGGTCACAGCTTAGCCTAGAGCCTGCAAGTGTTGATTTGAGCAGCTCGAGTTTGGGAAATAGCACTTCTCAGGAGCTCTGAGAAATAATTGGTTATCTCTGCTAAACCTGGGCTCATAAGCTCAGGGCCTCTGTCTGATATTTATATTTCTTCTTTCTCCCAGTGAGGTACCTCAGAATAGACTGAAGTATTATAGCTGAGGACCATTCCCTGACTTCTCAGTCAGTGAGGGCCAGGGGATTACAGTGCAAAAGTGTGTATGAGATGAGAGCCACGTCTACAAAACATTCAGGCTGTGTCTCTAGACCTTCCTCTGCAAAGGAACCTTTCCTGTCTTCTTTGTGGTAGCCTCAGACAGGAACTTGGCCCACATTGCCAAGTGAATTATCTTGGCCTTGGCCACTTCCACAGAATTTGGGCAACTGTTCTTTTGCCTTTGAGGACCTAACCAGATCTGGACCTGTGGCCCAAGCCATGTCCCCTCCAAAGTTTGTGTTGGCCCTGGATGAGGAACTGAGAGTAACTGTAAGAAGCTGCCCTCAAAGTGCCTTCTGCCGGTGTTGTGGCTTGAAGCCCCAGTAACCCTGGATGCACACCATTCTGTGGTTTGAGGGCAAGCCTCACACTTTGAGCCAGGCAGCTGATTGTAAGCTGCCCGGCTGGTACTGTGGCTATTGGTGCCTCAACAGTATGGTGATAATATTAGAGTGCTGTCATACAAGTGCCGGTGGTACCAGTGCTGTGCTGCATTTCTGTGTATATTATTTCATCTCATCTTTAAACAACCACTTTGCAAATGAGAAAACCAAGGCTCTGAGAAGTTAAACTTAACAGTTACAGAACTAAGTGAAAAGCTGAGATTTGAAGCTGGGAATGTTGCCAGAGCCCTTTTCTCTCCACTGTTCTCTGTATTTCTGAGGGCTTACCCTGGTGGAGTTTCTTAGAATTTTTCTAGTGAATGATAGAGAAAAATACCTTTTGGCCAGCTTTGTTGGAAATGGATGTGTCTCTTGATCACCTCTCACATGTCAGGCACTGTCTATCCCTCTCCAGGATGCTGTGATGTTCAGTGTTCACTGAAAGCCTGCAACGTATAGAGAGGAGGGTGAGTGATCCTCTGAAACTAGGGAAACTGCTGAGAAAGTGCTGCCAGGGCTCAAGTTGTTAGCTGTGCTTCTGTTCATTGGCTGTTGGCACTTGAGGTTCGTGAAAGGGACCAGAAATGACAAGTGACCGATAACCAGTGAGCACAGGTGGAAGGAGATACAAAAAGGTGTGCAGGCAGGCAGTACCTCACTGGAAAGGCATGTAACTGGGCGCCAGAGGAGCTCTGGAGGCATGCTCCCTGGCTCTTGCCTGTCCATTCTAGTCCTCAACCATATCTACTGTGGCCTCATCAGGGGCCCACCCACGCAGAGAATTGAGTGACCTGGGGCCACCTCTGTCCTTCAGTACTCAGGGGTCTCAGGAGACTGGGCTGGAAAGGGTGGTACCATTAACTCTGCCCTTCTTTTTCAGGCTGTGAATTTTTCAAGGAATATAAGGATCGGGATTACATGGCTGAGGGGCTCATTTTTAACTGGAAGCAGGTATGATCAATAACATTCATCAGCCTGGGTCTAATACTTCTTTGCAAACAAAGACTGTGGAGAACAACTGGCAAACTTTTTGGGAAAAACAACTACCCTTTTCCTTTTTCTCTCAGACTGAGTCTCATTATTTTCTCTCCCTCTTCTCTTTTTATATACATGTTCAAATTCTCATCATATATACTTTCCTCTCCTCCTCTAATTTTTTCCTTCTTTAAAGGAGTTTTTGGGAATAAGATAGGAAAAGTTCTTTCTCTTTGCTCTACCATCTGTGTAAAGAGTGGGACCAGCTTTCTGTCCCTTCTCCAGTCAGTGGAAACAGACCACAGGAGCGTGAATACAGGTTGTTCACATCTGTCTCAGAAGCAAACACTAGGATGGCTGACTGAAAAACTCCACTTGGCAGCAGTATTGGGTCCCTTTGATTTTTAAGCTGTCACTCCCAATGTAGCACAGGCATCTGGCCCAGGGAAGAGGACGACCTGCCTGCCTGTGGTAGTCACAGCTTCAGGGCTGCAACCTGCCCATGGCCAGCCTGCATCTCACAAGTGTCTTTCTGTTGCCAGGACTACGTTGATGCCCCCCTGAGCATCCCCAACTTCCTGACATGCTCTCTGAACATTGACTGGAGCCAGTATCAGGTAAGGCACCTGCTCCCAGCGGGGCAGGGGTAAGGGAGGGGCCAAGCGGACCCCGTGCTTACCCCACAAGTCCTTCATGCAGATGCTTAAAGACCTGGCTCAAGCCCTCTGACTTCTCAGTCTAGAAAAGAAGGAACTGCTTATCTTTTTAATTCTCTCCTGATTTTCTCTTGGCCCAGAAAAATCGAAGTCTTTGGAACATGACTCACTCAAAGATTTGTGTCCACCAGGGGGTTGTATTTCCAGAGGACCTTATGGAGTCTGCTTTTCCAGCTCTGGGCTTCAGTGTCGTTTTTCACTTTTCCTTTCAAATTCGTGTTCTGCCAGAGAAAGCATGAGCTTCCTGACTTCATTTAATTATAGAAACTTTAAAATTATTTCCATTGTGCTCCTCTCCTCTGTCAGTCTGCCATGGAAGGGGCCCCAGTCTTACTGGATGGATTAGCCCACTACACAAGCCAAAGGCTTTTAGCAATCTCCCTGTCACTTGCTCTAGCCAGAACAAGTAGCCTTTTTCTTCTTGCCTCCTGCCACATTATCTGTTCCTGCTGCCTGGTTGCCACCTCCCGGCCCCTTCTTGTCTGGCTGACACCCTGCCTTCAGGATTTGATGTGGCTGTCCACTCCAGGAACACTTCCCTGATGTGTCTTCTTTTCCTTGTCCCTGGAAGCTCACATGCCTGCATCTATTAACCCCTAGGCGTATCCATCGTGGGATTTTCCACTGAGCTGTACTCACTTGATTTAGAGACTTGCTTCCCAACTCTGGTAGAGTGGGCTCCAGAAGGATGGGAAACTATGGCTTATGCATCCCCAGAACAGAAACTGGCATGGAGTCTAGAGCTGGAAAGACCAAGCCAGTGTATACTTAGAAAATATCCTGTTTCCTTCTCTTCTATCCCAAGGTCTGGATAATTCCCATCCAGTCTTGAGGTCTGCTTCTCTCAGGGAGGTCTGGCCTGCTTGTTAAGCAACTGTGTGCTCCCATAACACCTTGAAACTTGTCCTGATAGCACGTGGTCTGTGAAGGTAGAGGCCATCCTTATCTTGTTCTATCTTGTACATCCAGCTCCCGAAGTGGATGCTCCATAACTGTTTAAGTGAATGAGTGAGAGTGGTGTCATGTCTTCTCTACATGGGTTTTTCTACAGGAGAGGGAGTGTCAGGAAGGAAAGCAGGCCAGTTTGTTGTGCCCCAGAAACCTGGACAAGGAACAGGTCGAGGACCCTGTCCCTTGAACTAAAATCCCAGGCTGTAGCTAGACAGACTGAGTGGCCAAAGGAACCTTCAGGCTTCCTTCTTAATGTATTGTATGCAGAGGTCTCAAGTAGGCCCTACACCAAGCCATCCTTATTCTCCCTTCTGGCACCATTCTTTCTCCTTATGCAGATACAAACTGAATCTAATGAACTACTTACTCACCAAATAAGGTGCAACTATAGGGATTAGTTGTGTTGACAGAGCCAAGGATGTTGTCTCTAGCACTGTGATGTAAGGAGTTCTGCCTAGTAGATATAGGCTCTGGATCTTAGCCCCAGGTTGCTTGGCCCCTCTTGCAATGTTCTGTGGCACTGAGCAAGTGACCTCACTTCTCTCTGAAAGTGAAGTTAACACCTGTTTCAGAGTTGTGGCAAGTCAGATATGAGCACTGCAGGAAAGTGTCCTCTTAACTAAAATGCCAGACCAATTTTAATGATGATAATTAAGAAGTAGGCTTCTAGCTTGCTAACTCAAGTTACACTGCTAAATGTACACTAATAAGGGTGGATACACAAGATTCCAGGCACAAGAGTAGGAGGACAGGGTTTCTTCCTATGATCCCTGCCTCTCCAGTTGCTTGCACTGGGCCTCCTTCCATTCTCTTCCTCAATCAGGTGTGAGCTCTGCTCTTCCAGCCCATTCAGCATGGGGGTCTAGGACTCCCTTTTATTCCTCCTCATCTCCCCAGGTGATCTCACTCCACTAGCCCACTGCCAGATTGCCCAGACCTGGGGCTCTGGCCAGGCCTCTGTTGGTGGTCCATGTCTACATCCCTTTTTGCAAGTGTCCTTTTGTGTTGCCATCTCAAACTCAAGCTGTCCAGAATGGAATTAGCCACAACCTATAGCACCCCCGAGCTTTCCACCATTTACCCAGATGCTCACACTTGAAACTTGTGTGCTTTTCTCCCCAACATCCATTGCCAGGTCCCTTCACTTCCCTAAATCTCTGCCCCTGAAACTCTGCAGTCCATCTTGCTTCCATCTCTCATGCCAGTAGTCTAGTCCAGACCGCTGTCATCTCAGTGCATCTCAAGTCTGAGTGTGAGGCCACATTGAGCAGTAACTGGAAATAGTGAATATAAAGGACTTGAATAGGTCTGGCTGACAGCAACACCCATATGATGAAGCAAGGTCATTATGGTCACCCCTTCGTTAAAACCTGACTTTCCCATTTTCCTCAGAATAGAGCCCAGCAATCCTTATGTGGCCCACCCAGCTCCACTCGGTCCTGCCTTCTTGTGACTGACTCGCCATCCTCCCCCTCTCTCCAGCTGTACTGGCCTTCTTTCAGCCCCTTGGGAAAGAGTGCTCTCCAGGTTTGCACATGCTATTCTTCCAGAAACACTTGTCTCCTTTCCCTCCCTTTTCCTACATGCATGTCACCACCTCCAAGAAGCCTTCCCTAATGGTCCACAGGGATGGGCTAGGCTCACCTCACCAATTACATGGTCCCACAGCATCCTGGGGATCTCCTTTCAATCAGCACATCTGCCACAGTTCACTTGGCCCTCCACCTCCTGCAGCCCCATGCAGGCTGGGGTCATCATGATGTTCACTGCTGTGTCCTAGGGCCAAGCCCTCAGTGATGTGCACAGTGATGTTTACAAGTGGAGGAGCCCTTCTGGCAGTTCATGTGGGAGATGCTGCCCTCCATGAAACCAGACTGAATTCCTTAGAGGTCTGCTTGCTCTTTCTGTGCCCTAATACCGCTTCCTGGCTGCTGCTCCTCCGGCTGGGCCCTGGCCATGAACAAGCAGTAAAGGGGCATTCTACAGGTGCCTAAGCACACCTAGTTTCTAAGTACTAGGCCTTATAGATGCAGAGATGCCAAAATGTGCTCTGTCCTCACTGGGTGCAGAGTAGGAAAAGTGACAGCAACATCAACCATCACCTGTGTAGCAGAGGTGTTGACCAGGGGCCACAGAACACTCTGTGGAGAAGATAGTGAGGCTGGGCCTTTGAAAGATAAGTAGGAGTTTGCCAGCCAGGGGGAAAAGTACTCCAGGCATAGAAACATAAGCAGAAGCATGCTGCTTGGCTCTGCACTCAGAAATTTTTTTGTGGAGTACATAGATGAACCTTGATTTTACTAGTACATTTCCCAGGTCCTCTTCATATTCTGCAGTCTCAAACTTTGCTTTCTTATTCTGGTATTGTAGGAAAAGTCCCTTTGTAGCATGTGACTAAGAACATGAACTTTGCAGTCTGGAAGGGCTGGGTTCATGCCCCAGCTCTGCTTAGCTGTGTGACCTTGAGCCTCTACTAGCCTAGTGCTCCCCAACCTGTGGTTCCTACCCCAGCCCTGGGCACAGTGTGAATTTGGTGCCTCTGTCTGGTCACTGGTTACCCCTTTGAGTAACCACCATGGTTGGAGGTCCACAGGCTCAGTCCTTGGCTGGTTCCTGCCCTCCTGGCTACTGCAGTTTTCCTCCAGTCTGCCTGACTGCCCTGAGCTCTATGCTGCATAGCTCCTGCCTCCCACTCCTGCTTTTTCTCACCCAGCGAGAATCACAGCTCAGAGGAAATCTCACGGCAATGGTGTATCTGGCACATTGAGCCAGATGAGTAGAGAGACCCCTGTGCTTGTGCCAGGTAATGACTTGATTAGCACAGTGTTGCAGCGGGCGTCTCTGGAGCCACTAAAAGTGGGCCAGAACTCTCCAGGGGCCATGGGAGGGTCAGGTAAATGAGCCTGTTTTAAATTCCTGAGAAAACCATTCCAATTACAGGTGCCGTCTTCCCCCTTCCCCCACAGGAAGTGCTCTCTGGCTGACAATCACCTCTCCCTGTACAGCCCCAGAACACTGACAAGCGGTTGTGTTGAGGCTGCCCCCAGCTAGGGAGAAAGGGGCCACAGAACTGGGTCAAGCCCCTCCATGGAATTCCAGATTCCGAGTAGACTATTTCTCTGAGCGTCTGGTTTAGGCCTTTTGCTTGGACTAGCACAAAAGTTCAGATCTCTTTTACAGCTTTTGCTTATTTTTCATCTCCTACCTCATGGGCCTCCTGTTTTAAAAGATTTTGTCTGCCAAACAGATTGTACTTATTATTCATCAAAAGACAGAGTATGCAGCGAATTGCAGTAAAAAGCAAATGAAATATGGTCAATGAGAAGGTTGATGTTTTCCTTGGTTTCTGTGTAGTGATACCAGATGAGGAATGGCTCTTTCCGTTTGTCAACAGTGGCCACAGGCTCAAGGCTCTTTGCCTCTTTCAACTCCCTGGACAGCTGTGCCAGGAGCCCAGGGCTTAGAGGAGGCTGATGTACTCTGCTCGTGGTGGGTGTTGAGCTGTGGGGTGTCCAGGCCTCTGCATGGCTCCCTCTTTCTCACCTTCCTCAGGGTAGAGCCCAATGAACAGGGGTGTCTGGAGGGTGAGAGTGCAGGGAGAGGTGGAAGGAGCTCTGGGAGTGGGGTGTGACATCTCAGATTAGCTGGAATTTGGGACCTGTGGCCTGTGACCCAGAGCCTTGGGTACTTGTTCCCTCAGAACAGTTCTTAACATTTTGGTTTTTAAATACCTTGACATTCCAGTCTGAGTTAAGTATCTATTCCTTAGACCCTTTATCCTCCTCCAACAGAGTTGGGACCTGGTGCAACAAACACAAAACTACCTGAAACTGCTGCTTTCCATAATTAACAGCGACGGTGAGTCTGCCTCTGCCTGAGCCTTCAACCCAGTGATCTGGGTGCTCCCAGACCACACCAAGACTGTTTATTGGGGCCACACACCTACCTTTCGCTTAATGTGAGAAGGATTTGAGGATTCCCTTGTCCATTGGCAGCTTTATTCCATGTCCTCAAAACCCTAGAAAACAAAATTATGAACTTGTTACATTTGAATCACACACAGGGTGCTCTGCGCCTGGGAGCTTTGAGCGTCAGCATTATGTAACACCAGATGGCCCTTCTAATTCAGAAAGATGAGAAAAAGTCAGTCCTGGCTTTTTATTGTCATACACAAAAGCCTGTAGAGGACCTGTTCTCTGGGTGGTACTCCAGCCAATTTGGCTGTTAGATTGGATGGGCCTGTCATGCTTGGTGGGCAAGCTGACCAACTTCTTAATATCAATCAGGACTTCTGTGAGGTTGTACTTACTTGAACAAGGGAAGATGCATTAGCTTATGTAACCAACAGGCCCAAGAACAGAGAATGGGTGACCAAAAAAAATACCACAAAGAATCTCTCCTTGTTTCTCATACCCTCTATCTAGTTAGCTTAGTGGCAGGCAACCATTCCAGACTTACTTCCTGCCATCTTAACTTCTGCAGAGGAG
The DNA here is from genome assembly GCF_030020395.1 of Manis pentadactyla. Taxonomy (NCBI): domain Eukaryota; kingdom Metazoa; phylum Chordata; class Mammalia; order Pholidota; family Manidae; genus Manis; species Manis pentadactyla. The sequence goes on along the minus strand of NC_080019.1, from coordinate 206,363,174 downwards.
AGAGACCACCTCTGTTCCAGAGCTCACACTTATTGGGTCAGTTTGGGTCAAGTAGCCCATCCTTGATCCAGTCACTGTAGCCAGGTTGTAAAAATGCCACATGTTTGTCTCTGGAGCTAGGCAGTTCTCTACCTTGGGCAGTAAACACCTATCAAGGGGACTTCTGGAGAGTTGGGAGCTGTAGGAACTTGGGAATAGCCATTAGGATTTGGTGGGTGTTAACCAAGGTTCCTAAATGTCCTGCAATTCTGGGGTCAGCGATGCACAGTGCAGAACTATCTTTTCCAAAAGTACCTGTAATGCTCCCCTGAGAATTGTTGGATAGGGACATGCAGGTCAGCCCCATGGGCACAGTGGACTGTCCCAGTGGGACTGCTTCCCCAAAAGTGTGCCAAGCACTATAGCCGGAAGACAGACAAGTGCCCACCACCACCCCTTTCTGGGACAAGGTTGGAGAAGAGTCTGGGCGATGCGCGCTGGGAAGAAAGACAAGGCGTGGCCAGGCCTATCACTCTCACAGGCTGGGAGCAGGCATGCCGCGGCCTCACCAGCCCATGTCTGCTTCCCTTCTGGGCTGCCTGTCCTGTGGGTCCCGAGCAGACGACAGCGGGCTGCTGGTACACTGTATCTCAGGCTGGGATCGGACCCCCCTCTTCATCTCTCTCCTGCGCCTTTCCTTGTGGGCTGTGAGTATGGACAGGCTGGGCCATGGGGTCGGGGAACCATCAAAGGATCTTACCAAGAACTGCCCTTTGCGAGTATTAAAAGACTGTCCAGAAAATAAAGATTTGGAGTGAGGGACCTGTCCTGGGGGCTGTTGGGCAGCCTGGCTGTCACTGGGTCTGTGACATCCTGGGATGAGGAGGGACTTAGTCATGGGGAGGCATGTTTCTGATCTTGGCACATATCCCCCATCTCTACCAGGATGGGCTGATCCACACATCCCTGAAGCCTGCTGAGATGCTCTACCTAACTGTGGCCTATGACTGGTTCCTCTTTGGGTAAGCCTTTGGGGAACGTCAGATTATGGAGTGGACACAGTACCTTGGGAACTGTTTTCTGTGTATCCATGAATGTGGTGGCTCCTGTGACAGGGTTGGAGGTGAGAATAATTCCACCCCTTTGGGGAAGACCAAAAGTGCTTGTCAGGCCCCACCTGAGGCTGTGGTGCCAAAGCCATGGTCTGTCCCTGTGACTCCAGCCCCCCTTCACCCTCCTATCTCCATACTGCTCACTTTGACCTCCTTGCCTTCTGGTTTCAGACACATGTTGGCAGATCGGCTCAGCAAAGGAGAGGAGGTGGGTACTGTGCAGTCTGTGAGCATATACCAGGGTTCCGGGGGCTGGGCTCTTCTACAGGAGGGACGGGGTGACAGTCTTGTTTGGTGTCCACACTTGGGGACAGCTCCTTGCCACTGCGAGCTGGAAGGAAAGCATGGCAGGAAAAGCCCCAGCATAGTAGCCCCTGTTCTGAGCCTCAGGCCCTTTGTGGAGGTAACACTTGACCACACAGCTGTCTATGACCTCTTCCCCTTCTTTTCTGCCATCCTTCTTATGGGAGACCTTGTGTCCTGTACTCAGTTCTGGAATTAATTTACAAGTTCTTTTCTGTGCCCTCATCCTCACAGCTAACAACCAGAAGCTCTTCCCTTATCACACCCACTCAGCAACTTTTAAGCCCTAGGGCAACCCATGCAAGCAGGGTCCTGTCCCGTCCCTCACCACCAGCCCAGCCCCTGACAAGGCACAGCCAGCTGGGCTCCAGGGTACCCTTCCTGTCTGGGCACTGTACCTTCCTCCTCTTCTCTGGCCTCTCCATGCCCCATCCTTTTTGCTGCTTTTCACAGCTTTTGCCCATTCGGTTTGCTTGTTTTCCAGCCTGTTTTCCCCAACCCTGCACACAGATCCAGAGTCAGGCCCAAGTTGTCCTGCTTATTACTTAGTGACCTTGGGTAATGTGATTAACCTTGAGTCTCCTGGTATTGATTTGCCTCACAAAAAGAATGAGTACAGATGCGCAGCATGCAGCTGGCACATGGCATTAGCTCTGCTCTTCTGCCCCCTGCCCCTTTCCTGATACTTCACCCTCCTAAGCTTCCTCACCCTCCTAGGATGCCTCCTTCTTTTGTTCTTTCCCCTCAGCTACTCCTCTCCCCTTCCAAATCTCTTCTGAGTGCTTATCGCATCTGTCAGGGCTGCAGAGCTCATAAGCCTGCTCCTCAGAGGCCTCCATGAACTCTGTCAGAGGCAGTGGCTTTGGTATTGAAACTGCCCGTAAAGCCCTTTTGCAGCCTCTCACTTGAGACTTACTGGTGCTGTAGGACATTCTGCCCTCCATGCATCCCCCCTACCCGCAAAGCAAGCCACATTCTGCTTTCAAAGACTCAACAGAAGATGAGGCTGAGCCCTGTGGGGTCTAGATTCAAACCCCAGCCATCTCTCAGCATAAACAATAGTGCCTTCTCAGCTTGGAGGGCTGGTCGCCAGGGTGTGGGCTTTTCTCTTACCCCCACCAGACTCTCAAGACACTGTTCCTTAAAAAAATAAAAAGGAAAAGCCAAGGCCTGTTAAATAGCACTCTGTCCCTTCCCCTGCCTTTGAAGTTCACAGGTACATTAGCATATTAAAGACTAAAAAAAGTCCGGTGAAGACACCTATTTCCATTTATGTAAAACAATGTTTTCATGACCTGAGTACCCTCTGTTTGTTTGTTTAAGGAAATCATGGGTCTCTAAGATACTGTGGGTATTTCTCTGAGTGAAGGGTTGATGGACCACACCTTTCAGAATCACTGGGGAGTTTAATAACTGCAGCAACTATGCCTTGTGTGCACTTCATGGAGGCCCCTAGGGCACTGACTGGCATGGAGAAGAGAGAATTGGCTCAAGGCAGTGGGGATGCAGCCAAAAGTCAGGGGTCTCCTTCTGCCTATGTCCACCTCAGATCTAGACTGGCCCCTCACAGCTCCTGAGCAGTGCAGGCTCTGGGCCAGACAGTGGCTGCCCCTCATCCCCAGTTCTCCCGAACCACAATTTCTGGGTGTCCCCACCGCTACAAAACCTGGCCCCTTTCCCTTCCTTTATGTTCCTCCTGTGTCCGTTAATCTCTTTGTCCCCACATCATCTCTCTCCCAGCTGTCCTTAGTTAACCTCTCCCTGGCTTTCTTTGGAGAGCCTGAGAAGAGAAGCTACTTCTCTTCATCCTTTTCAATAGCCTGAGAACATGCATGTTGAATTTGAAGACTGAAAAATCACTGGCTTACCCACTTGCATTCCCAGGAAGGAAACCCATCCCTTCCTTCCTTGCCCCAGCCCTAGTGCATCTACCCAGCCTACTTAGCCCTCTCTACCACCCATACCATTTATAGACCAGAATAGCCAGCATGGTCCCCAAAGCAGGGCTGCTGTCTAGCAGGGGGTTGACCAAGGTGGCTGCCCATTCCTGGGAGTTCTGCCACCTAGATTGTTTTCCCTGGAGAAGACTGTCTTCTCATGTGTGCTGCTCTTTGGTCTCTTCTTCAGATTTTCTTCTTCTGCTTCAATTTTTTGAAGCATATCATCTCTGAGGAGTACTCTGCTCTGAAGACACCGAGGTAAAGAGAGGCCTGCTCTCTCCCACTGAGGCCAAGGTGCTCCGGGAAGGACCACTCTTGGGAAGGCAGGGTCTCACTTGCCATCTTATCCATGCCCTGCTTCCCTGAATGCCTGGAAGGCTGGTTTCCTGTTCCTGCCTGTCCCCTGGGGCCAGGGAAGGGGTTCCTGGTGAAGGCCAACAGGTGAAGCAGCTTTTCTGAAAGGGAAGCAGGGCTGGGGTTAGCCTGCAGTCATGCTATCAGAAAGGCTTTGGACAGATTAATGGTCTTTGGTGACTAGGAGAGCAGGGCATAATGCTGCAGGAAAAGCCAGCCCAAGGACAGGTGGATTCCCAATTCCCCCCGCCCTGAGGTAGCTGGTTCTCCTGTCTGAGCCTATTGCTGCCATCTCAGGGCTACTAAAAAGGTATGTTTGCAGCACTGTGCAGCTTACCACCATGAGCTGAGTCAGCTTCTAGCCTGGGAAACACAAGAATGTTGCCTGTCAGTTGCTTAGGACCCCTGTGAGAGTTGGTGTCTTTTCTGAGCTCATTTGCCTTCCAAATCCAAGCTCCTAGTGTGTTGGGCCAGACTTGAATTCTGAGGAAGGAGGTAGGTTTTGTAGGCCTCCCAGAAGTGGGTTTGGCATTTTGCAACCCTAGGTAGGACCTGTTTCCATGAGTTGCCACTACATTGGAACCTCTTTCCATGGCAGGCAGCATTTGGGGGACATAAGAGACTCAGCCCAATCTGGAATTCACTGTTCGGGTTTCTGTTTACAGGAGGAAGAGTTTACCAGCCCAGGATGTAGGCTTCACCCTGGAAGATCTCTGCATGCTGAGTGAGTTAAGGGCCCCAGCAGATTTCCTGTACTCTGTGCATCTTTCTAAGTATAGACCACACAGAAACTGTTTATTCTAGAAACTTCTCTTTTCGGCTGTATGGTGTGGAAGATGCGGGGGACTGATAATAGGAGAAGATAACGTACTGACTGATGGCACTGGCTTCTTTCAGGACGAAAGGACCGTGGCAGTACCACCAGCCTTGGCAGTGACTTCTCTTTGGTCATGGAGAGCTCCCCAGGAGCTGCTGGGAGCTTCCCCTATGAGGCCGTGGAGCTGGTCCCTGCAGGAGCACAGACTCAGGCAGCTTGGTGAGGAGTCAGGATGGAACTAAGCTCACTCACAGCTGTGGCCCAGGGCCACCAGCTCCAGGGAGCCCCAGGAACAAAGAGAGCCTCCAACAGTAGGGCTGAGAGCATTGCTCCATGCCCTGCTGTTGTCTCTAGTGGGCCTCAGAGGCGAGCCATCTGGTTGGTGAGAGACACTGCTGGTGGTGGCCCAGCATAAAGGGCCAGTGCTCCCTGTGGGATTAAGGAAGAAGCTGCAAGGCTGGGCAGGCAGGGCGGGGTGAGGGGAGGCTGATGTTAAAGGGACTTACTGGGGGAGCTGCCTTGCATGTTTGCCTGGGAAGTGGAGGACCAGTTTAGAAAAAAAAACCCAAGGTAAGTACAAAATGATGATGGGGAATTGGGAACTTGTTTGAGGATAATTATCTTTGAGAATCTGATGAAATCTGAGAACATGATGACTTTTTCCGTAGAAAAATGGCTCAAACTTCTGTATTACATTTTGAGAGAGGGGCAGTTACTTAATTGTTAGTTGTGAATACATTTTCTAGCATATGCTCTGAGGCCAAGAGGCCAGTGTTATTTGGATGCTACAGTCCCTCCATGAAAACCCAGCTCTTGTTGCTGGTGGCCGAACCTAAGGGAATGCTAACGTATCCCCACTCCCATGTGGCATTTTCCCAGTGGAAGTAAAGACTGGGCCCTGAGATTCAGTAAAAGTGGGCAGAGGGCTTTTACTCTGGTGGCCCCTTAGCCAACAGCCCTACTCTTTCCACTGCAGGAGGAAGAGCCACTCATCCTCTCCACAGAGTGTGCTCTGGAACTGGCCACAGCCCCTGGAGGACTGCCTGCCTTCCCACCAGGGGCTGGTGGAAGCCAAATCTTCCAGCTCCTCATCCTCAAACCATTCTGACAACTTTTTCAGGATGGGTAGCAGTCCCCTGGAGGTCCCCAAACCCAGGTGAGGAGCTCCAAACCCCTACTGGTGGAGGTAGCTAGCCCTCCCTTCTTAATAAGGCTGGATAGTGGGGTTCCAGCACATGAGCTGTTTACTCAGGTGATGTTTTAGGACAGGGTTCCTTGGCATGTGGCATGTACCCAGGAGGCCAGGGGTATCGACAGGTTTTCAGGCTCACCCACTATTTGGAGGATGGGTTAATGTTTGGTTACAGAGCAAGAGCTGGTTTGTGGAGTGGTTTGAGACACCCTTCTTCCCAGACCCCTGGCAGATGGGAAACTCAGAAGGTGTAGTGGTCTTGATGTAATGGGCAGGGGAGTGGGGCTGCCTATACCTGTTGCCTTTGTCAGGTCACTGCTCCCTGTGTGCCTCACATTCTGATTAAAGAGATGGATCTAGGTCCTTTGAGTCCCTTCTGGTTCTTACATTCCATGTCTGAATTGGTGAGGCAATGAGGAGAACAGACAGTAGGGAGGTTAGCCTAGATGTATGAGGCTGGGGAAAACCAGAAACCTCTGCACACCTGGAAAGGGAGCTGCTCAGCCAGGATGGACAGGCGTGGCTGGATGGAGTGTGCTGTAGGAATGATGTTTCTTAGGGGTTTAGGATTGAGGTATGGAGTGGCACTTGGGGAATGCATTTTCTAGCTGATCCCATACCACTTTTTTCATGTCGTATACCCAGAGAAAGAAAGAATCCTATGAGTTGCTTTGTTTTCTAAAGTCTTGAGAATGCCTAGCCCTTCTGGAGAAAACAAAGCAATATGGGTCTTAAGAGGTTTTTAATAAATTCCAGGGAGAAAGGGGCATTTATCAGAAAGCGTTGGAATCTACCCCGGATTTGAGCCCAGCTATATCATATACTGCTCCAGAAGTCTCAGGGCTAGGCCTGTTACCAAGGAGAAAACTGAGCTCCAGAGCCCCAAGCATATTACAGAGAAAGACCCAAAACTTCTGGAACTCTCCTCCCATTGTCATCCTCTGGTTTTCCTCTGTGGGCAAAAGCAGGCAATGCGGGGAGATGGGGAAGAGCACCCTCCCCATGTAGGCAGAGCAGATGAGCTCTAGGCAAGTAGGTGTTCCAGACTGCACTGTCCAGAGGAGTCCCGTGTGCTCATCTCTGAAGGTGAGCCCTTCAACTTGGACCACTGACGTATCTGCCAGTGCCATACCTGAGTCTCTTAAAAAAAAAAAAACACAAAAACCACACAAGCCCTCTGATGCCACAGATTTGGTGAAGGCGCCTGAGCAGAGATGGTGCTGGGCAGACAAGCCCACATGCCTGCGCTCCTTCACAGCCTTGGTGTGTGCCCACTGCCATGCCACCCTTGTCTGTATATCAATATCACCTTTCCTCAGGGCTGCTCTGAGGCTGCTGTAGCACTGCATGACCCTCACTCTTCTGGGCTGAAGCTCTTGCTCATCATCCTTGCCTCCTTTTCTGCCTGTACAGCGTTGTTGGACAACTGAGAAGGAAACCAGAAGATTCCTCTTGTCCTCTGGGGTCCTGCCCCGGTTTTAACTGCCCAACTGCTAGGGGCTCTCTCGCTGAGACAGTACTCGTATTACCTCTTCTCACACCCCAGCTTTTGATTATTCCTTTCTTCCTGCCAAAAGGTCCTACTTTTCAATCTTGTGATAGTTTCCCTCCATCTCACTGGTGGCGCTCTCTGCACTGGGTAGCTCAGACTATTAAGGTCAGTCCAGGATAGCCACCAAAGCCCCTCCCTCAGGAGACTGAGGGTTGGCCGTCCTCTGGCCTGGCAGCCCTGTGTGTTGGGGCCGGTTTGAAGCTGAACCAAAGTGGAGCACAGGGTCTTGGAGAGGCACAGGGTGGGCCACTGTGAGGTATTTGATGTCTCTGCCAGTCTGTTCTGGGAATGCCTACTTGGAGACTGGCTGTGCTGGTGAGATGACAAGATTCTGAATTGGATGCCTGTTTGCCAGAGGTTTTGAAAGACTAGATTATTCAGATTTGGAGCATTCTAATTATGTATTTCCATTAACATTAAAATTAATTTAGTCTCTTTTATCTTAAAGTGCCTGAGGGATCCTGTCATTAGCTTCCTTGCCTCACTTAGGTGACAATAACCAATCAGCTTTTTAGTGCAGTAGGGGGACCTGTATGGAAAGAAACCCTTAAGTAAAGCTATCCATGGCAGCTGAAATTCCCCTCATAATGTGAGTTCTCTGGAATTCATATGCTCCACGTTCCCAGATTCCACAAGCATATCTCTTTAAACAGGACTTCTCTGTGCAAGGAAATGGTGAAGCTTTGTTCAAAGTTAAGAAGAAGGTGTTGAGTAGGGAAGAAAGTTTTGTGGGGTGCTGATTCTTATCCAGCCCTAACCCCATACCCCTCACCAGGAAGGCTGGTGGCTTTTTTGCATTAGCTACCACTGCAGCATCTTCTGGCCGAGATAGATTTCTGGACCACTGTTAAATCTCTCATCAGCTACATGGCTGGGGGCTGGGAAGAGGCAGGACCAATGCTCTGTTGGGGCAGGGGTTTGCTGGCACAGCACTGTTCATGCCTGAGAAGGGATGGTGCCACCACTGAGCCCAGCTTGAAGCCAGGCTACCTGAAGAGCAGATGAACTTGGTTGAGGGACACCCAGCAGCCTGGTTGAATTGTGAAGTAGCAACATAGGAACCAACCTCTGCTGCCCAGACAGCTGCTTGTCCCCCATCCTTTACCTACTACTAACTGCTCATTATAAGCAATCAGTTCTGTCCCAGGCTGTATTTAATGAGGCAGAGAAACCAGATTGCTTTCTGTGACACATAAGAGTTCCTTTCCCATGTTTGATGTGTTGTTGCATGGGGCCACAGCTCCAGACCAAGGGATGAGTGGTAAGAAGCCTAAAGGCATTACCAGCTTGAGACCCAGAAGATAAAACTTGGGAGCCCCAAAGATTTCTTCTTGGGCTGCTGCAGGAATGCAGAGGTCCCTGCGTGAGTCACTAACTCACATGCACATGCTAGTACTTAAAGGCTAGACTGGGGGAAAGCAGTGGTCTTTTTTCAAATGTAAGAAATACTGTCCTAGCATGGGACATATATATGGGAACAATAACATGGGAAAGGAACTCTTATGTGTCACAGAAGCAATCTGGTTTCTCTGCCTCATTAAATACAGCCTGGGACAGAACTGCTTGCTTATAATGAGCAGTTAGTAGTAGGTAAAGGATAGGGGACAAGCAGTTGTCTGGGCAGCAGAGGTTGGTTCCTATGTTGCTACTTCACAATTCAACCAGGCTGCTGGGTGTCCCTCAACCTAGTGGTTGAGGGTCTCCCCTAGGACACCCTGCTTCCTTTCTCACATCCAGGGATCACATGAGGACCTCTTTCCCAACCATAGGTTAGAAGCTCTGAGCTTTTTTCCTTTTGAAAGTTGCATGCCCATCCCTGAACCAATCTGTGAGGCCTCCACTTCCTCTTTTTTTTTTAAATTTTTTATTAAGGTATGATTGATATACACTCTTATGAAGGTTTCACATGAAAAAACAATGTGGTTACTACATTTACCCATATTATCAAATCCCCACCCATACCCCAATGCAGTCACTGTCCATCAGTGCAGCAAGATGCCACAGATCCACTGTGTGCCTTCTCTGTGCTACACTGTTCTCCCCATGATCCCCCCCACCATGTATACTAAACATAATACCCCTCAGTCCCCTTCTCCCTCCCTCCCCACCCGCCCTCCCACACCCCTCCCCTTTGGTAATCACTAGTTCATCCTTGGAGTCTCTGAGCCTGCTGCCATTTTGTTCCTTCAGTTTTGCTTCATTGTTATACTCCACTTCCTCTTATCAGGAAGATCAGTGTATTGTGAGGCTGCATGAGCTGTGGTCAGATGTGGGTTTCAATCTCAGCTTTGCCACTCCTAGCTGTGTGACTTGGGAAAGTCACTTCCCTTCTGAGCTCAGTATTTTAATTCTATTTGAAGTGGCAGTAATGATTCTGACTTCTGTAAGTTTGGATTTAAATGAAATAATGAAGTACTTGGCACATAGTTAATACTCATCCTTTCCACAAATGCTTAGTAAACTAGCTGTGATTCAGGGCAGGTAAGTTAAAGGCTGGGCACCTCAGGCCAGATCTGCTTCTTCTTGCCTTGGCTGTGTGAGTTGGGCTTGCTCTGCCTATATGGGGATTCTTATACTTCCTTCCAGAAAGGACCAGCCAAAAACACCTGCCTGAGTCGGCTCACAGTGGGTGTCTAGAAGGAGATAGGGGGAATATGGGAGTTGCAGCTCTTCTGGTGCTGTGAAGCAGGGCCTACGCCATATACATCTAAGGGAGTGAAGTGTTGCCAAGAAGCCAACGTCCTGGGCAGAGGTCTGAGCCCCAGGGATATAGGCACATGATCTTGGAAGCATCATTGTCTCCATAGTTCTCTAGTTTTAGGGTAGCTTGGCCCCATGTTCTCTCCAGTCTTATAGATAGGAGATTACAGGAAGTGGAGCTCAGACTTTTTTTTTCTCTCTTCTTTTTGCGCTTGAGTAAGGATACAGGGCAAAAAGTATGGGGTCTTACTAAATTTGGTTGGATTACCTATGCATTGAGACTGACTTGAAACTTTTCCTTACTTCTTTAATTAGGCAGGTCAGGGGCTTTCTGGTAACTGTTCCCTTTCAACTTTTTTTATCCCCTCCAGCCAGTTAATCTAGGCTGGCACTTACGAGAACATCTCTGCTTAGCACAGCCCCTTGCTGTCAAACCCTGGAGCTGAATGGTTGTTTTGCAGCCCTTTGACAAAAGCCTCAAGTAAGCAGATTCATCCGGAGCCTGTGTGCTCACTCTTGAAAAAGACATGAAAGATGGTTGCTCACTGAGATGGCTTTTTTCCCTGAGGTCACACACCCTGCCGCTGTCTTGCTGCCTCTCGAACCCACAGCTGTCCCCTTTCTGGCTGCTCCAAGCATGGTTTCACCTGGCGGTGCTACCTAGTGGACACTGGAGAAGTAAAGGGAAGTGACTAGCTTAGGCGACAGGAATCCTCACGGGAAACCTCTCTATAACCACATTCCATCTGTCTGTCATTTTCCCATTGGCAATATGAGTCTGTAGACCTGGGGGAGTGGGGCTGAGGCATAAGAAACCTCCAATTTCCTGAGCCCAGGAGTGCCTTATCCTGCCCAGCCTCCTCTACTGAACATCCCCTCCATTCATTCCCTCAACACTCTGGAGTTTAGCAGTTGTTTTCCCACAAACTGCTCAAAGAAATCCTACCCTAAAGTTTGAACAATAGAGGAGACTTGTGGAGCAGACTAAATAACCTCAGAAGGATTGTGCTGAAGGCTCCAACATGACCTGGAGGAAGCACAGGGCAGGCACAAGACTGGCCTTTGGCTCGCTGTCTCCTGGGCAGCTGTCTCTTGATTTACAGACTACCTGAGTCCTACCAAGTTTTCTATCTAGAAAGAAGGAAGTCTGCTTTGTTCAGGGCATGAGGGGCTTCCACCTCTAGTATCTGACTACATCCTGTTCTCATCCCTATTGCTACTGTCACACACCTTCCAGAGTTTAGCAGAAATGATGAATGTGGCAAGTCTCTGTGTTGCAGGGGGTTCTGATTCATGGCGGCTTTAACGTAAAAAGCCATCTGTTTTCCCTGGTCTCAAGATGGTTCTGTTGTAGACAAATTCTGTAATCAAATTTGGCTTTAAAAATCTCTTTCCCTCATCAGCTGTGGGACCTTGGGCAAATCTCTTCATCTGTCTGGGCTGCCATTTCTCTGTCTCTAAGATGGGGATGGCTAAGGAGCACCAGAGCTGCCCTCGGGGCAGCTGCCTAAGGATATGGCTAGCCTGGCAATCCATTGAGGCTATCACTTAAGTAGGAGCCTTTAACACCAGCCAACTGGGTGGGCCAAGGTCAATGGAATGTTTTTCTCTGTTCCCACTTACTGTACCACTGTTTATGTTTCTGCCATTTCTGAGGCCCTACAGGAGCATCTTCTGCTATTCTTGAATTAAAGAATAAAGGGTCAACATCAAAGATGATGCATCTCTGGGGACTGGATTTGGGGTAGCTGATGGCTGGATCTTGCCTGATGTTTAACTGTCTCCTCCCCTCCTCCAGCTGGGCTACTGCCCAAAAACAAGGAATAGGGGTTGACTGTGAGTGGGGAGGACTGGGCAGCAGTAGATTCCCCATACAACTTTCTTCTCCCTGCACTCCCCAGATCTCCATCTGAAAAAGGCCTGATGAAGCTGTCAAGTTGCCTACCTGATTCATCCCTTCCCTCTGGGCATAGCCAGTGAGTTTGCTGAGTTGATGCTTGTGAATACAAACTATGGCTCCAGGAAGGCACTGCAGAGGAAGGGAGGTGGTAGGGCTCCCACCACCTCACTCTTCAATCTAGGACCCCACCCATCACCAACCCCAAGAGGCTTGTTCTCCCACTGCTCTAATTAAACCTCAGTGACCCCTGGGTTCTGTGTTGCCCACCCTGCCAATCTGCATGCTGGGCAGTGTGAGGTGGTCCTTTCTCCCTGGTTCCTGGGGCATCTAGCCTTGCTCCCCTCCTTTTGGTGCTGTTGAGATTGTACTTGGTGTGCCTCCACCAGGGCAGGCATGCCCTGACCCCAGGCTTTGGTTGCTGGCTCACCTCTTGTTACTGTGCTTTGCTCTTGTTCTTTTGCTCCTGTAAGTCTCTGCACAAAGCATTGTCCTCACAGCTGAGCCTGCCTTCTGGTCACTCTTTTTTCTCGGTCACAACCTGTCCAGCTGTTTTTGCACTTTTGAAGAAAGTGACTGACTTTACAGATGCTTAACCAACAGAACCCTGCGGTCGTGGCACAGGGCCACCATAGTCCCTCCGCCCCTCCTCAGGCGTCTGACTGACTGTGCATCATTTGCCCTCTCTCTCTTCTCTGCCCCAGATCAGTGGACCATCCCCTGCCCGGATCCTCTCTCTCCACAGACTTTGGCAGCTGGCAGATGGTCACAGGCTGTGGCAGTATTCAGGAACGGGCTGTCCTGCACCCAGACTCCTCTCTCCCTTTCAGCTTCCCGGATGAGCTCCCTAACAGTTGTCTGTAAGTGTCTTGCTTGAGAAGGCAGGATGCTCCCCTGCCCGTATCAAAAGCTAGTGAGCAGTCCAGAGTGCTGTTAGGAATGAGGCAGCAGCTAGCCCCAGGGAAATGGCCTGAGAACCCCCAGTGTCTCACTTAAGTATACCTCACTGCTCCTGGACCCCCAAGGTATGAAGGAGGCCTTATGGGCTGCTCCAGAAGTACGTTGGAGTGTGTGTTCACTCTCCCCAGTCTCCCAAAACCCATCCATGGGTATTTCGGGGCATGCCCTCAGGGAAAGCTGGCCGAACTGTAGCTATAGAAGATTCTATTTCTGTCCAAGGCTTTGCCTGACATGAGAATCCTTTGAAAGCAGAACAGTGGGGTAGTGAAGGTAGGTGTACAGTGGAGACCAGAGCCAGAATAGAGCTGGGTTAAGCTGAGGGCTATGCTTTTCCAGAGCCGAACCAAGGGTTCCTTGCCATCCCCTCTTCTGTTTTACTTCTGGTCAGGAAATAAAATTGGATGGGAATACTAAATCCCAAGCATATAAAATTCTCTCTCTTCAAGGCTCTGATACTGGTCTTCCAAGTCTTACAGTGCATCTACTTGAGTGGCTGCCTCCATGGTAGCTCCCTGTCCCCACCTGCTTTGTTGCTTCATGTATGTAAGGCAGGGGAGACCCTCTGATGGTCTGGGAGCAGGGCCTCTTTCTCAACTGTGGCTACCTGAGAGCCTTTGTCTCCCTACTGTGGGCTGAACTAACCTCAGGTGCTGGGGATCCATCCCCACCACCAGAATCTAGCTCATACACCCACCAGTGCTGACAGGTTGGAGGCAGGTTGCCCTAGGGTATTGAGCAGGATCCTTGCAGAGTTCAGGTAGGGGCTAGACTTTGGGATTCCAGGATAACAGTCACTGACCCTGCAACTAGGGAGAGGCCTAAGGACTCCAGAGGCCACTACTGCCTGGCACAGCTGTCTCAGTAGCCAAGCCCTTAAGCCTGGAAAAAAAATTTTAGATTTTTGAAGGATTAAAAAAATAGTTGTCTGCACCATTCTGTAGGGACTTGATACTTAAGCCAAACTGGCCTAAGAGCCATCTCTGGAATGAGCAGACATCTTTGCTCCCACTTGGTAACACTCCTCCCTTACCTGGCATTAGCCACTGAAGCAGACAACTCAAGCCCCAGATCCTGCAGTTGATACCTTAGGCAGTTGTCTGAGCTCCAACCCAACCTTCAGGTTCTGGGAAGTTCCCAGAGGACAGCTAGGTTTTGTGTGATCTCTTGGCTTCGAAAATTGCCGGGAAGGGGTGGAGTCAGGGTTGGTTTCTGGTGAGGCACACAGTATGTGGATACAGTGCTTGGGCTTTGTTATCAGAGAAATGTAGTCCAAACCCTAGCAGCTCTGCTCATCAGCTATGTCTTTGGGTGTCAGCCTTGACTTCTGTAAGCCTACTAGATCATCTCTTGGGAGTGAATGGTACTAGTGTAGCTCTAGTCCTGCTTGCCCATTGCCTGCTGTGTGTCCTCAAGTGGATCATATATCCTCTCTGTGCTCCAGTTTCCTTGTCTTTAAATAGGTTGTGATCTGTCCCCACTTCTGCCTCCCAGAAATAGAGGGCAGTGAGAATGCATGTGCATGGACCTATGGATGTTCCCTGTAAATACAAAACACTAATCTGAATTCCTCCTGGTTATATGCTGTAAGGAAAAGCTGAAGAAGTACACATGGCCTACAGCCTATATGAAACCTGCTTAGTAAAGATATAAGGCCACAGGTCTTCCCTGAATGCCAACAGACACTTTGGAGTTATTTAGGCACTTGCAGGAATCCAGTATCAGCTTCATTTTCTTAATGCTGCTGCGAGAGCTATTTGACTTTCTTTTGCCCTAGAACCTGCTGCTTCACTTTCTCCCTCTCATATTCTGTCTCTCTGTCTCATACACACACACATCACTCTCCCCACTCTACTTTCCCTAGGTCTGTTCTCCCCATACTTACCCCAGGACTGTCGTTTATCCTCATATCTCCATCTGCTCCCCCAAGCCCTGGAGTGAAAGTCATTTGGGCTTGGGAGTTGGGGACATTACTGCTGCTTCTGACAAATTCCCAGAAGGGATTACTCAGAGATTGGTCTCCTGGGGGAAATTTTGGAGCAAGGTTGGTGGTCAGGGCTACTCTTAGTGAGGGAATCTGAGAACTCATCTCATGTAAGACTGTGATTCCTGGAGAAGGCTCTCCAGGAAACAGAGGGAACACTGTGAGTTCCTGACCTTTCCTCTGATTCCACATCCCTCCCACCCCTAGACTTATAGTCCATAAGCATACCTTTTAGTCCAGAGGTTGGGTGTAGCTGGTACATCAGGCCTTTTCTATTAAAGACCCTTCAAGGTGTCAGTCTCATGTGGAATTCATTCTTTCATAAAACTGAGTTTTCATGCACTTGTTCTCCTTCTTGATTTGTAATTACAGATCAAGGAGAGAAGAGGTACTTCCTGTCTTCTTCCATCTGTGATCAGTGCCTGTAGACGCCAGGGAAGAAAAAGCAGATAGAGTGAGAAGAGCAGCCCTGCTGGAAAAGCCAGCACCCTCCTAGCTGTTTGCATGGGAACCATGGTGACTGAAAATGTAGCTAGAGCCTCAGAGGTTTCTAGTGAGAACCCTGGCCTCTCCAGGGCATGGCCAAGTGATTCTTCCCAGGATGTTCCAGGTCCTTCAGCCAAGAAGGCTGAAGCTTTTGGTTGGCCAAGGCCTGATGCCTGATCTTAGGGTCTCTCCTTGGTCTTAGGTGTAAGACTTGTGCCTCAGCTTGTTCTCAGGAATGGAAGCCAGCAGTGGTTGGGGCAAACTGTCCCCTCCCTAGTCATCACACCAATGGTCAGTTTCTCAACAAAAAGCCAGGCCTTTGCCCAATAAAAGGTGCTGCTTCTAAGTAGGAACAGTAGCCTGAGAGCTGAGAGGAATGATTTAAGAGAATGGGGCCAAATATTTATGCCTGAACTACAAGGGTGGTATGGCCACAGGACATATGCTGGCCTTGTGCTGGTAAAGGCAGAAGGACAGGCAGTATGGCGTAAGGATGTTGGATCCTTTCCCAGGATAATTCTCCCTTCCTCCCTCCCGCCCCATAGGCTTGCAGCCCTGAGTGAGCGGGAGACTCGGCTGCAGGAAGTCCGCTCAGTCTTCTTGGCTGCATACAGCAGCACAGTGGGGCTTCGGGCAGCAGCCCCCAGTCCCTCTGGTGCCATCGGGGGCCTGCTGGAACAGTTTGTCCGTGGGGTCGGACTTCGGGGCACAAGCAGCAACACGTTATGAGGCAGCCAGGATGTGACAGTTTCCTGTTCCTCTCTCACCTGAGCCCTGAGTGGAATCAAAGCCATGCCTGGCCAAGGGGTACTTGAAGGCCAGGGGAAATCTCCTTACTCCCCGTTCTCCGTCATGCACCTGGCAGCCCCAGAGTCAAGCAGGGCCCAGGACAGGGCTCTCCAAACCCCAGCTTCCTGACAAGTGACTGCTACCCCTCTTGTCATTGCCTCCCACCCACCCTAGTCTTTGCTGGGATTTCCATCAACTTTAAGGACTGGGTGGGGGGTTTTCCTTGTGGCTTTGTGGAGGCCTGGACTTCACGAAAGACACCTCCCTCCCCTTCCCATTCTTGTTCCCTGGGGAGGAAGGGGTCGCCTGCACTGAGAATGAGGCAGTTTGACACAGATCCACAAAATAAATTCCGTCTTTTTGAACAGCTGCTCTCTTGCATTCTCATTTGGTTGCTGTCTTTGTGGAATTATTTGAAAGGTTCTCACTGCCCTTCTGCTGGAAGAAGGGGGTTAGGGTGGGAGGCAGATGAAACAGGAAGAGAACTGGAGACTTGGGTATGTCTCTTAATTCCTGAGCTGTGATAGTCTTCTCAGTGAAATGGGGATATGTTACAGGCTGTTAAGGTGGGAACAGTGGTCCTCAGGTTTAAGTGGACCCTCGTCACCTGGGGAGCTTGTTTATCCTTACAGATTCCCAGAGCTGCCTGAAATTTAGATGTGGGTTTGCTGAGGTCTTCATTTAGTGGGGATACTTAATTTTTAACAAGTCTGCAGGCAGCACAGTCCTGGTACAGGTGACCTGCAGCCTCTGCCTATGGAGTCCTCTGTGGTGGAGGGACTGCCTTCCAGGGCTTTTGAGGCAGTAATTGGTGTTGGGACAGTTGGCTCACCACCATCCTCATCTACAGTGTGACCTACAGTAGGGTTGCAGCCTCACAGAATGTGTCTGCATCTCTAACACCATAAAGGCATGCAGGTTCAAAGACCTGGGCAAAGAGCTTTGCAGTGCTGAAACTGCTACCATTCGCTGAGCTCTAACGCTTAATACAGAAGAGGTCATCTGTGTGAATGCCCAGAGAAAAGAAAGAATACTAGGGAACATTTCTTGAGTACTTACTGTGTACAGTTGCCTGTGCTAAATTCTCCCCATGGATTGTCTCAATACAATTTTACAACACCCCAAGTAGGTGCTATTACCGCCTTTCTACCAATGAGGAGACTGAACCACAGAGATGTTGAGTGACTTGCCCAAGGTCACACAGCTAGTAAGAAAAATGTGTAATTTTTCCTATTCAGAGACCTAGCTGGGCATGGCAGGAATGGGAAGGGGAGAAGCAGATAGTTGAGGGAGGCCCCTCAGGAAGAACAGACGCCCCAAAACCTTAAACACTGCGCCTCTCAGGAGACTAGGGTTTCTCCCAGGAGAAGTGCACTGCGAGGGCTCTCCCAAGGTGTGGGTTGCTGTTGAGTCTGGATAAGGTTCCCGGCCGGCTCGAGGCTGCTCCAATGGGGCGGGGGCCACCCGCAGGGCCGGGCGGGGCTGTGTTGCCTTCTGAAACCGCAGCCGCCGGCGGCCACAGTCAGGGCGCGAGCGGCGGGAGCGCACGGAAGGCTGGAAGGAGTGCAGCCGCCGCCGCTGCACATGGGCTGGCCCCGCGGCTGCCGCCGCCCCTAGTCCCGGAAGCCCCGGTCTCAGCCTCCCGCGCGGCTCCGGCCACTCGACCAGCCATGTCTCTCAGCGGAGCCTCTGAGCGCAGCGTCCCGGCTACCAAGATTGAAATTACCGTGTCCTGCCGGTGAGCGGGCCACCCTGGGGAGGGCTTAAGCACTGCTCCAGCACCAGGCGGTTCCGGGGCTCGGCGCGCACAGGGGCTATACCCCGCGGGGAGAAGCATCCGGGACCGGAAAATCGCGAATGCAGACTCGGTAGTCGTGGGCCGGTTCGGAAAAGGGATTTACTTGAACAGCCCAACCCGCAAAAGAGTGTTCTGCCTGCGGGTGCAAGGGATGGGTCTCGGAGTTCTAGTAGGATCTGGGCCCCCGGGGGACAAGCTCTGGGGGCTAATCCCTCCTTCCTGAATCCTTAGAGACAGTGTGGACACGTACGCATCCAGTCTTTAGAGACAAGGTTCTTGGGCTATTTCCGGTGCTGTCCAGGGTGCTGACAACGCCTATCTACAGGCTCCCCCCACCCCCAACCCCAAGCTGGTAGTTTTAAAGGGGGAGGTGCGGTTTTAGCCCCTTGCCTCCCCCGGTGCCCAACTCAGAGCAGAGTAAAGGCTGTGGGATCCAGGACGACCCACCCTCTGTCCGCCTGTCTGTCGCTTTCTCTAGGAACCTGCTGGACCTCGACACCTTCTCCAAGTCCGACCCCAGTAGGCGGCACTAGGACCGGGAGGGGCGACTTGGGGTCCGGGTGCGACTGAGGGGCGGGGAAAGGGTGGGGCAGACCTGACGTCCTTCCCTCCCCGCCCCCGCTCCCGCCTGCAGTGGTGGTGCTCTACACGCAGAGCCGGGCCAGCCAAGAGTGGCGGGAGGTGAGTCCGACAGCCCTCTCCCAACTCAAAGCCGCTCCCGGGAATCACCTGACCCCTTGCAGGCCCGGCGCTGACTCTCCGCCCCCCACCCAGTTTGGACGGACCGAGGTGATCGACAACACGCTGAACCCAGACTTCGTGCGCAAATTTGTCCTCGACTATTTCTTCGAGGAAAAGCAAAACCTACGCTTCGATGTGTGAGCCCCGCCCAGAACTCTGGCTTGGACCGCCCCACCTGGCCTCCCCGCCTGCCTCCTCCCGGGACCACTATGGTCTCACGCCGTAGGGCTCCGAGATAGTCTTAGCTCCGCCCCCAAGCCTGGTTTGGCCCTGCCCTTAGCTCAGATCCAATCCAGTTCATTCCCCAGGCCTGGGCCTGCCCACAACTGCTCCCTAATTTAGCCCCACCTCGGTCTAGGTCCCGCGGTGACATGATTACCCCACACGCGACACCAGGCAGCTGACTAGGCCTCTACCCAGGCCTGACTCCCTCTGACCTTGACTCCTGCTCCAAAGGAAACCCAGGTTGAATTCGGGTCTAAGGCCGACCCTACCCTTCACCCACAGTTTTTAACCAGAACTTGAAACCCGACCCCCCCTTTCCAGGCTTTCTCCCACCTGCCCTATCCCACACTGATTCCACTATCTTCCCAGGTACAATGTCGACTCCAAAACGAACATTTCCAAACCGGTGAGCAAGCGTCCCCTCGTGGGCTGGCCAGGCACACCAGCGGTGCTCAGTGTGTTAAACGACCCTCCCCCGCAATCCTCCTACCCTTCAGCCGTGACTCTACCTTCTCCTGCCCAAACCCACCCTCCCAGCCCCCCTCTCCTGTTCGTTTAACAGCCTATGACTATTATTTACTGCTCCTCTTCCTTCTTGGCTGCCTCTGGGACCCACAGAAGGTGAGGTTGAATGGGACTTGGGGGAATGGCAGGACCAAAAAACGGAGCTTGCCTGGAGACCCCGCCCCTCTCCATTAAAACCAAGGCCAGGCAGTGGTTCTTGCAATGTCCCACCGCCCGGAAACACCCCGGTCCGTGGGGCAGCAGCATCAGGGTTGGACTGGGTCTCTGCACCCCCTACCCCTCCTGTCCTCACTGACTCTGTGCCCCCCGGTGCAGGATTTCCTGGGACAAGCGTTCCTGGCCCTGGGAGAGGTGATCGGAGGCCAGGGCAGCCGCGTGGAGCGACCCCTCGCGTGAGCTTAACCAGAAGGGGTGCTGGGGAAGGGTGGCACCTCCAATTTCTTCTTCCAAAGATGCTGCTAACCCAATAGCAGGGAGGCTGGGATCCACCCTGGTTCGGAGCCTTCAAATGGCTCCCATTACCCTTGTTGGGAAGTCCAATTTCCAGGGCTTTGCTTTGCTCAAGTCAATCTCAGGCCCAACATATCTCTTTCCTCTTTTACTAAGTCTGATTCAACGCTTATGGTGTACTTGCAAGCTCTTCTTCTACAGGAAGCTTCCCTCACTAAATCAAGTCGTTTGGAATTCCCATTACATTCACTCACTAAATATTTATTAACACGTTTTGTATGCCATACCCTGTGTTTGGTGCCAGGGATTTATCCATTCCACAAATACTCTAGGCATATACTCTATGTCAGCCATTATTAGGGGATATATTAGTGTGAACAAAACAAAGGTTCCTGCCCTCAGGGAGCTTATAATATAGAAGGAAGGGGAGAGAGAACAAAAGACATGATAAATAAGTGAATTATATAATATAGAGACATAATACCTAATAGGAGACATTAAGTGCTATGAAAAAAGACAAAAGCCGAGCAAAATCAGGGGGATTGGAAATGCTGGGTGGGTGGAAGTTGCAATATTCAATAAAGCGGTTGAATAGGCTCCATGGAGAGGTACTTGGGGAGCAGCAACCTGAGGGAAGTAAGGGAGTAAGCTGTGCAGATATCTGAAGAAGGAATGTTCCAGGCAGAGGAAACAGCCAGTGCAAAAGCCTGATAGGCTGAAAGAGTAAGCAAGGAGGCTAGTTGGCTGTAGCCAAGTAAGCAAGAGGGAAGCAAAGAGGTGAAGTTGGAGAATTAACAGTTAGGGCCTTGGAAACACTGTGAGGACTTTAGCTTTTACTCTGAGTTGGCAGCCACTTGAGGGTGCTGAGCAGAGGGCTGACCTGATGTGATGATGCTTTCAAAGGATGATGCTGGCTGCTGAATTGAGATTAACCCTTGGATGGACAAAGATAGAAGCAGGGAGCTATTGTAGTAATCCAGTGTGGTAGCAGTGAAGGAGAGAAGTAGTCAGATTCTGGATATCTCTTGAAAGTGGAGGCCAACAGATTCCTGACAGAGTGAATGTGGATGTGAGAGGAAAAGAGGAGCTGAAAATGCACCAAGGCCTTTGGCCTGAGCAACTGGAAAGACAGACTTGCCATACTGAAATTGTTAGATAAATAAATAAATGAGAGAGGAGTAAGTTGGAGGCAGGGTTGTTCAATCAGGTTCAGTCTAAGTTATTGAATTTCATGATTTTTATTACCCTTCTGAGAGGATATGTCAAAGTTCTTTAAGGCCTAAGACTAGATGAGATCACCAAGGAAGTGAGGAGAGAGAGAAGACCAAAGACCAAGACTCCATGAGTTGGAACTAGAAAAGGACACTGAGAAAGCATCAATGAAGTAGGAGAACCAAGAGAAGGTGGAGGTGTCCTGGAAGCAAAGGGAAGGACATGTATCAAATGAGAGAATGACCAGCCATGTCAAATGCAGCTGCAGGTCAAGTAAGGTGAAGATTGGTTATCAGCCATTGAATTTAGCAAGATGGGCTTGCAATCTTTTAACATGAGAAAAACTAAACCACATTTATATGTTAATGGAAATGACACAGTAGAAAATGAAAACTGACAAAACAAGGGGAGAATTGCTGAGTGATGTCCTTGTGCAGGCAAGAGGGTGTGGAATGTAGCACACAGTGGAGGGGTAAACAGGCACTGGATACTCATTTATAGCAATGGTAGGAAGGCACCATAGTGCAGGTGAAGATCCTGGACGCCAGGGAGGTACAGCTGTTGGTCTGTGGACATTCTCTTCTGGTTGCTTCCATTTTGTCAGTGCAGTAGGAAACAAAGTCATTGACTGAGAGCAAGGATGGGGGAGGAGGCTTTTCAGGTTTGATGTGAGAGGAGTGAAACTGCCATCTAGCAGAACAAAAGAATGTAAGGACCAGAATGTATGCTGTGATTGAGGACCCTCTTGAGGTTTGTGGCCATGCATTTAAAATGAGACCAGTTATTATGACTGTATGTTCTCCTGTGACAATACTGCACAGGTGCAGTATGGGTTAGGCAGAGCATTGGATTTAACTAGGTCTGTGTTTCTGCCAGTAAGTATGCTGAAGTGAGAGAAGGGCAAGAGAAAAGAGGTAGGATGCAAGGGAGTGATTATTATAATCATTGACTGGAATTCACACTGGGTGAGGAGATAAGGGAGAATATCAAAGAGGCAAAGAACAGCAAGAAGGCAGTAGAATCAGTGACAGGTTCTGGATGTGCAGCTGCAGAGTCCCTGTGCTCATCACACTCCATCTTTTCAAAGCACAAAGAGTCAGAGATCGAAGGAGCCAAAGAAATGGTTTTACATCTTCATTTTAAAGATGAGGAAAATCACATAGCAAGTTGGAGGCAGGACTGGAACCCAGGACACTCCTGATCTAGCTTTGTCTCTGCTACACTTTGGATCCCTTTGGGGATGAGGGTTTACAAGTCCCTTTCATCAAGACCCTGACTGCTTGGAGACCCAGGGCTACCACATCCAGGTTAAGAATGGGTATCCTGCTACATCCTGGTATGCACTCTTCAAGCATACAGAAGTGTCCCTTCTTGGGTCAGGATAGGATAAAGCTTCCTTTGTCCATTTCATTTCACAGTTTTCAGGAAGCACAGCATCTTTGATCTAATAAAACAGGTTTTTGGCTCAGGATCTGGATAAAAGTTCCTCTCATTCAGGACTGCTACATCACACTCAACTTGCCTACTGGCTTTGACATTCCACCTCTCCCTGGAAGCTCCCTGAGGGCAGGGTCTAGCAGAGCTAGAGAGTGCCAATTGACCAACCCATACCTAGCCCCAAGACTGGCACCAAGCAGATATCAGGGTCTGCCTTGAGAAATATAGCCACCTCCGCATCAGTAAAGTTTCCCAATTGCTTTTCCTTCCATGCATTCATTCACATCTCTTCACATCCCTGAGATGTAGGCATGATTCCCATTTCATAGAGAAAACTAGGGCCGAAGGAAAGGGGAAATACCTTGCCCAAGACTCTAAATCTTGTCTTTCCCATGCTACCACTATGAGATATCTACCAGGACTAGGGTAACCCCCTTCTTTCCAGACTACAGAACTCTCCCCAGTCAGAGTCAGGAACTTCCCCACCTGGAGCTACCCAGGACAGAAGGGGACACATTTGGGGAACTGTTAGTAAATGGAAAATTGGCCCACTGAAACCCAGGTTGAACCCCAATCCTTGCTGCCTCCTCTCCCTCCTCACAAAGAGGATTTTTCTGTTTCCAGGGGTGTACCAGGCAAGAAGTGTGGGACCATACTGCTGACTGCAGAAGAGCTTAGCAATTGTCGGGTCAGTAAGGGCCACATGCTAGACCCACAAGGATCCCTTCTCTCCCCAAACTCCCTTTAATGGGCTGACTGAGCCTATGGGTAATTTGAACAGCTCAACTTCATCCCTAGGACATTGCCACCATGCAGCTGTGTGCAAACAAGCTGGACAAGAAGGACTTCTTTGGGAAATCAGACCCCTTCCTTGTGTTCTACAGGAGCAATGAGGATGGCACGTGAGTCACTGCCCTCTCCAGTGATGCCTCCCCTCCCTCTGTCGCTTTTAGGTTGGGTGTGGGGTATATCAGACTCCACCAGAACCTGGGCTCAGAATTCACTCAAGGCAGCACACAATATGCGCCTACTAAGTGGGAGGGCGCCAAGAATCTCCAAGGATATCAGGTCCTATCTCTGGGCTCAGTCCTACCTAAAAGGCAGAATCCAATCCTCTTGCTTCTCTGCAGGTTCACCATCTGCCACAAAACAGAGGTTGTGAAAAACACACTGAACCCTGTGTGGCAGCCCTTCAGCATCCCCGTGCGTGCCCTATGCAATGGAGACTATGACAGGTCTGCTTCAGCATAAGCTAAGGAGTAAGGGGACAAGCATATGAGAATGCAGTTTCTGGGCCCAGAATGATGGCAGAAGTGTCATAACAGTGTTGGAGGATCATGATCAGTGAGACAGAGTTTTGGGACTGGACATGGGTGGATGGGGAAGCAGATGAATAGCCAAATGGACAGATAGGTGGATGAATGGGTAGAAGAAAGAGCAAATGAACAAATGAATGAGTAGATACAAAGATGGCTGGTCAAGTGGACAGAGAAAATGGTGAATGGATTGATGGGTGTGTGTATGGCTATATAAGAGGACTGGTGAGTTGGTAGAAGGGGAGATTGCTGAATGGATAGCAGATGAATGGTTAAGTAGACTGGTGAGATTAGTGGATGAACATGATGAATGGGTTAATGGATGGATAAGTGAATGAGTGGATGGATGGGTATATGAGTGATTGGCAAATGGCTGGAGAGGCAGAGGGATGACTGGAAGAACAGGAGGATAAAAAGGTGGGGTGATAGGTGGACTGATGGATGGACAGATGAATGAATGGTAGATGGGTGGATGGATTAGTGGATAAAATTAGTTGACAGACTTGTACAAAGTTGATGGATAGTCTGACCATATGAACTAATAAATGGGCAGTATGAAGATAGGTGGGTGGGCACATAAATGGATGATGGTTTGAATGAATGATCAGATGGACAGACATCAGATGGTTGGGTGTTTGGTTGGATAGATGAATGGACAGATGTTTGCATGCATCAGTGAATAAGTGAATGGCAGGATGTATAGTTAGATGGGTGGATAAAAATAAGAATTAATAGGCAATGGATTGTTGAAAGTATCGGTAAATGGGTGGCTAGATGAATAGACAGATGGCTGATGGGACTGCCACATAGGTAGATGGACAGACATATGGGATGATTTAGGCATAGTAGTTAAGTACAGGGTTTTTGGAACCAGGATGTCTGAATTAAAATCTCAGCTCGGTCATTTACTGTTATTATCCTTAGTCAAGTTACTGTTTTTATGTATCAGTTTACTTATCCAAAAATTAGAATAATAGTACTTGCGTCATAGGATGGTTATTAAATAAAATGAGACAATCTGTAAAAGTAATGAGACCCATGCCCGGAATATAATAAGACTCAGTAAGTGGCAGTAGTAGTGGCACTAGTGGTAGAGGGAGTAGACGCTTATGTACATGCACAGACCAGTGAATGGCTAGGATGGATGGATGGATGGGAGGAAGGTTGAAGGCAGCAGGTATGGGAGGCCAAGAGGATGATTTGTGAATGGTTAAGTGGGTGGCAACATCTCTAGGATTTATCATACACACCAAGCCTGTGTTTTATCTCCTGCATTTCAGAACTGTGAAGATTGATGTGTATGACTGGGACCGGGATGGAAGGTAGAACTGCCCCACGTAGTACCACCTCCTCCTGTATCTAACCCAAACGGTTCTCTGTAATGTATAGAACATCCAGTAGGAACCCCAGTCACCTTGGGAGCCCGGAAGGGTGATGCCAGATGCCAGAACCTTGGGTCCAACTGATACCCTCAGTTGTCTCTCTGGCACACTGTCTCTTCCCTTCTCTTCCCCTTAGCTTTGCCCCTCTTCTGGCCCCAATCCAGTGGCCTGCAGCCCAGGTAGAGGAAAGGGATTGTGGGAATAAAAGACTGGTTTCAGGCCTGGTTCATGCCAGCAGCAGCTGGTGTTCATCCACCCCTGGCCTCCTTGCAGCCACGACTTCATTGGTGAATTCACCACCAGCTACCGAGAACTGAGCAAGGCACAGAACCAGTTCACAGTCTATGAGGTGAGCACTCCAGCCCTGTCCAGGTTTCCCAGGCTCTCCATCCCAGCGTGCTCAGTTCATAGCTCCCTTCCTCTGTTTCCCACCATCACTGCTATCCTCCTTACTTAGGTACTTAATCCTCGGAAGAAATGTAAGAAGAAGAAGTATGTCAACTCAGGAACTGTAAGTGCTCCCTGGCGCTCTGGCCCTCCGTTGATCCTTCTGTCTCTAACCTCACTGACATAGCATGACAAATGTTGAGGGTATGAGAAGGCTGTGAGCACAGATTACTCAAATATGGTAACATTGGGTACAAGGTGGCACCATTTAAGGTTTTCTTTTGTTTTGTTTTCACCTGAGGAAATTTTTTATCTTCACTCTTCTGCAGAATTTTTTAAAACAACTTTAGTTGTATTTTCCAGTTTAATATACTTTTGGAAATCCAAATGTTTCTGACAGTTTCCCTTTTTTGCCCTTTCAGAAGCTGGACAGGGTGGGATGGGGTGGAATCCTGCGCCTGTCTCACGTCTGCCATCCCAACTGTGCTTCCCAAAGTAGCAAGGCTGTCTCTTCTGTCCCACAGGTGACGCTGCTCTCCTTCTCTGTGGACTCTGAATTCACTTTTGTTGATTACATCAAGGGAGGGTGAGTCAGAGACCAAGCTCTGGGCTGAAAGCCCAACGAGCAACTTCCCAGTTCTGAACCTTAGTGTTGTTACTTATGAATGCCGAGGGTCTAATGAGATCACAGAGATAAACACTTGGCAAACTATAAAGTGACCTGTAAAATGCACAGTGTTGCCCATCTTAGTTCTCTTTATGGACTTTTCATTCATCCCTAGCTTGCAGTTCCCCCTGGGAAGATGCCAGACCAGCAGTCTTCAAAGGTGGTGCCAGTACCTTGACTAGGGCCCAAACAAAAGTTATGGTCAGGCAAGAGGCAAAGGCCAAGAGAGACAGAAAAGTCAGGCAGATTATAGGGGACATTCACTTGGTTCAGTGATGGAAGGTAGACTTGGGAAAGGTATTTTCCTTCTCTGGACCTCATTTTTCTCCTGTGTAAAATGGAGATGTTAATTACTACTTCAGGGTAGTAAGGGCTAAGTTAAATTACATAAAATACACTTGTCACACAGTAGGCATTTAATTCTGCTACCCAAGGTGTGCTCCGTGGACCAGCAGCATCACTTGGAAGCTTACTAGAAATGTAGAATCTCAGGCTCCACCCAGACCATCCAAATCAGAAACTGCATTTTAACACAATCCTCAGGTGATTTGTATGCATACAGGCGTTAAAGAAATCCTGCTATAATAAGTATTAGTCCCTCACTTCTTAATCCATCTACTTCCCCAACAGGACACAGCTGAACTTCACAGTAGCCATTGACTTCACAGCTTCCAATGGTGAGGCATGAGTGGGGGAATAGGTTGTGGAGGAATTCTAAGAAAGTCGTTAGGGATTGGCCTGGATTCTGACTTGGGGATGAGTTCACCTACTCAGGAAGTCCAGGCTTGAGGCAAAGCCCAGCCAGTCTAGTACTGGGGCAGGAGTGTTGGAGGGAGATTATTGGGCATAAGAGTGGGCGGAGAGTTCAGGAAAACAGGTGGGTAAATGGATCAAAATTCAAAGAATAGTTCAAGAAGTAGATGAATAAATGCTTAAATGGGAGAAAATGTGTGTCAGGAGAGATGGGTAGGTGAATGGGTGGTGACTGATTACTGGGTGGGTAGACAGATGAACAAACACCGGGTAGATGGGTTGGTTAGTGAATACAATGGTTTGAACCAGTGGATGCATAGATGGGTGTGTGGGCGGACAAATAGACAGATGTTTAAATTGGGGAAATAACAGGTAAGTAGATGGAGGAATGGGTGAGTGAACAGGTGAATGGATCCATATGAGGAAAGACAGACGAATAAATGGAATGGATAGGGATGGATGGCTGGGTGGGTGGATGGCTGAATAAGAGAATAGAGATGGATAGAGATGGATAGACTGAAGACGGATTCATGGCCAGTGGATAGGTCCGTGAATGTGTGGGTAGGTAGGAAGATAGATGAGTAAGTGAATACATGGATGATTGGGTAAAATAATGAGGGAATATATGAGATTAATGACCAAGGTGACCATAAGGCTGGGACTCCTGTGTCCCTACAGGGAATCCCCTGCAGCCCACTTCCCTGCACTACATGAGTCCCTACCAGCTCAGCGCCTATGCCATGGCCCTGAAGGCAGTGGGAGAAATCATCCAGGACTATGACAGTGACAAGCTCTTCCCAGCCTACGGCTTTGGAGCCAAGCTGCCACCAGAGGGACGGATATCCCACCAGTTTCCCCTGGTATAGTATGAGCCAGAACCTATACTCCATGTCCTGGCATCTGGCCCACCAAATGGTGAATTTCTCCTATTTACATTTCTTCTAAGTGTCAAAGACCTGTCTAGGAGCAGGAAGTTATGGGAGGGTGGAAGAGCAGGGAAGGGAGCAGGACTGGAGTTTGGAGAGGAGCATGAAAGAGTGATGGAAAAAGGAAGGATCTCTGGGATCAGAGCACTCCTGGGTATAGTCTGTGTGGGCTCAGCCTAGCAGGGCCTCTTTCCTAACAGAACAACAATGATGAGGACCCCAACTGTGCGGGAATTGAAGGGGTTTTGGAGAGCTACTTCCAGAGCCTGCGCACAGTGCAGCTCTATGGGCCCACCTACTTTGCTCCTGTCATCAACCAAGTAGCCAGGTAAGGGAAC